>NC_139992.1:39043678-39228678 GCF_964263955.1 Coregonus lavaretus | reverse complement strand
GTGGAGGAGAGGAGGTAGTAGTACTGTAGTGGAGGAGAGGAGGTAGTAGTAGTACTATAGTGGAGGAGAGGAGGTAGTAGTAGTACTATAGTGGAGGAGAGGAGGTAGTAGTACTGTAGTGGAGGAGAGGAGGTAGTAGTACTATAGTGGAGGAGAGGAGGTAGTAGTACTATAGTGGAGGAGAGGAGGTTGTAGTACTGTGGTGGAGGAGAGGAGAGGAGGTAGTAGTACTGTAGTGGAGGAGAGGAGGTAGTAGTACTATAGTGGAGGAGAGGAGGTAGTAGTACTGTAGTGGAGGAGAGGAGGTAGTAGTAATTTAGTGGAGGAGAGGAGGTAGTAGTAGTACTGTAGTGGAGGAGAGGAGGTAGTAGTACTATAGTGGAGGAGAGGAGGTAGTAGTACTGTAGTGGAGGAGAGGAGGTAGTAGTAGTACTATAGTGGAGGAGAGGAGGTAGTAGTACTGTAGTGGAGGAGAGGAGGTAGTAGTACTATAGTGGAGGAGAGGAGGTAGTAGTACTATAGTGGAGGAGAGGAGGTAGTAGTACTGTAGTGGAGGAGAGGAGGTAGTAGTAGTACTGTAGTGGAGGAGAGGAGGTAGTAGTACTATAGTGGAGGAGAGGAGGTAGTAGTACTGTAGTGGAGGAGAGGTGGTAGTAGTAGTACTATAGTGGAGGAGAGGAGGTAGTAGTACTATAGTGGAGGAGAGGAGAGGAGGTAGTAGTACTGTAGTGGAGGAGAGCAGAGGAGGTAGTAGTACTGTAGTGGAGGAGATGAGAGGAGGTAGAAGTACTGTAGTGGAGGAGAAGAGGTAGAAGTACTGTAGTGGAGGAGAGGAGGTAGTAGTACTATAGTGGAGGAGAGGAGAGGAGGTAGTAGTACTGTAGTGGAGGAGAGGGGGTAGTAGTACTGTAGTGGAGGAGAGGAGGTATAGTAGTACTGTAGTGGAGGAGAGGAGGTAGTAGTACTGTAGTGGAGGAGAGGAGGTAGTAGTATTGTAGTGGAGGAGAGGAGAGGAGGTAGTAGTACTGTAGTGGAGGAGAGGAGAGGAGGTAGTAGTACTGTAGGGAGGAGAGGAGAGGAGGTAGTAGTACTGTAGTGGAGGAGAGGAGGTGGTAGGACTATAGTGGAGGAGAGGAGGTAGTAGTACTGTAGTGGAGGAGAGGAGGTAGTAGTACTGTAGTGGAGGAGAGGAGGTAGTAGTACTATAGTGGAGGAGAGGAGGTAGTAGTACTGTAGTGGAGGAGAGGAGAGGAGGTAGTAGTACTGTAGTGGAGGAGAGGAGGTAGTAGTACTGTAGTGGAGGAGAGGAGGTAGTAGTACTGTATTGGAGGAGATGAGGTAGTAGTACTGTAGTGGAGGAGAGGAGGTAGTAGTAGTATAGTGGAGGAGAGGAGGTAGTAGTACTGTAGTGGAGGAGAGGAGGTAGTAGTAGTACTATAGTGGAGGAGAGGAGGTAGTAGTACTATAGTGGAGGAGAGGAGAGGAGGTAGTAGTACTGTAGTGGAGGAGAGGGGGTAGTAGTACTATAGTGGAGGAGAGGAGAGGAGGTAGTAGTACTGTAGTGGAGGAGAGGAGGTAGTAGTACTATAGTGGAGGAGAGGAGGTAGTAGTAGTACTATAGTGGAGGAGAGGAGGTAGTAGTAGTACTATAGTGGAGGAGAGGAGGTAGTAGTAGTACTATAGTGGAGGAGAGGAGGTAGTAGTAGTACTATAGTGGAGGAGAGGAGGTAGTAGTACTGTAGTGGAGGAGAGGAGGTAGTAGTACTGTAGTGGAGGAGAGGAGGTAGTAGTACTGTAGTGGAGGAGAGGAGGTAGTAGTACTATAGTGGAGGAGAGGAGGTAGTAGTACTGTAGTGGAGGAGAGGAGAGGAGGTAGTAGTACTGTAGTGGAGGAGAGGAGGTAGTAGTACTGTAGTGGAGGAGAGGAGGTAGTAGTACTGTATTGGAGGAGATGAGGTAGTAGTACTGTAGTGGAGGAGAGGAGGTAGTAGTAGTATAGTGGAGGAGAGGAGGTAGTAGTACTGTAGTGGAGGAGAGGAGGTAGTAGTAGTACTATAGTGGAGGAGAGGAGGTAGTAGTACTATAGTGGAGGAGAGGAGAGGAGGTAGTAGTACTGTAGTGGAGGAGAGGAGAGGAGGTAGTAGTACTGTAGTGGAGGAGAGGAGAGGAGGTAGTAGTACTGTAGTGGAGGAGAGGAGGTAGTAGTACTGTAGTGGAGGAGAGGAGGTAGTAGTACTGTAGTGGAGGAGAGGAGGTAGTAGTACTATAGTGGAGGAGAGGAGGTAGTAGTACTGTAGTGGAGGAGAGGAGGTAGTAGTAATTTAGTGGAGGAGAGGAGGTAGTAGTAGTACTGTAGTGGAGGAGAGGAGGTAGTAGTACTATAGTGGAGGAGAGGAGGTAGTAGTACTGTAGTGGAGGAGAGGAGGTAGTAGTAATTTAGTGGAGGAGAGGAGGTAGTAGTAGTACTGTAGTGGAGGAGAGGAGGTAGTAGTACTATAGTGGAGGAGAGGAGGTAGTAGTACTGTAGTGGAGGAGAGGAGGTAGTAGTAGTACTATAGTGGAGGAGAGGAGGTAGTAGTAGTACTATAGTGGAGGAGAGGAGGTAGTAGTACTGTAGTGGAGGAGAGGAGGTAGTAGTACTATAGTGGAGGAGAGGAGGTAGTAGTACTATAGTGGAGGAGAGGAGGTTGTAGTACTGTGGTGGAGGAGAGGAGAGGAGGTAGTAGTACTGTAGTGGAGGAGAGGAGGTAGTAGTACTATAGTGGAGGAGAGGAGGTAGTAGTACTGTAGTGGAGGAGAGGAGGTAGTAGTAATTTAGTGGAGGAGAGGAGGTAGTAGTAGTACTGTAGTGGAGGAGAGGAGGTAGTAGTACTATAGTGGAGGAGAGGAGGTAGTAGTACTGTAGTGGAGGAGAGGAGGTAGTAGTAGTACTATAGTGGAGGAGAGGAGGTAGTAGTACTGTAGTGGAGGAGAGGAGGTAGTAGTACTGTAGTGGAGGAGAGGAGGTAGTAGTACTGTAGTGGAGGAGAGGAGGTAGTAGTACTATAGTGGAGGAGAGGAGGTAGTAGTACTGTAGTGGAGGAGAGGAGGTAGTAGTAATTTAGTGGAGGAGAGGAGGTAGTAGTAGTACTGTAGTGGAGGAGAGGAGGTAGTAGTACTATAGTGGAGGAGAGGAGGTAGTAGTACTGTAGTGGAGGAGAGGAGGTAGTAGTAATTTAGTGGAGGAGAGGAGGTAGTAGTAGTACTGTAGTGGAGGAGAGGAGGTAGTAGTACTATAGTGGAGGAGAGGAGGTAGTAGTACTGTAGTGGAGGAGAGGAGGTAGTAGTAGTACTATAGTGGAGGAGAGGAGGTAGTAGTAGTACTATAGTGGAGGAGAGGAGGTAGTAGTACTGTAGTGGAGGAGAGGAGGTAGTAGTACTATAGTGGAGGAGAGGAGGTAGTAGTACTATAGTGGAGGAGAGGAGGTTGTAGTACTGTGGTGGAGGAGAGGAGAGGAGGTAGTAGTACTGTAGTGGAGGAGAGGAGGTAGTAGTACTATAGTGGAGGAGAGGAGGTAGTAGTACTGTAGTGGAGGAGAGGAGGTAGTAGTAATTTAGTGGAGGAGAGGAGGTAGTAGTAGTACTGTAGTGGAGGAGAGGAGGTAGTAGTACTATAGTGGAGGAGAGGAGGTAGTAGTACTGTAGTGGAGGAGAGGAGGTAGTAGTAGTACTATAGTGGAGGAGAGGAGGTAGTAGTACTGTAGTGGAGGAGAGGAGGTAGTAGTACTATAGTGGAGGAGAGGAGGTAGTAGTACTATAGTGGAGGAGAGGAGGTAGTAGTACTGTAGTGGAGGAGAGGAGGTAGTAGTAGTACTGTAGTGGAGGAGAGGAGGTAGTAGTACTATAGTGGAGGAGAGGAGGTAGTAGTACTGTAGTGGAGGAGAGGTGGTAGTAGTAGTACTATAGTGGAGGAGAGGAGGTAGTAGTACTATAGTGGAGGAGAGGAGAGGAGGTAGTAGTACTGTAGTGGAGGAGAGCAGAGGAGGTAGTAGTACTGTAGTGGAGGAGATGAGAGGAGGTAGAAGTACTGTAGTGGAGGAGAGGAGGTAGAAGTACTGTAGTGGAGGAGAGGAGGTAGTAGTACTATAGTGGAGGAGAGGAGAGGAGGTAGTAGTACTGTAGTGGAGGAGAGGGGGTAGTAGTACTGTAGTGGAGGAGAGGAGGTATAGTAGTACTGTAGTGGAGGAGAGGAGGTAGTAGTACTGTAGTGGAGGAGAGGAGGTAGTAGTATTGTAGTGGAGGAGAGGAGAGGAGGTAGTAGTACTGTAGTGGAGGAGAGGAGAGGAGGTAGTAGTACTGTAGGGAGGAGAGGAGAGGAGGTAGTAGTACTGTAGTGGAGGAGAGGAGGTGGTAGGACTATAGTGGAGGAGAGGAGGTAGTAGTACTATAGTGGAGGAGAGGAGAGGAGGTAGTAGTACTATAGTGGAGGAGAGGAGAGGAGGTAGTAGTACTGTAGTGGAGGAGAGGAGGTAGTAGTACTATAGTGGAGGAGAGGAGGTAGTAGTACTGTAGTGGAGGAGAGGAGGTAGTAGTACTATAGTGGAGGAGAGGAGGTAGTAGTACTATAGTGGATGAGAGGAGGTAGTAGTACTGTAGAGGAGTAGAGGAGGGGAGGTAGTAGTACTGTAGTGGAGGAGAGGAGGTAGTAGTACTGTAGTGGAGGAGAGGAGGTAGTAGTACTATAGTGGAGGAGAGGAGGTAGTAGTACTGTAGTGGAGGAGAGGAGAGGAGGTAGTAGTACTATAGTGGAGGAGAGGAGAGGAGGTAGTAGTACTGTAGTGGAGGAGAGGAGGTAGTAGTACTGTAGTGGAGGAGAGGAGGTAGTAGTACTGTAGTGGAGGAGAGGAGGTAGTAGTACTATAGTGGAGGAGAGGAGGTAGTAGTACTGTAGTGGAGGAGAGGAGAGGAGGTAGTAGTACTATAGTGGAGGTGAGGAGAGGAGGTAGTAGTACTGTAGTGGAGGAGAGGAGGTAGTAGTACTGTAGTGGAGGAGAGGAGGTAGTAGTACTATAGTGGAGGAGAGGAGGTAGTAGTACTGTAGTGGAGGAGAGGAGAGGAGGTCGTAGTACTGTAGTGGAGGAGAGGAGAGGAGGTAGTAGTACTGTAGTGGAGGAGAGGAGGTAGTAGTACTATAGTGGAGGAGAGGAGGTAGTAGTACTGTAGTGGAGGAGAGGAGGTAGTAGTACTATAGTGGAGGAGAGGAGGTAGTAGTACTGTAGTGGAGGAGAGGAGGTAGTAATACTGTAGTGGAGGAGAGGAGGTAGTAGTACTATAGTGGAGGAGAGGAGAGGAGGTAGTAGTACTGTAGTGGAGGAGAGGAGGTAGTAGTAGTATAGTGGAGGAGAGGAGGTAGTAGTACTGTAGTGGAGGAGAGGAGGTAGTAGTACTGTAGTGGAGGAGAGGCGGTAGTAGTACTATAGTGGAGGAGAGGAGAGGCGGTAGTAGTACTGTAGTGGAGGAGAGGAGGTAGTAGTACTGTAGTGGAGGAGAGGAGGTAGTAGTACTGTAGTGGAGGAGAGGAGAGGAGGTAGTAGTACTGTAGTGGAGGAGAGGAGAGGAGGTAGTAGTACTGTAGTGGAGGAGAGGAGAGGAGGTAGTAGTACTATAGTGGAGGAGAGGAGAGGAGGTAGTAGTACTGTAGTGGAGGAGAGGAGAGGAGGTAGTAGTACTGTAGTGGAGGAGAGGAGGTAGTAGTACTATAGTGGAGGAGAGGAGAGGAGGTAGTAGTACTGTAGTGGAGGAGAGGAGGTAGTAGTACTATAGTGGAGGAGAGGAGAGGAGGTAGTAGTACTATAGTGGAGGAGAGGAGGTAGTAGAACTGTAGTGGAGGAGAGGAGAGGAGGTAGTAGTACTGTAGTGGAGGAGAGGAGGTAGCAGTACTGTAGTGGAGGAGAGGGGGTAGTAGTAGTACTGTAGTGGAGGAGAGGAGGTAGTAGTACTGTAGTGGAGGAGAGGAGGTAGTAGTACTGTAGTGGAGGAGAGGAGGTAGTAGTACTGTAGTGGAGGAGAGGAGGTAGTAGTACTGTAGTGGAGGAGAGGAGGTAGTAGTACTATAGTGGAGGAGAGGAGGTAGTAGTACTATAGTGGAGGAGAGAAGGTATTAGTACTATATTGAAGGAGAGGAGGTAGTAGTATTGTAGTGGGTCCAGATAAGACAGGCCCGCAGCCAACCCAACCCTCCCCAGCCCCTATCCTCCGCTCCCCCCTCTGGAGCTCTCAGGAGCCCAACGCCAGGTCCAAACATATCACAGCCCTGTTAATACAGCCTGGACAACCAGCAGAACACATCAAGTGTTGGACTGGAGGATAAATATGAGAGAGAGGGGGAGACAGAGATGTTGAGAGAGTGAAGGAGAGGGGAATGCAAGGGGAGAGAGAGAGATGCAGGAGGTGAAAGAGTAAGAAAGAGGGGGGGGAGAAAGGGAAAGAGAGAGGGGGAAGGAGGAGAGAAAAAGAAAGAAGGAGACAGAGAGAGTAGGTGGAAGACAGAGAGGGAGTGAGAGACAGAGAGAGAGAGAAGGAGACAGAGAGGCCTATTTTAGTGCCTCAGGTCTCTCCTGCCTCCAGTATTTCCGCTGAGGGATGAGGGATGAGATGATGTTGGTGTTTTTGTGGCAGGCTGGATGCCAGTCAGAGAGACTGAGAGGCTGATCTCTCTCTCACCAGGGCTGCCTCAGTCAGCCAGCCAGCCTGGTAAACACCATGAGGAGTCCAGGACACACAGGGGAGCTGCCTGAAGAGAGAGGGGTCCTCTGAGGTCTGAGAGGGATGAGCTGTTGTTCTGCATCTCATTCGAGAGTTGTCATTCATCACTGTCCCCTGTAAATGTGTGCGTGTGCTTGTGCACGTGCATGCGTGCGTACATGTACATGTGTGTGTGTGTGTGTGTGTGTGTGTGTGTGTGTGTGTGGTGAGGACCAGAGTGGTGAGCACACAGCACAGCCGCCCATAAAGATTCCACTTAAAAGGACCCTTTTAAATAAACCCTTTAAAAGCTCCCAATGTAATATCAAACGGAAAGGACGTTCAAAGCTTCGCTACAACAATTTATACAACTATTAGAGCTAGGCTAAAGTTCCTCTTCAAAGAGGGCTTTCTAGATGGCTGATTTGTCCTCTCTCTGTTGCTGCGTAGGTTCTGATGTCAAAGACGGCAGGTAGAGAAAAATTATCTTTGAAGACTAACTTGAAGATTCCACCTCTTACGTAATGGCTTTTAAGATGTACGTAGCAACTATCCTCACTACTGTATAGGTGAGTTACTTGTTAACGGACTGTCAACCATACAGTATAAACCAATGAGACTATTTGACTGGTTTAAATCAACCACAATCGGTACTTTGTTGTATGGAATGGAAGAGGTAGACATCTATAGGTAGATACATGGATGGTTGTAGCCAAACTGGTAGGAAGTATTAAGGCGACCTTGTCCCTTCAACTAAAAACTGCAGGCTCGTTGGAGGAAAAACCACACCACACACGCGTGCACACACACACACCCCTCCTCTATTCTCTTTCCGCCCGTGCTCTTGTAAATGCCATTTTAATTTAAATCTGTCAGACTCGCTCTCTCTCTCTCTCTCTCTCTCTCTCTCTCTCTCTCTCTCTCTCTCTCTCTTTCACTGGCCGACTGAAACCACAATGCTATAGGTACTAAGCCATGAATTTCAATGAGCGCTTTTCTTCAACGCGCTGCATTGATGTCATTCAAACTGAGCACTCCCCTATTCCAATAACCCTCCCCAATCTCTTCCTCAAATACAAGAGGGCGCACAGACACACTCACTCTCTCTCTCTCTCTCTCTCTCTCTCTCTCTCTCTCTCTGTCGTGGGAAGTTGAGTCTCAGGCGAAAGCAAAGGTGATATTAGGGATTCCTGTCAGACCCTCAGTCCTTCAGGACTGTGATGTCATAATAAAAGGACCAGGTGGGACCACCAGTAATCCCACCAGTAACACAGGGCCTCTCCTTTGCTGTTGCATTAGTGAAACAACGTTTACATCCAGACAGTGACTGGGTGGAGAGGAGGGCAGGAAGCTGGCAGTTCAGTTCACTTTAACAAAGTCCAGCTGTTAAGGGAACAAGAGATTTAATAACCTGGTGCCAGATCTGTTTGTACTGTCTTGCTCCTATGGTCATTGGAGTTGGCAAGACAGCACAAACAGATCTGGAATCAGGCTACAACTGTAACTGTTATTTGGGTCAGGAACCTTCCCCAACCTGGATTATTTGAATTACAAGAGGAAGTGTGTGTGTGTGTGTTTGCGCGCATGTGTGTGGGGACAGTATGGAGATGTTGCGGCGTCCATTCCCCTGTAGCTCTGACGCTTGTAACTAACTCAACACACACACCGGCTCAGTCACACTCACACTCGTAAAACATTTTGACTCACCAAAGACAAACTCTGGCCTAAAAATACAGCGAACATGGCATGAGAAGAGAAAAAAATGTCAAACGGACAGTCTTCCGAAGTAAATAACAACTCATATTTACCCCCAAAGAGAGAGAGAGAGAGAGAGAGAGGGAGAGAGAGAGAGAGAGAGAGAGAGATAAAGAAAGAGAGAGAAAAATGAAATAGAGAGGGGGGAGAGGGAAAGAGAGAGAGAAACTCACAACCAAATCATTAGAGGTCCCTTTCAAAGCCTTTACACGAACTGGAATAATATTTAAACAAAGTATTTATAAAATGGAGGAAGAGTTTCTGTTTGAGAGGGAGGGAGCGTGTGGTCAGTGTGTTAGCCTATGCCCAGTAACTTTCAGCACCTCGACCCTGCTCTGATGTCCGGCTGTGTGTGTGAACACATTGAGATCCGCCTGGACAGATTATCCTTGTATTCAGCGCAGTTCAAGGAAAGGTCTGCAGCCATACAAAACCAGGCAGGACTGAGGAAAACCTTGGAGCCTGAAAACACTGAACCGTTTTCCCATTGACTCAACACTGGACAAAAGACACTGTCAAATGTGTGATTGAATGAGAACAATTCAGGTCTAAGTGTGCTTTCAGAGACATCTTATCCCAATCTTTCTCCGGCCACTCACCCTGTCTTTATTTCCTAAAACCTTACACAATGAAGAAAACCCCCACACACATGAAGGAGCACACCCACACAGACACACACATCATCACACAGGAAACTAAACTCACTCTGAACTGATCTCTTACCAAGTTCACAGACATAAACTTGGGAGTCTCGTCCCCAACTCCTAGCCTCATGATTATGATTTGTCTCCAGCATAAGAAGACAGAAAGCTCGGCCTGACCTGTCTGTCTGAGTGGCTGACATACCCGCCTCTCTGTCACACCAAGACCCATCGCACACACTCCTCCCACACCATTCAACCCCAAACTCTGCCACCCCCCCACCCCCATACCGCACGCACGCAGGCACACACACACACCCAGCAGCCTCCAGGATCCCACTGTCCCACCAGGATGTTTGCTAGAGTATGTGTGTGTGTGGGGGGGTTAATACAAAGCACAAACACTGACCCTCTAGATCCTAGATGATTGTCAATGGCTGCACTGCATTCTCAGGACAACTTATCTGATAGAGCAAACTGAGGGATTCAGATAGGAGAGACACAGGGAGGACACACACACACACACACACTATTTTCCTACAGTAATTTACAGTCTTTGAAAGGGAGACAAAGTTAAGTGTGTTTAGGTGTAAGTGAAGTCTATATACTGTTTGATACTATAGGAACTAATTGATGATGACAGTAGCTAGGTAGAAGTGTTCCCACTAGTTAAGAGAGTTCAGCAGGACCCTTGGGCCGTCATTTAAGAGTTCCCTTCACCTCTGATTTCCTGCCTCTGTTTGTTTAAAGTGAGAATTCCTCCGCCATATAGAGAGAGAGAGAGTTTGTGTGTGTGAGCGTGTGTGTGTGTGAGCGTGTTTGTGTGTGAGCACAGCAACAGCAGCCTCCCTCTGTCTGCTTCCTCTCCTCACACAACTTCAAATAAACACGCTTCCATTGGTCGACTGAACTGTGTTTGTCTCCTGTGTTTATTTTTCCCTTTTCCCCATTCCCCCGTTTCCTCCACCCCTATCCCCCAACTCTCCCTCCACCCATATCCCTCAACTCTCCCTCCACCCCTATCCCTCAACTCTCCCTCCCTCCATCCCTATCCCTCAACTCTCCCTCCACCCCTATCCCCCAACTCTCCCTCCCTCCACCCCTATCCCCCAACTCTCCCTCCCTCCACCCCTATCCCTCATCTCTCCCTCCACCCCTATCCCTCAACTCTCCCTCCATCCCTATCCCTCAACTCTCCCTCCACCCCTATCCCTCAACTCTCCCTCCACCCCTATCACTCAACTCTCCCTCCACCCCTATCCCTCAACTCTCCCTCCACCCCTATCCCTCAACTCTCCCTCCACCCCTATCCCTCAACTCTCCCTCCACCCCTATCCCTCAACTCTCCCTCCACCCCTATCCCCCAACTCTCCCTCCATCCCAATCCGCTAACTCTCCCTCCATCCCAATCCCCCAACTCTCCCTCCATCCCAATCCCCCAACTCTCCCTCCACCCCTATCCACCAACTCTCCCTCCACCCCTATCCCCCAACTCTCCCTCCATCCCAATCCACTAACTCTCCCTCCATCCCAATCCCCCAACTCTCCCTCCATCCCAATCCCCCAACTCTCCCTCCACCCCTCCACCCCTATCCCCCAACTCTCCCTCCATCCCTATCCCCCAACTCTCTCTCCACCCCTATCCCCCAACTATCCCTCCCTCCATCCCAATCCCCCAACTCTCCCTCCCTCCATCCCTATCCCCCAACTCTCCCTCCACCCCTAGCAGCAACAGCAGCCTCCCTCTGTCTGCTTCTTCTCCTCACACAACTTCAAATAAACACGCTTCCATTGGTCGACTGAACTGTGTTTGTCTCCTGTGTTTATTTTCCCCTTTTCTCCATTCCCCCGTTCCCTCTACCCCTATCCCTCAACTCTCCCTCCATCCCAATCACTCAACTCTCCCTCCACCCCAATCACTCAACTCTCCCTCCACCCCTATCTGCCAACTCTCCCTCCACCCCTATCCCCCAACTCTCCCTCCATCCCAATCCCTCAACTCTCCCTCCATCCCAATCCCTCAACTCTCCCTCCATCCCAATCCCTAAACTCTCCCTCCACCCCTATCCCCCAACTCTCCCTCCATCCCAATCCCCTAACTCTCCCTCCATCCCAATTCCCCAACTCTCCCTCCATCCCAATCCCCCAACTCTCCCTCCATCCCAATCCCCCAACTCTCCCTCCATCCCAATCCCCCAACTCTCCCTCCACCCCTATCCCCCAATTCTCCCTCCACCCCTATCCCCCAACTCTCTCTCCACCCCTATCCCCCAACTCTCTCTCCACCCCTATCCCCCAACTCTCTCTCCACCCCTATCCCCCAACTATCCCTCCCTCCATCCCAATCCCCCAACTCTCCCTCCACCCCTATCCCCCAATTCTCCCTCCACCCCTATCCCCCAACTCTCAATCCCCCAACTCTCCCTCCACCCCTATCCCCCAACTCTCCCTCCACCCCTATCCCCCAACTCTCTCTCCACCCCTATCCCCCAACTCTCTCTCCACCCCTATCCCCCAACTCTCCCTCCCTCCATCCCAATCCCCCAACTCTCCCTCCCTCTATCCCAATCCCCCAACTCTCCCTCCACCCCTATCCCCCAACTCTCTCTCCACCCCTATCCCCCAACTCTCTCTCCACCCCTATCCCCCAACTCTCCCTCCATCCCAATCCCCCAACTCTCCCTCCATCCCAATCCCCCAACTCTCCCTCCACCCCTATCCCCCAACACAGGTCAGATTAAAGTCACCCTCTCCTTCAACACATGTGAGGAGGGCAGAAAGACTACATGGGAAAGTCCAGTTGTGGACTGGACCAAACAAAAGCTGTCCTGTGTTAGTAACTACAGCAGTGGTCACCAACTTTTTCTGAGTCACGATCACTTTCACAGTCAAAAAGCAAACCGAGATCTACCGCTCAGATTTCTTTTAAACATGACTTAAAAATGTAATATGAACCTAATAAAAACAGTTCTGTAGGAATGAGGTTTGTGTAGTAGGCCTGATACATTATGTCTGGCCTGACAATATCGTTCTTCTCAGACCAAAACTGGAACTTTGATAACAAAATAGATCAGTTGATGTAGCACTTTCGAGGCACAGCTGAGCATAAATTGAAATAATTAGCAAATCATTAAATTAGCTTTTTTATTTTACTGGACTGATTGTACCTGTATCTGATGGTCAAGGTGCTTTCAAGACAACTGGGAACTCGGGGAAAAAACAAGGTAAAATGATGATGTCAGTGACCTTCAGGTCAGAAAGTTGTAGCGCTAGAAAGATGACCGTTCAAAACAATTATTCCCAGTCCAATCTCGTTTTTTCCCAAGTTTCCAGTTGTCTTGAACGTACTGAAGTCGGAAGTCGGAGATGTCTGAGTTCCCAGTTCCCAGTTGTTTTGAACACGGCATTAGTGTCAGTGGAGGGAGGGAGAGAGCAGCAGAGGGTCCGCCTCTCACGGTCCCTGCTCTCTCCTTCCTTTCCTCCGGTGAGACTGACCAGAGAGAGGGGGGCACCTTCTTCCACCTGATGGCGAAACTCGAGTAGCTCAGCATCTGCCTCATGCACAAATTCATGTCGTTCCTATGACCAGAGAAAGTGAAATATTCCTCGACATTAAAGTAGAGACGATGAGCTGCTAATAATAAAAATGCAGGGCTATCGAAACACTTGGCTACTAATTCATTGCAGCTGCAGCGTGAGTGGTAGTGCAGAGAAGCACACAACAGTGTTGACAGTGCTGAATAAAAACTTAAACAGCAGCTCTTTGCTGTATCCTTTGACAGTCTCTCTCTGGTCATGGGTTTTAGAAGTTATGAAATCTCATGTAGGCTAGTATCAAACTTTTCTGGAAGCTGTAGGCACGATGATTTGAGCCAGCGCAGTAGGTGTGCTCAATTTAGCCACAAATCTCCCGGTCCGCCAGGTAGGTGAAGTTTGTCTTTTCAGACAAATTAAAAAGTTCAAAATGGGAACACTTTGCCTATCCGGTGCGCAGGGATTCTGAATCAAGTGCACCTACCGCCAACAAAATAAAATAAATACAAATAAAGGAGTGCAGGCCTTCATCGTTGGCTTTTCTACAGAAATATTTGGTGATCGACTAGGAATGCCTTGAAGACCGCGATCGACTGGTTGGTGACAACTGAACTACAGTATACCTGACTGCTGTTAGCTAACCTGCTATCTTTCTACTGTAGGTGACATCATTAGTGTCAAGGGGCACCAACAACAGTGACATGGTCAACAAAGACCTAGTGAACAGCAGTGTAATGCAGTTGCTCCACTGGCCCTATGCGGTTCCTTACCGATTTTTCCACCAGTGATATAAAGGTTGTGAGTTAGTGAGTAAGTGAGTAAGTGAGTGGCTGAGTGTGTGAATGTGTGAGTGCGTGAGTGAGAAAGTGAGTGAGCGTATGAGTGAATGAGTGGATGAACAAATAAATGACTGAACCAACCATCCAACCAAGCAACAAACTAATGAGACAGGGCTCCAGACAGTGTCACTATACACCTCCGGTCCCCCTTTCAACCCTTAGTTGTCAGTGCTAAGCTAGGTATCCCTGCCATTATATATAGCACTCTCAGGAGCCGTTGACAGGCCATTTTATCTGCCCCACGAAACCACATAAATCACACAGAGCTTCTATTTTCACACCCGCCGCTCCGGGAGACCCACGAAGCCGCACACACACACACACACAGACACACACACAGACACACACAGACACACACAGACACACACACACACAGACACCACCGCCACCGATTAATGATTTTCCAACCGTCCGAAACAAACATCATGACAGCAGACACAGGTTGTCTACTAACTCCCGACACTGCCAACATGCCATGTTTCCACTGTTGGGCTGAGCATGCACACACTCAGACATGGGTCCCCTGTTGTGTGTGGTTAGGGTAAAAGACTGGCTAGAAGATCTCATAGAGGGTGTTAAGTCATATAGTAATTATAATATATAATAGTAATTACAATTACTTCATAATGTGTTTCTCTCACCCTATTTCTCTGTCTTTCTCTCTGATGGATATGAAGTTCCTCAGACAGGAGGAAAGTTCTTTTTTTTTAGGAGGATTCTGAGTGGTTCCCAGGGCCAGGGTCTGAGCATCGGGCAGACTGTTGGGGTGGGCACCAACTCAAATTCCCAATTTACTACCCGCACCAAATTGCCAAGGAATGAGAATTTGGAGTTGAGTTGGGAGAACAATTTACAAGCATATTATATTCGCAACATGTGGGGACATCTACTGCCATCTTTTACTGAAATAGAGAAGTGTTACGGTTCACTTTATATCTCCTCCGGGGCCCGCTGGGTGGCTGGGGGCCTCTTTCTCAACATATACAGGCATATACACCACTGTTTCTACACTGTTCTACAACTCATTCATCACAACTACCAGTTCCTAATGAATGTGTGGTGTATGTGCTGAATGTTTGAATGACAAACACTAGATTATATCTCAAGTCAATTAGCTGTTTGTCTGTATGACTTGGATCCAAATAAGATCACTTGAGCGAAGTCAGAGTTTCCTCAATTGATTTATGCGCAGCTAGTTTCCTCAATTAAGTTATGTGCCATGTTCAGTTACTGCCTGGTCTGGTAGTTTTCACACTATGCTTGATAATGGCTGGTGAGGGACATTAGGGAGGGGAAAAGCAGCAGTTAGTAAACATCTCTCCACTGTAAAAAAAAAAAATGTATATTTGGATCAACCTCAAAATTACTTCAACTGGCCACAAGTAAATGAGTTAGGTTTCCTCAATTCAAAAGTACTACATTTGTTGAAACCAAATGTATGACTCAATGCCATCTGTTTTAATCACATTATTACCAAACCTACATTTCAAGTTGCAACTTATTTCTTTCAACACTTAACTTACGACATGACATAACTTACGACATGACACAACTTACGACATGACACAACTTACAACAACGACATTCGCTCTCATGGATGGGGAAAAAGAACAAACACGCTCCCAATAAGCCACGCCTCCAACTCTTCTGATAGGCTGCCGCCGCTACATTGCCCCCACCGCTATTCAATGTGCATGTGCATGAGGTGTTGAAAGCAATTTAGAAGCTTTCATTCAATTAAAAAAATTGATCTGTTGAATGTGTTATTTGATTTCCGACAAATTTAACAGAATAAGTTGAACGAACCAAAGCGAAATTTTCAATTATTCCAATCAGTAAAAGCACTTCAGATGAACAACAGCGTCGCCCCACTGTTTACAGTGTTCTAAAATACAGAGAAGACCTAGAGGGCCAAAGTGTTTGTCATGTGTGTGTGTGTGTGTGTGTATGTGTGTGTGTGTGTGTGTGTGTGTGTGTGTGTGTATGTGTGTGTGTGTGTGTGTGTGTGTGTGTGTATGTGTGTGTGTGTGTGTGTGTGTGTGTGTGTGTGTGTGTGTGTAAAAGAGAGTGAAAGGGAGGTATGTGTGTGTATTTCCTCAACAATGACAGAATAAATTATCTAAAACTCTGGCTACAATTTCAGAGACAGGCACCCGCCCAGCCGCCTCGGTAACCGGCGGTAACCGTGAAGTGGCTGCCGTCATTGTAACCATAAACCACATGCGGCTGCATACATTTTACATTTGAGTCATTTAGCAGACGCTCTTATCCAGAGCGACTTACAGTGCATACATTTTCATACTGCATAAATTGATGAGCGGCACCTCCAGCTCCTCTGAAGACTTCAGCAGACCTCATACACTAGCATTAGCCTGGATTCAACATCTACACATAGTGTGTCCAAAATGGCACCCTATTCTCAATATAGTGCACAGCTTTTGACCGGGGCCAACATAGGGCTCTGGTCAAAAGTAGTGGACTTGGGAATAGGGTGCCATTATGGACACATACTATGCAGCCAACCCAATAGCCTGGGTTAAATCCAGGCTAATATTACGTCACAAGTAGTGCACTATATAAGGAATAGGATGCCTTATAAGACAGACATGAAATCATCTGTAGAAGCATTAAAGGGGAATTACAAACTACAAACTAAATATATACGTCCCATCTGCAGGCGCTACATGCTGGGTGGAGCTCTTCCCTCAACAGAGGAACAGGTGCCCAGAAAGGGGTGGGGTGTGGTGGGTACCTGCGGGGCTGCTGAGGGATGGCTGGGTCAGGTAAACCCTCCATGGGCAGGGATAGGGGAATGTGATGAGTGACAGTAACGAGTCATGCCTAGGTTCATTCAGGGTTAGGAGACGCCTCCACATGAACCTAATATAATATTAGTGAGAATGGAGATGGTTACTCACCGAGTGTGTGTTTATGTGTGTTTATCAATGCCGGTCAGTGTGTGTGTGCGACTGCATGTGTATAATCAAGGTATAATGTGTGTGTATGCCAGTCCCTTGGAACGTGCCAGTCTGTGAGCATGTTCATGTGTCTGAGATGATTCCTACACACTGTGTCCTTCTGTATAGTGTGTGTTGATACTGTACACTACACTCAGTTCATCAGGCACACATCTTGGAGTGTGAGAGGTCATCATCTCTGTGATAGTATGGGACCAGGTTTGACATGACTGGGCAGTGGGGGGGGGGGGGGGGGGAGGGAGGGGGGAACAATCTCTGTCCAATCTGTCCTCACACACAGAGACAGAGACAGACGGAGAAAGAGAGAGAGACGAAAGATGGGGAGGTTCAAGTCCTTAGTGAGACACCACAGAAGAATGGAGGGATGTATTGCAAGAGGAAATGGTAGAATGATGATGTACTGGGAAAGATGGGTTGATCTGTAGCTGTCTGAAGGATGGAATAAATCAGTGTTGGAATAAATACATGCGCATGCACAGTATAAATGTTTGAGGTCCTCCAATCAGGGGTGAGGGTGGGGATGTGATTTTTGTATGTTTGGTGTTTTGTTATTTATGTTTAGTGTTTTGGTTTCACACTGAGCGGTGTGTGCTGGTCCTGATGGTTATGTGGCAGGGTTATCGGCCAGGGTTTGGTCCTTCCCACCCTTGGAAAATCCCTTTGGGCTGGGGTGGAGTGAGCACACCCACTGACCAGAGCACCCACGGTGGGAGCAGCCATTAGTATTGTCTTTGTATTGTATTGTATTGTTGTTGTTTTGATTTAAAAAAGCATTTTTGACTAAAATGACTAAAATGTAAATGTTGAGAGAGATACTATATATATGTTGAGAGAGATAATATATATATATATATATATATATATATATATATATATATATATATATATATATATATAGTACCAGTCAAAAGTGTGGACACACCTACTCATTCATGGGTTTTTCTTTATTTTTACTATTTTTTACATTGTAGAATAATAGTGAAGACATCAAAACTATGAAATAATACATATGGAATCATGTAGTAAACAAAAAAGTGTTAAACAAATCAAAATATATTTTATATTTGAGATTCTTCAAATAGCCACACTTTGCCTTGATAACAGCTTTGCACACTCTTGGCATTCTCTCAACCAGCTTCATGAGGTAGTCACCTGGAATGCATTTCAATTAACAGGTGTGCCTTGTTAAAAGTTAATTTGTGGAATTTCTTTCCTTCTTAATGTGTTTGAGCCAATCAGTTGTGTTGTGACAAGGTAGGGGTGGTATACAGATGAAAGCCCTGTTTGGTAAAAGACCAAGTCCATATTATGGCAAGAACAACTCAAATAAGCAAAGAGAAACGACAGTCCATTACTTTAAGACATGAAGGTCAGTCAATACGGAAAATGTCAAGAACTTTGAAAGTTTCTTCAAGTGCAGTCGCAAAAACCATCAAGCGCTATGATGAAACGCATTAACAAGGAAAGAAATTCCACAAATTAACTTTTAAGAAGGCACACCTGTTAATTGAAATGCTGTTAATTGAAATGCTTTCCAGGTGACTACCTCATGAAGCTGGTTGAGAGAATGCCAAGAGTGTGCAAAGCTTTCATCAAGGCAAAGGGTTGCTATTTGAAATATATTTTGATTTGTTTAACACTTTTTTTGTTACTAAATGATTCCATATGTATTATTTCATTGTTTTGGTGTCCTCACTACTTTTCTACAATGCAAAAATTTTTAAATATAAAGAAAAACCCTTGAATGAGCAGGTGTGTCAAAACTTTTGACTGGTAGTGTGTATATATATATATATATATATATATATATAGAGAGAGAGAGAGGGGGATGGAAACAGGCGTGGAGACTCCTCTGGGACACCAAGACGCTGCTGCTATTCCCGTCTGGGAGGAGCAGGGAGACAAGCGTCCGATTGAGGGCCACAGGGGCAGGCTGTGACTGGACTGGGGCTGGGTTGGTCAGGGGTGGGTAGAGGTGGGCTGGAGGAATACCACAGGCTGCTTTAGAGGCTGTTTACCCCCAGCAACTCTGACAGGCCAACGAATTACACATGTTAACTGAGGAATGGCTTTGATGTAAAAACATAGAGAGAAATAGAGAGAGAGACTGAGAGAGACAGAGTTGGTGGAAAGAGAGAGAGGGGATAGGAGGGTGAGGGGTAGATAGAGAGAGGGACAGAACGGAGCATGAAAGAGAGAGAGAGACTGAGAGAAACAGAGTTGGTGGAAAGAGAGAGAGGGGATAGGAGGGTGAGGGGTAGATAGAGAGAGGGACAGAACGGAGCATGAAAGAGAGAAAGAGAGAGAGCGAGAGGGAGGAGAGAGAGAGAGTATGAGAGGAAATGGAGATATTCACATCCAGGTTCATGGGGTTTCCAAAGAGCAAACATGGAACGTTTCTATTTCTGTGTCTCTTTCACTCTTTCTTCAGCTCCTCTGAATTCCCTCTAACGGTGTGCCCTAACACCCCTGCTTCCCTGCTCACACTGTCTTACTAGCCTAATCCAAGACCATAGAATGAGCTAGAGAGAAAGAGAGAGAGGTCACCTCATTGCCCCTCACTCTCCTCCACCCCCTCAGTCACTCACCCCTCTCCACATTCCTGAAGTGTCTGATAGTGACATCACAGAGATGATGGATGAGGATCCTTTCATATCTCTCTGAACTTCTCAATTACAGTGCTGCTGCTGTGTGTGTGTGTGTGTGTGTGTGTATGTGTGTGTGTGTGTGTGTGTATGCATGTGTGTGTATGTGTGTATGTATGTGTACGGGGGGCCAGTATGAAAAAATAAAAAATAATGTACGCACTCACTAACTGTAAGTCGCTCTGGATAAGAGCGTCTGCTAACTGACTAAAATGTAAATGTAAATGTATGTGTGTGTGTGTGTGTATGTGTGCGCTCGCGCCTTTGTGTGTACGTACTTCTGTTTGTGTGTCTGTGTTCGGTGTCCGCCGATGTGTGTGTGTTTGTATGTGTGTGCGTGTGTGTGTGTGTGTGTGCACAGACTTCTGTGTGTGTCGGCCTATTTGTTGAACTGTGTATTTTCTGAGGAATGTGCTGTGATTCCTCAGTGCGGAGGAGAATGTTCTCTCTGCCTCCCCGTCACCTCCAACAGCGTTCCTCACTGCTCCAGATTGAACCCATAAATTAAGTCTGACAGGCAGAATGGACCGGGGTAGCCGGAGCGCCAGAGAGGTTAAGGATGAAAACCGCAATCAGCCGTCGGCCGCAGGAGGATCACACGGACGACAAACACGCGTGTCAGAAGTCACGCATCCCGCCCACTCCTCGGCGCTTCACACCACGCTCCGCGGATAATGGTCACTGCACAAAGGCGAGGCATGCTGGACGCCTTCGCATTTGACCCCCCCACCTCTCATGTCCAGTCTCCACACGCACAAAAACAGACCACACACACGTGTCCACTCACCGTCGGAGCGGTGGATGCAGGTGTGCTGGTTGTCGCTGAGGAAGAAGCCTTGCTTGCACATACACTCATAGCTTCCCATGGTGTTCACACACACCTGCTGGCATCCTCCGTTGTTGTCCAGGCACTCATCCACGTCTGAGAGAGAGAGAGAGAGAGAGAGAGAGAGAGAGAGAGGGAGGGCGGGCGGGAGAGAGAGAGAGAGAGAGAGAGAGGGAGGGCGGGAGGGAGAGAAAACAACCGGTCAGGCAAAGACTTAGACTTCCTTAACGGCAGGATGCTTGCTTGGCTTGACAAACAAACCCCAAGCGTCTCAGTCGTAGACCAGGCAGTTATGTGTGTCTGTGTTGGTTGAATTTGCAGCCGAGAGGAAGGATTTTCCTTCTCTTTCTTCTTTCTGAAGGCCTATTGAAGTCTGGTGAGGGTGAGGAGATGTGGGGATGACACCAGAGGCAGGAATGTAACCCTGTGGACTCACACTACCCAGACAGGACAGAGCTGAGCTGAGCAGGGCTCTTTTTACTGGGGGCCCAGCCTCTGCCTGGTACAGTAAGACTGAGTCAAAGGTATTGAATATGAGAGTGAGAGAGAGAGAGAGAGAGAGAGAGAGAGTGTGTGTGTGTGTGTGTGTTTGTGTGTGCGTGCGTGCGTGTGCGTGTGTGTTAATGGAGCCCTGCTGTGCTGTTGAAAGCCCAGTAAATCACCAGTGGGGCATTTAGAGGGAGTGTTAGTTAACTGGAAACCTATAACACCCTCCACTGAGATTAACAGGAATCAAACATGGCTGAGCTGCTACTGTAGACTAACAGACAGAAATGGAGAGAGAGAGAGAGAGAGAGAGAGAGAGAGAGAGAGAGAGAGAGAGAGAGCACAACAGTGTGCCTGCATGTGTGTGTTAACTGGTCCGTGATTAAGCACAAGGCAGTGCGTGTTGTGTTTAGTCTGGTGGTTGTTCTGATGTGTTTGTGTGTTTAGAGGTGGCACAGACACACGCACACTGATGATTTTTTATTTTTTTTTTTATTTTTATTTTTTAGTCATTTAGCAGACGCTCTTATCCAGAGCGACTTACAGTTAGTGAATACATATTTTTGTATACTGGCCCCCCGTGGGAATCGAACCCACAACCCTGGCATTGCAAACGCCATGCTCTATCAACTGAGCTACATCCCTGCCGGCCATTCCCTCCCCTACCCTGGACGACGCTGGGCCAATTGTGCGCCGCCCATGAGTCTCCCGGTCGCGGCCGGCTGCGACAGAGCCTGGATTCGAACCAGGATCTCTAGTGGCACAGTTAGCACTGCGATGCAGTGCCTTAGACCACTGCGCCACTCAGGAGACGGAGAAGAGGACACAGAGTTCAGAACAACACCGTCTGTCTGACCACAGCCTCTGTTCCATCCTCCATACAAACACCCACTCACCACCTATCAAGGTTTTCTAAGCATCCTCCAACACACACATCTGACAGGTAGTCTAAATACCAAGCTGTGTCGGAAATGGCACCCTATTTCCTACATAGTGCACTACTTTTGACCAGGGAATAGGGTGCCATTTCAGACATAGACCAAAACTCTTCCCCATACTCCAATGCAACAACTGGCCCAAGTGTATTTAACCTAGGCACTCGGAGGTAGTGGAGGACAGTAATTGGCTCCATCCGTCATCCATCACAAACCGCTAAGTGAAATGAAAGAGGAGCAGTGTAACCATTTCCCCTTGTGATTAGAGTGCAGGTCTTTACAGGGAGGAAATGAGAGGAGAAGGCTCTGGTTGGGCAGACAGTGCTAAGCGCTAAGGCAGTGTGGAGCCAGGAGACTCTGTCTCTCTCTCTAATCTCATCTAGTCTCATCAGGTCTGTCTGCTCTCTCTGTGATCTGAGGATCTGAGGTGAAGCAACCACCCGGCCCGGCCGTCTGTCTGTCTCACCCACTCATAAACAACCAAGATCAGGGTGAAAGGGCCTCAAAATAAATTCATAACTCCAGTCCAGGGAGCTACAGTGCACTACACTGCACTACACTGCTCCTGGTGCCAGGGAGGGGGACATACAGTACTGGACTGACTGCACAGTTTTACCTGTCTATGTCTGTCTGTCTGACAGCCTGGCTTTGGACATGACACATGGCCTCCTCAGCGTCCTCAACCCCATGCTCATCAGAACTAAGGTCCTTCCTTTGTCCTGGTCATGTCACATGGTCATGTAAAATTCCTGTCCTGGTCAGGTCATGGGGTCATGTAAAACTCCTGCCCCAAATCATGAGTGGTCAGGGGTGATCAGGGCCTGTTTGTCAAGGAGATCAAGTGAGCTTGCTGTCTGTGTGTACCACGGCCAGTCTGTCTGTCTGTCTGTGGAGACAGAGGTTGTATATATTTTGATGGCCCTGAGTTAGTCAGAGAGCTTTACAGCTCTGAGTGGCATTTAGGATGGTCTTCATGCCAGACTGTAAAGGGCTTTACGATTACCACTACTGGCCCTCTGTAGAACACATAATGTTGGAGCAGTGGATCTGGTGCTCCTAACGTCCGGTCTGAGACTAAGTCCGCTGACAGCCAGGTCAGCCCAGGCTTAATACACCCAGACCAGACCTGTGATTCTGTGTCACACTGCCATCCTCTCTACCTCTTCCTTAAGTAGAGGACTTTATGGTCTCCTATTCACTTTTCTCTCTCTGTGTCTCTCTTGTCCTCTCTCCCTGTCTCTCCCTCCCTCTGTCTCTTCCTCTCTCTTTCTCTCTCTCTTTCTCTCTGTCTGGGGCCCCTGTCTGAGTTCCGGACATATCTCCATGTGGGTTACAGTCGGCTTTTATTTGAGTTCTGGCTTTACCTGGCGACATTCTCTCTCGTCGGAGCATTTAGGCGGTCGGCTTGTTAAGTCCCCGTGGAGAGGACTGAGGCTTTCAGGCCTTGTTAACCGTTAGGGGGAGAGGAAAGAGTTTACTGTCATGCAAACACAGGGAGCGAGAGGGGAGAGGAGGAGAAGGGTCTTGTGTGGTGTGTGTTTTGTCTATGAACACATCATGTTCCAGTGTAAGGCAGTGAACCTTGATCTGTATGCATGCCTTTGTGCCTGTCTGACAGAAATATAGGCCTACTGTATATATTGTTTAGGTGTCTAATAAAGCTTTAAATATAGTGTTTTATTGTTAGGTACTGTACAGCTTAGTATCCTCTTCCCTCCCTACCCCATCTCTCCCCTCTCTTGGCTTCCCTCCCCTCTCCTCTTTCTCCTCCTCTCTCTTCTCGTCCCTCTCCTCTCCTCTCCCCTCTTCCCTCTATTGCTGTATTCACCTCCCAATGTATCTGAGTGTCTCAAAAGGCTTTACAGTCCAAGGAGAGCAGAGGGCGGCTCCAAGGGTCCTCTGTAGCTCAATTGGTAGAGGATGGCGCTTGTAACGCCAGGGTAGTGGGTTCGATCCCCGGGACCACCCATACGTAAAAATGTATGACACATGACTGTAAGTTGCTTTGGATAAAAGCGTCTGCTAAAAGGCATATTATATTATAAGGGCCCTCTAAAACATGGAACAAAACCAGCGGTGCCAGTGTTTCAACTGCTCAATGATTTCAGCCAAAGCCTTCAACTCCTCCAACCCTGTTCCAGTCCCACGTCCTCTGGTCCCAGCTGATTAGGAGAGAGGGAGCAGTGGGACTGACAGGAAAATGACAAATAAAGAGGAAAGCTGTTTCATAGAACGTGATAGATTCATACGTAAGGGAGGATCTAACATGGCTGATTTAGAATAATATACTGTGTTTAACTGAGCAGTTCTCTCAAGCATGACTATAGAGAGCATGTCACAGCGAGGCTGCAGGGTGAAACAACATCTGTTCAGAGCTCTACCAAGCAGATGTCCTCTGCAGCTTCCACCTCCCACAAGGCAACACAATCCACCACCTAACATCCAATATACATTTCTCTACAATATACCCCATGACCTCACCACTGTCCTGAGCCAAACTATACAACCTTCTAGAGCCAACTGCACCACAAGGCATGCACTACAATCTGGAGCAGATCTCTTAGAAGATCCCTATAGAAGTTGAAAGTTCAATCTCATCTCCCTTCGTCCCTATAGACAAAACTAAACAGATTACATCAATATGACAGAGGCTTTTACTTTAGAGTAATACAAAGAGAGAGAGAGAGAGAGAGAGAGAGAGAGAGAGAGAGAGAGAGAGAGGGCTGTTGATCATCTCCACATTTAATTGATCTTTGCCAACATTTAAACATAAACACTGGCAAGGCGCTCTGCAAGTTTAAACTAGAGTGCCTTTGTTTTGCTTCTGTAAACTTTTATTTGGACGCGATGAGGATGTGCTTGATTCAAAGGGTGAGAAGGATGATGGGGTGAGGAGTGGAGAGGAGGAGGGAAGGGTAGAAGAAGGGAGGTGACCAGGGTTGGAAATTAACACCTGCCACCTGTCAAATGTGAGTAGATTTTGTCATTGGCGGGTAAGAATGTATATTTCACCAGCCACGTTGGCGGATGGTCACACAGAGCATTTGGGAACTTTTGTTTTTTAAATCCAAAACCCACATGTAGAAGTTGGTCGAATTGACAAGAAAGGCTACTAAAGTGTGACTTTGTCCTCGTGTTTCTTGGCCAGTTACATTGTTTTGTTCACATGTTTCCAAGATTCTTTTTCAATGTTAGTTTGAGTTTGCTGCAACTGTCTGCTGCTAGGAAGACATAGCAGTCTGAGATTTCTTTCATCACAGACAAGCCAGTGCCCAAGTTACCATGGTAATGGCCCATCCCTTAAAGGGCCAGCTGAACTATTTCTGTTTCGCCTAATGATTGTGCTTGATTGAGCATCACTCCCAAAAATGTTTATTCATGAACTTTTAGTCATTGTTCTCATAGATGTATGTGCTTCTACATTTCTACTTAGGCGCACATCATGTACTCCTTGTAAAAAATGTCAGCATGGAGCCCTGAACTATAATAATAAATAAGCCGGATCACTCCGCATTTTGTGGCAGGGCAGGCACTTTGTTGATTCTTGATGTTCTGTTGTAGAACTGTTTATTTGTTTTTATTATTGGATCTAAATACATTGGTTAAAAGCCACAGGTCACAAAAATGTAATGAAATTAAGCAATATACCCCATGACTTCTTACTAGTAATACATAATTCGTTTTTGTGTGATTTCTTCATCTAATTATGTAACAAAAATATTTGGGCTTGTAAAAAATCTGAGTGGTTTCAATATTTTTTTTATCTACCTGCCACAGTGGCTAGTGGACCAAAATATTAATTTCCCGTCCTGGAGGTGACGAGAGGAGTAAGAAAGATAAAGGGCAGAGAGAGAGGAGAGGAGGGAAGAGGGGAGAGAAGAGAAAGTGTGACAAGGGGAAATAAATAAAACCATAGACTTTAAGTGGAGATCACCCTTCCCTGTGCCTCCATGTTTCATCCAGTCATTCTCTAGAGAGATGTTAGCAATAGCCTGTTGGCTAACCCCCACTCTATTCCTCCACTTCTCCTCTCTCCACGTCTCCCCCCTTTCCTTCCCCCGATCTGTCTGTGTTGTCATGTCAGAGTTTCAACATTCTATGAGTTTGCAGTCAGAGCCTGTCCCGCTGTGAAGCCAAGGCACTCTGAGCTAAGACCTTGCGTAGGAGTGAAAAGGACGCGTCAGAAAGAAAATAAACTTGTCTGAGCCCTACAGACGTTCATAGCAAGGCACCAAATGATCAACATATTGGGCCCAGCTGTGTCCACGGCCAAAACAAAATAAATACAAGTCTAAATCAAAAAGGTTGAAGAGGAACTGAACAGGACTGGCCTTTAATCAGAGTGCAGTGCAATTATGCAATCATAAATCTATTAGTGCCCTAAACTTGTTGACACAACACATATGGGACCCTAGGAAACTTCCTACACACGTTTGGTTAAGACAGACTGTTCTCTCTTTCATGCTCGCTCTCTCGCTCTCTCTCTCTCTCTCTCTCTCTTCCTCTCTCTACATTTTTGTCTTCCCTCCTGTTTCTCCCCTCTTGTCCCTTAATTTCAAAGCAGCAGGTCTTGACGTTTCTGTTTATCTATCGTTCCTTCAGTCTACTAGAAGCCACAATGTTGTGTTGTTAGTTTGTTTGTGTCAGACGGGATGAACAAGAGAAAAAATACAAATAAAAGAAGAAGTAGTTGTGTGGAGAAAAACTGTGTTATTTTCTGGGGTTAACGGCCTTCAGGGCAGTGGAACAGCAATACACCCTAACAGTGAAGGATCCCACCAGTGTACCACCAGTGATCTCTGATCCCCAGTCCAACTCCCTGACCCAGACCACTGGACCTGGTTGTACAGCAGCCTCACTGACGAGTGGCCAGGCTGTGGACAAGACATAACACACCTTAGAGTACATAGATACAGGGACTGGGAAGTAACAAGGCTGTGTTAACAATCTATAACCATTTCTGTCTATGATTATAGCCCCCAAGATATAACAAATCAGATCAAATTGGCTTCAATTGAATATCTTGGTGTCAGCCGCCGCCTAACAGTCACTTTAGGGGCCTTTGCGACCCGTCTGAGTACAAACCTAGGGGGAAACGTTGTTGGAGCTCTGTCCTGACATCTTGTTTACAGCAGTGATTAATGAGTCAGAATACAGGAGGCAGGCGGTTACAGTAACCAGACAGACAGACCCTATATTCTCACTAGTCAGTCACGGAATACATGAGACTTTCATTTACAGCACCTCCAACATCCAACCCATAATCCCAGCTAATTCAACCCATGCTGCCGTATGTGTAAGGCTGTGACAACTGACAAGTCCCTAGAGATGCGGCTTGTCTGTGACTGTGTTTGCTGTCTGCCGTTGTTCCTAGACTAACCATACATTCACATGTCATTGAGTGAGAGGGTACTTAGGACTGGGATAGACATTATAAGAAACTCTAATGTTGTTACTAATGAGTCCTACCATTGAAGTGGACAGATTGTCATTGGTAGATGATAGATGTCCATATACAGTAATTAGGAAACCATGGCTTGGCCCAGCAAACTGTGGGTTGACTATGTGTGTCAGTTACGCATAGCCATGATATAGTTATTCCTATATCATGCCTATGCGTCACACATTATCCTATTTGTGTACAGGTAACTGCCAAAGTAAAGTAAACACCAACATAAAGTGTCTTAATAGGGCATTGGGCCACCACAAGCCATAACAGCTTCAATGCACCTTGGCATAGATTCTACAAGTGTCTGGAACTCTATTGGAGGGATGTGGCACCATTCCTCCACAAGAAATTCCATCATTTGGTGTTTTGTTGATGGTGATGGAAAACGCTGTCTCAGGCGCCGCTCCAGAATCCAGTGTTCAATTGGGTTGAGATCTGGTGACTGAGACGGCCATGGGATATGGTTTACATCGTTTTAATGCTCATCAAACCATCCAGTGACCACTCGTGCCCTGGTAGCCAAAATAATGGCCTGCCCAGCATATTTATTCATGACTCTAATTAAGCATGATAGGATGTTAATTGCTTAATTAACTCAGGAACCACACCTGTGTGGAAGCACCTGCTTTCAATATACTTTGTGTTTCCATTATTTTGGCAGTTACCTGTATCTCAGAGAGTTAGTGATGAGGGTAAACATGAAAGGTGGTGATGTTAAAATATCCATGAGTCAATACGCAGGAACTCAATGCTCATTACTCTTACAGTTTACACTGTATATCTTCACGCTGCAAATATAGATCCCAACTAATACTCATCAGACCCCAACTTTACCTCCCTGAGCCTCTCTACCTCAAATAAACATCCTGGACCCCCTCTACTGTACCTCTACCACCCCACCACCCCTCACCCTATGAAATACAGCCAAACTGTACAACCCTATGATATAACTACCCACATTTAACTACCCTAAACCCTGATACAGATGCCCATATACAGGTAGTCTGTACACGCATACCACTACCTCTACGTCAGCTTTCGTAACTCTTCAGAATATCCTGATTATCACCCCAAACCTCTACCCAACCAAATACAGTTGTGGGCACAAAATAGTTACAGCAGTACAGGTTTTTGTGGCAAACTATCACTACTAGACGCTAGAGCGCAAGCTTTTTAGTGCCCGCAACTGTACCCTCAAAGTCTTCACACACAGAGCCCGCCCCCAATGACCCCATCCCCTTTTCTCGCCCTCCACCCTGACTGTTCCAGATCCATCCATCAGATATATTGGTAGCTATGATGCTCTGATCTGCTCCTCTAATACTCCTGTGACATTTGTTACTGAGCTGCTGTCTGCCTCATACCACGTCATGGCAACACATGGCAACGCAGGGAGTACGGGAGTGCTGGATTGGCTGGGAAGCTGTGAGCCTATGACAAAGCAAGGTCATAACCTCCGATGAGTGTGATGTTTTCACTAAATTCAATTTTTAAGGAAACAGTGACCTTAGCTCTATTAATTATGTGTCAAATCAGGCGCGCCTCAGCATAAAAATAAGCTAACAGATGATCTCAGAGAAAACGTGAAGTGCTGAAGAGCTGCTAATAGAATCTTCCTGAATGAATGCACTTCACAAAAATAATGGGGATTGGGCAATCAGTTGTGGAGAAGTGATGCCTTTCCCTGAGCCACACCTAATGGGTCTGACTGATGATGAGTGATCCACCACCTCACTGCTCTGTCACGGAGAACTAGAATGACCGATGACAGAGTGAGCGAGGGAAAGAAAAGAAAAGGAAAGGAGAAAAGAGGTGAAGAAGAGAGGACAAAGACAGACAGACAGAGAGACAGACAGAGACAGACGGGGAAGAGAAGAACGGTGGGATAGAGAGAGAGAGAGAGAGAGAGAGAGAGAGAGAGAGAGAGAGAGAGAGAGAGAGAGAGAGAGAGAGAGAGAGAGAGAAAGCGAGGGAGCTCCTGGAAGCAGCAGAGGACTCGGAGCGGTGTGCGCTGGCCCTCGGCGGTCCTGCCTGTGTTCTCATCCTCTTCATCATTCTGTGTTGTATTTGAGACATTCCGCAATAAAGATGTCAAATAGAGAGCAAGTCCATCGCCTACGGGGGAATGGCTTGGACAGCCTCCAATTCACATCCACCGCCAAGAGAACCAAGAGAATACAGAGGGAGAGGAGGAGGAGGTGGAGGAGAGAGAGAGAGAGAGCGAAAGAGAGAAAGAGATAAAGAGAGAGAGAATTAGGTATGGATTGGCAGTAACACACAGCGGAATCAAGTCTAACCAGGATTAGAAATGAATATGAAATAAAAGATACTAAAGCACTTGTCATTGTCCTAATTATTTAAATGACTGATCATGGTTAAATTGCATCATAAATGTCTGATGGTGATTAAGTGTCATCATAACCCTCTGGGCACAGATGTCAATTCAACGTCTATTCCACATTGGTTCAACGTAATTTTGTTGAAATGACGTGGAAATAACGTTGATTCAACCAGTGGGTGTCCAGTGGGAAATGTCTGATCAAAAGTTTGGGATTTCTCTCTTGACTGCTTTCCGATCCCTCCCATTGAACTCTCCATTCACAGCTAATTAGTGACTGTTTATTAAAGCTATATCTTATCAGCATAGTCTGGCTAATTACTTTTTAACAGATGTGGCCAATTTCCTCCACTCAGCCGTGGAGGGGCAGGGTGACAACTAGAGAACTCTCTATAACCACTCTGACACACAGACCTGGGTTCGAATAGTACATGATTTAATTTAAAATCCTTTAGCTGGGCTTGATTGATCTTGCCGGGCACAATGGAATCAATAGAATAGTCGCCAAAGTGCAAACCTCATCCATCTGCCACTTCAGGCAGACTAGAACAAACAGTGAAAGTATTTAAAAGACTTTGAATAGTATTTGAACCCAGGTCTGCTGACACATAGCCAGCATGTGGCCCATTGATTCTTTCCAAGTGGCCACAAACACATGCAGTAAATCTCTCTCCTTCGTGTTCATTTTCTTTAGTTCACCACAACACACACAATCCAGCGAGTCTTCTGCAACCAGCCACTGACAACACAACAGCTGCAGACACTTAAAACACATACACAGGCAGACAGACAGACAGACAGGCACGCCGAATTAGAAAAACAAAAACAAAAACACTAGCTAGCTATTAAACAGATTTCGAGCAACTCCCGTGTCCCTAACCCTCCTTGCTAAACATAAAAACGGACAGATTTCGAGTATGGAATTTCATCCTTGAACCTTGTCAATAAATAAGAGGGTAGCCTAGGTTATTAATTTTCTCTCTGACATTTTTCCTTCCTTTGTCCATTTGCAACCAGTAACATAAACATTTGACATGCCAAGTTGAATTCTGGGAAGTCAATAGAATAACAACAGGGGTAACATTAAAGTGACATTTTTAAGTGTTAGAAATAATACAATTGGGGCCTCCTGTAGCTCAGTTGGTAGAGCAAGGCGCTTGCAACGCCAGGGTTGTGGGTTCGATTCCCACGGGGGGCCAGTATGAAAAAAGTATGAAAAATGTATGCACTCATTAACTGTAAGTCGCTCTGGATAAGAGCGTCTGCTAAATGACAAAAAATGTAAATGTATAAAAATTTTAAAATGACATTGCTGTCGAGACTCCAGTGTTATCCTGGTCCTATCAGAGGGTGAGACAGGGTTAGGGTTAGGGGGAATTGGAGTGCCCTTCTCTGGTGACCTCTGTCCTCTCTGACTTGCTGAAAACAGGTTTGTTTATGTTTACGGCATTGGGGGGTTGGGGTAGGGGGGCGTTGCAGGGGAACTTGGGGTGGGAAAAGAAAAGCTCATCATCACTGAAGATTCATCAGCATCTGGGCAAGCAAACTGAAAGAGGACAGGTCTGTTTGTATCCAAGATCAGAGTCAGTGAGGCCAAACTCAGACTAGACCAGAGAGGACCATGTACAAATACTAATGCGTGTGTATGTTCATTAGGCCCTACACAGGAGAGAAGGTTGCCTGAATTTGTCCAATAAGAACACACATTCTATAGGTCGTTATCAATAAAACGTCACAATACTGTGCAGAGCGTTCGATTTGCCTGCTGGGGGGCAAGGAGACCCCCAGCTCTGCTAAAACCATTGACAACTGCGTGCTGTTTTCACGGGATTGTTAAATAAATGTTATAACGGTTTGTTTTAATATCATCACCTCTTGAAGAGCATAGTCAGAACTAAACATTTCTGATTATTTCACATTTAGCTCTATCATCAGAGATATACAGCAAGTAACTGCATGCTTTTCATGATCTGTAAACATCAGTTGATCATGAGGGTGGCCGTAGCCTATCCATTTGGCATGTAGCTGGCTAGCTAGCTAAGCAAACATGTCATTTAGCTTGCATCATCAGAGATTAGACTTTTGGAAAGAGCCTAACATCGGCAAGTCATCGTCCTGGTAAAGTTGTCTGTCGGACTACTTTCATCACCACTTAGACGGCAAGCAAAATAGCCATCTAGTTTATCCCCTGAAAGTTAGTTTGGTAACAGGCAATATTGACGTGATCTGCTATTAGCTAGTTAGCCAATTTGATGTGGTCCATCAATCACTGTAGCCTATCATGTTTGTCAGCAGCAATCGTGATTAAACACTCTTAAAAACAATGTTGAAAAGGGGATAAGGTTAGCTAACTTCGCTAGGTAGGCCTACATTGGTTGGAGAAAAGGGGATAAGGTTAGCTAACTTCGCTAGGTAGGCCTACATTGGTTGGAGAAAAGGGGATAAGGTTAGCTAACTTCGCTAGGTAGGCCTACATTGGTTGGAGAAAAGGGGATAAGGTTAGCTAACTTCGCTAGGTAGGCCTACATTGGTTGGAGAAAAGGGGATAAGGTTAGCTAACTTCGCTAGGTAGGCCTACATTGGTTGGAGAAAAGGGGATAAGGTTAGCTAACTTCGCTAGGTAGGCCTACATTGGTTGGAGAAAAAAGTAAATTAGGTCTATGTTTAGCCAACTGTACAACGTTTCTACCGGTTACTTGCAAAGTAAACATTATCAGCTAACAGTACATCGGCAAATGCGCCTTTCTGCTGCTTGACAGGCGGAGCCCACAAAGGATGGGAAATTAACCTAAACCTCTCACACTTATCAGGTATAGTTCACTTTTGTTTTATATCACTCAAATATCCAATTAATGGCGGCCAATATTGAGAGATATCGTGAAATTTCATGATCAATTGATGTTTACTGATCATGAAAAGCATGCAGTTACTTGCTGTAAAACTCTAACGATAGAGCTAAATGTGCGCATGGAATAATCAGAAATTTTCTGCTATGCTCTTCAAGAGGGGTTGTTGATATTACAACCAAATAGTTAACATTTATTTAACAATCCCTTTAGTGGAGCTGGGGTCTCCTTGGCAAATCGAACACTCTGTACCTTTTTATGACGTTTTATTGATAACAACCTATTTGTTCCGTTTCCAATAGTTTTTCCATTCCATGCCTACTGAACACGATCCAGGACTCATCTCTCAGTCAGAGTCAATCAGCGGTCATACAGTTAAATGTAAATGAATCACGTGAGACTCACACTGTAACAACATACTCCTGAAACCTCCCCAGGAGAACCTAACTCAGCCATTCCTCACTACACCTAATGGCATGTTCCTCTCTCCCCTCCTCCTCCACCCTCCCTGGCTTCACAGAATCAGACATAATACTTACAAATGCCAAAACATGTCCCACCAAAGATGTTTGGGTTGCGGGCCAGGGCATCCAAACAACATATTTTGATTTTGCTTGCGTCAATCAGCGGGCAGGGAATGAAAAGATGAAATGTGTTTAAGCACATCCAAGCAGAACTGGCATGTTGCAGAAGAGCAGAAAAACATATGTCTGCCTGACACTAAGTCAATAAGAGAAGGCTAGGACTAATGGACTGGATCTGTCAGACACACCAGACGGGTATCTGTAGGACATCTCTAACTGATGGAGAGAAGAACTCTTCAACCCTGAGCGCCCTCCCAAACGAAACCCAGATAATGAAATGAAGAGAAAACAGCTAAAATAATGGAAGCCCTCCAAACGATGCAGAAGGAAGGGAGCTGAGAGCCAGACAGACAAACCGCATAGCAGATGGAGTGTACAGTACATGCACACACACACACACAGACACACACACATACATACACACAGGTATGCATGCACACACAGACGCACACACACACGTGTGCACTCACTCACACACTCACACAAATGCAGATAAAGACAGAGCAGAATAAGAACACACACCGGAAGGGAAAGATCCAAAGATAACACAGTCTCATACAAACATAAATGACAGACTTGGATAGGTTGTACTATGAGTTTAAAATGGGGTTAGGAGGACTGTACACTCACCCAGACAGTTGTGTCCGTCGTGGGCCAACATGAATCCGTCGTAGCAGGTGCACCTGTAGTTGCCTGGGATGTTGATACACTCGTGGACACAGCCTCCGTTGTAGTCATTCTCACACTCGTCCATGTCTGAAACAGAGAGTCATAGAAGACCAATGAGAAGGGCGAAGAGGAATTACTGCAGCTACTGTACAAATGGATGGAAAGAGAGGAAGGTGGAGAGGTAGAATGGATGGTAGGGGATTGGGAAGGATGGAGGAGATGGATTAGAGATGAACAGTATGGAGTGTAATTGGGATACGTGTTGGGGTACAAAGGGAGGGGCATATGGAGAGTGTCAGCTGATGTTTATGTGTAGAGGTCAGGGTACAGGGTTGGAGATAAAAGGTAGTCCACTGGTACAGCTCATGGTGAGTGTGCATAGTATACATACTAGGGGTAAGATTGGAGTGTTTAGGGGTACAGAGTCCAGAGGGGCATACGGAGAGTGTCTTGCCGTGTTTATTCGTTGACGATGTTCCCCCTTCATGCTGAGCCAGCGGAGGAGTCTTTCACAGGAGCCACTCACAAGTGGTTGCCATGCGGACTGAGCCACTAAAACAAACAGTCCCCCCTCCGTGTGAACGCAGCAAGCCAGGGGAGGCAGACCGGGGGCCAGACCCCAGCCCCAAATCCTCTCCTCCTCTCCTTCGATCCTCCTCCTCAACTCCGGATGGGCCCGAGCAGGTATCTGGTTAGTGTTCAACTCCTGTATTACTCCCTCTGTCTCTGTCTCTCTCGCACTCGCCAACCTGGCCAAGACGCCAACTCTCACTCCCTCAGTCTGTCTGTCTGTCTGTCTGTCTGTCTGTCTGTCTGTCTGTTCATCCCTTTCACCTTTTCTCATGTTTCTTTGCTTGCTCCTTCTCCCCCTCCATGTAAAGTAACTTTTTTGCACTCTTTCCATCTCACTTCTTTCTCTGTTCTTTCTTCCCACTCTCGTTCTCTCTCTCCCTCTATATGTTTTCTCTCCCCTCAGACACTGGCACACAACATCAGTAGCCTGTATGTGTCCCACCCGTGTGCATACACACACACACACACACACACACACACACACACACACACACACACACACACACACACACACACTGTGTCCTGTCTCTGCCAACTGCGAGGTGGGCTATGATGGGTCTGGTTCTGTCAGCCACAAACAGCTTTTAGCACTAGTCTCTCTAGTCTCTCTCCGCCTCCTACATCCTGTGGACTGGACAGAACCCAGTCCTGGGCTGCGTCCCAAGTAGCACCCTTTTCCCTTTAGTGCACTATATAGGGAATATGGTGCAATTTGGGACACAGACCTGGACACTGCACAGCACACCACCGGTACAACGCCAACACACTGAAATATTCCACTGTTGGTCTGCTCACACAGACCCCTCACCCTCTAGACAGCTCACTGTCATCAGGATAGAACACACAGTGTCTTGGTTAAAAGCTACTTTGATGTTCCTGTATATCTAAAATAAAAGCTTAGCCTAATCTACTTCTAAGTTGAAACGGGTCTACAATAAAGAACAGACAGCGCCAACACATCTTGCTTGAAATAGAGAAGAAATCGAATCAAATTTTAATCTAAAAGCGTTTTTCCTGAGGTATTCCAGTCAGTTAAAACCCATCAAGATAAAAGTTAAATAAATAAATGGGACAGACATTCTTTCGTTTAGAGATGCTCTGGCACCTGCCATGTTTACAGAGCAGGCAATTACACAGGCCTAACATACATCAGTGCATTCTAATCCACTGTTTGTTTTCGACTCTCTTTCCCACACAAACAAAGGAACGGTATGGCCTTCTGCACTTTAAAGACAGAGACTGGACCCTGGCTGGTGTACACAAACTGGTCCCAGTCATCAGTGAATCATCCCAGAGGCATATGAAACCAATTAGGGAGCGCTGGGATGAGAGGGCTGCTGTGTAATGACTGTTTTGTCGGAGTGTTTAGACGAACACCTCTCCCCGCACCAGCAGAAGAGATGCCAAGGCACCCCTATACATGCTCTGCGTAGCACCCTGAGACCCTCCAACGGAAAGCAGAGGTGTGGAAATACACCGGAATAGGAGGAACATCAGTCTTTGCACTAGAGAGAAGACGTGGAGGAGGAGGACGTATAGACAGGAGAAATATCATGTAGATACACCTTGAGTAGGACCTGTGTGTCTCCAGCAACCACATTTGAACACAACAACCCTGTTTGTGAAAGGCAGAGAGAACTGAGCAGTTAGTCATGAGGATGGCTTGCATAATGTCTACTGCTTTTTCTTCACCAAACAACAGCCCAAAAAAGGAGAGAGGCATACAAAGAGAGCAAGAGAGAGAAAGCAAGAGAGAGAGAGAGAGAGAGAGAGAGAGAGAGAGAGAGAGAGAGAGAGAGAGAAAGCAGAGAAAGAAAAAGTGAGAGTGAGAGAGAGAAAGAGAGAGAGTGAAAGAGAGAGAGAGAGCCCACGCACAAACATCAGTTCAATGTCTAGTTTTACATTTACATTACATTTAGTCATTTAGCAGACACTCTAGTTTTAATTTACATTTGGTTGAGTTGTCAACAAACGTGAATTCAATGTGAAATCAACAAAATATTTCACCATGTCATTGGATTTAGGTTAAAAGTAGGGTGAAAAAATACTACATTCCCTTACGTTGATTACTTTTTTCAAATCCAATCAGTTTTCCCAAGTTGATTCAACATCATCACATTACATTTTTTGGTTGAAATGACGTGGAAACAATGTAGATTTTTGCGGAGAGGAGAGAGAGAGAGAGAGAGAGAGAGAGAGAGAGAGAGAGAGAGAGAGAGAGAGAGAGAGAGAGAGAGAGAGAGAGAGAGAGAGAGAGAGAGAGAGAGAGAGAGAGAGAGAGAGAGAGAGAGAGAGAGAGAGAGAGAGAGAGAGAGAGAGAGAGAGAGAGAGAGAGAGAGAGAGAGAGAGAGAGAGAGAAATTAGGTAAGAGAGAGCAAAGGGATAAATGAAAAGCTTCCAGTCGTTAATTGGCACCTTGTAAGAAGTGAGGCTGGATCAGGCCATCCTGGCAAGGCAAGGCAGGCTTGGTATTACATAGGGGAGCAGGGTTAGAGAGCGCAAGAGATCAGGGCAGGTATCAGGAGGGGGGAGGGCCAGGGCTCACACCTGCCCTGGGGCATGGGGGCTTGGGGCTAGGGTCTGGGGCCAAGGGGGGAGGATGGACATGCCCTGTGCCTAGTTAGCCTCCAGCAGTGCTCTCTTCCTGCCCTGGAGCTGTTGTTGACATCTGACAGCGGCGCCCCGACAGCTTCTGAACCAGGCTACTCTCTGCTTCCACTGCTTGGACACGCGGCGCACGTTTCATAACTGCGACAAGGGAAATGTTGACGATCAAAACATCTCATCAAGTGAATTAGGCACCTTCGCTGACGGCCCGTGCCCCAAAGGGGGGGGGGGGGTGCATGCACCTTGAGATGGATGAAGAAGGGGAGAGAGATGAGAGAGGAGAGAGGGAGAGAAGAGGAAGGAGAGAGAAGGGGGAGCGGTTGGAAGGGAAGGGAGCATGCCCCTACTGTCCCCTTGATATTTCAGTTTTACTGCCAATCTCCAGGTCCAGAGAAGTGTGTCCACAGGAGAAAGCCCTCAGCTCAGTGAAGGGAGATTTCCAATTATAATAGCAACAGCATGTGGAGCTGGGACACTTCACTAATGTGGATTGCGTAATTCCATGAGCGGAAACAGAGATTTCTCAAATTCTTGGGGTTGTTTTAATTTTTGGGGCTGTTAATTGTACCTGACTCAACTGCTGAGTAAGGTTACTATAAGTCAGATGCTTCAGCCATCCCAATTGACACCCTACAGTATTCCGTATTTGGTTTACTACTGCTCTATATAGGGAATAGGGTGCCATTTGGGACACAACACCCAATACTAAAGTAAAGGAGACTGGATTTCAACAGAATTCTCTGAACCTCAGAATATCGCAACCTCTCTAGCTACCTATCCCTCAACTTCTCTGAAAATAACAACCATGTGTATTTATGCAAGAGGTCGAATGACGGCACAAAACCAGAAATAATCCAAATATTATTTCTGAACCTGTAGCGCATCATGGTTAATTACCAAGGCTAGTACAAAGCTCCTCAGGACAGAAATAAGAACATGTTCCCATTACTGACATCCAAACACCAACAAACAACATTCATATGAGCAGAGGGCTGAGGGCTGAGAGCCAATGCTTCGTGCCCAGTTAAGGCCAATGGTTTGTGGCGGTGAATTTCTGTTCTGATGCCTGTTCCAAGACTGAAAAAGCAAGATTGAAAAAGTGTGTGTGTGTGTGTGTGCCTATGTGCGTCTGCGCAGGTGAATGTGTATGTGTCTCAGGTGTTGAAGCTTGTGTATGTACAGCATATGGGTATATGAGCTGTATGGCACTGCAGCAATAACACCTCTCGTCTCTCATCTCTTGTTCCATCATCTCTGTGAGTGTATATGTGAGTCTGCTCTCAGGCTTTGTTCTAGAGAGCTATAGCTATATAAAGCCCCTGCCTACTGGAGCCGAGTCTGACCTGCTCCTCCACATGTGTGCGTGTGAGTGTGAAGCAGGGAGCCAGTGAGGAGAGCTCCTGAGCAGTGACGGAGTAGCAGACACTGGGCAGACAATGGCCTAGTAATTGTCTGCCACCTCTCCCTCAGCGCCTCCCACCCGCAATATCTCACTCTCTATCTCATGAAATCTCTCTCTCTCCCTCCCTCTCCCTCCCTCTTTCTCTGTGTCCTTACCTACCTCTCCTTCACCCTCCATCTATTTTCTCTCAGTTGCATCCATGCATCTGTCTTTCCAATGATCTGTCTGTCTGTCTGTCTGTCTGTCTTCCCTCCCTCCCCCCCTCCCTCCTTCCTTCCTTCCCTCTCTCCCTCCCTCCCTCCCTCCCTCTGTCTGTAAAGCAGGTCAGGTAATTGTTGCTGCTGCTGGGAGAGCAGACTCATGGCTCGGTCTCTGTCTGTCTCTATGCCTGAATCGACTGCTGCTGCCGCTGCACATGTCTATACAGCCCATAAACACACAAACCCCGGCATACAGGTGCCACACACACACATGGCTACACAGCTGAGCTCTGACACACACACAGCCACTCAAACGCAGCTAGAGGTCCAGTGACAATGCATGTTAGTATCTTTAGCATCACCAGGAAATGGTAGCCAACTGTTTGAATATAGAGGACATGGGTAGAGAAAAGCAAAGGCTGTAGTGCTGAAACTAAATTGTTTTTGAAAAGGAGGAGAGGAGAGGATGAGTGACAGGGACAAGACCAATGAAAACCAATCAATTAGTCAGTAAGTGACAAATGCTGAGCAAACATAGACATCCTTTCACAAGACCCTGACAACCCCGTGGCAACCACCTTAGTCTACTCCTCTCTGTGGAACGTTAGATAAATCCACAACTGGCTGCTACTGATGAGCAGAGAACCATGTGACTGTTGAGTTATAGGCCTACTCTTAGAACAGCATGGGCCCATTTTAATCCAAACTGATAGGCAGGAAAAGGTAATAGTCCTTTTGTTTCACACTGTCACTGAAAGCATTGTTCTTGTTGAGTACATGAATAAATACAATTCCTGTAACAAAATATATAATAAGAATGATTCTCGGAAACCGGTTTGTCTGAAACCAGTTTTCATTTGTAGCAGTTTCCTGGGAATTAAAAAATCTCCCAAGCACTAACAATAGTAGAGACACATACTGTAGGTACTCTAGATGTATAGTGTCATCTTGCTAGATGAGCACAACTCTGAACATCAGAGATGTGCAGTTAATGCAGCCTGAAACCACTATGTCCAGCATTGTGAGGACACAGAGTGATATGAACAAGTATCATACACAACGTGTTATGCTCTTTCACATTGTGTCATCCTTCGTTTCACAGCACAGGGCCCAAAGTTCACATTTCTCCATAACGAGACAGCAATATCAGCCCATGGAAAAATCTACAGAGAGCGGCATTCATAGACGCAAGATCAGATTTCAGAGAGAGCAGCATTTTGAGGAGCAGCTTTAGAGAAAAGAAAAGGGTGTTCTTCGAGAGAAGAACCATAATCTGATAGGAACACTTATGAATTATAAATAAAAATGCTATTTTGTGATTAATTACAGGTAACCTGCAATATTCCACATCATTCAATAAAGGCCTTATAATAAGACATAAATGTTCATGCTTATAACACGTAATAAAGTCGGCTTTAAGTAAAGTGTTACTGGAAATTGTACTGGAATGTTGAGTTATCAGCTGCTAACTACTGGGTCCCTCTCTGAGAGAGTGTAGCATCCCAGTCGTCCATCCTGAAGCATAGTCATTTCCAGGAAGTAGAGAGACAGCAGACGGAGAGAGCGAGAGAGAGCAGCTCTCTGCTTGTCCTAATGACTCTCTCTTTCCTCTGCACCACCAGGGTAATGTAATGTCTGCTGATGGGAAACATAGCTGGCCAATTACACAGCCCCTATCTAATCACAGAGGTCAGGGGTCAACTCACATCCACCATCTGTCTTCATTCTGTCACCCATTTACTGGACCTTACGCCTCGATCACGCCGGCACCTTCTGCTACCATTATTGTCAAGCCATCTACGCATACAGTTTGATGCATACGTTCGATAAATCCAACATATACACCACACAGAACGCACTGCAACTGCCTCTGCAACGCAATGCTGCAAGGGAAACGCAGCGTTCCATTGGAAATGAATGCACTTCTGGTGAACCAAAATGCAATGACGCTGTCGGTGTGATCGAGGCGTTAATTGTGCCGTATCAATCGGGGCTTCAGTATGGAACACAAGGACAGGAGGACAGGACACAAGTGCATTGGATTTCAGATACTGAGGCATAGGCATACATCATTAGTTTCTCCATCTGTACAACACACACACACTCGCTCACACACACACACACACACACACACACACACACACACACACACACACACACACACACACACACACATAAACAATTCAATCAACAATAGGGAGAAATATATTCCCATCCAAATATGAAATACACCCCTCTTAGAATTTCAGTTAAACAAAAATTCATAAGCACAAGAAATCTGTACACATAGACAGACAGACAAGACATACACACAGACAGACAAAACAGACAGACAGACAGACAGACAGACAGACAGACAGACAGACAGACAGACAGACAGACAGACAGACAGACAGACAGACAGACAGACAGACAGACAGACAGACAGACAGACAAGACAGACAGGTCGGCCCTCTGCTCAGACAGCTGTTTTACGGTAGGAGGAACATTTCCCTAAAAAGACTCTCAACCTTTTGCAGTTTCCTCTCTATGGACATAATATCATATATTATTCTGGGCAGCTCAATCTGTTCTAGGATAAGGACCATTGTGTTTCTGACTGAAGATTATGCAATGTGTAGCAGCGCTGCCTGGTACAATATCATATTTTAGTACAGGCGTTTCTAGCAATTCCAGAACGTCTCTCCAATGTCATAGCCTAAGTCCAATAACAGAGACTTGCCAATAGAATTAGACTGGGGCAAAACAAATCGAGACAGAGCTATATCAAGTAGACCGGATTGCTGCCAATATGGATTTGCATGCGACTCAACAGAATCAGCAGACACAAAATGGTGGAAATAATAGTAAATCTCCTTTACTCCCTCTCTCCAAGCCAGGTGTGTGATTATATAGTCCTATGCAGGAAGACCGACTCACACAGCCTGAGGCATTTGATAAGTGAGCTAATCAAACAATGACACAGGTTCATCTCATTGTGTTCTCCCCAGGTTGACCAAATGAGAGGTATAGAATCTCTGAATGGGCAATATCCAGGTGAGTTCCACAGATATAATACCTGCTCACTCTCTCTGTGTGTGTGTGTGTGTGTGTGTGTGTGTGTGTGTGTGTGTGTGTGTGTGTGTGTGTGTGTTTCGGGCGGGGGACACTGGTACACAGCTGAGCAAACGGGAGAAAGTGTTGGATATAACTCACTGACATACACACAAATACTTAAACAAACAGGAGACACTTGAAAAGGCCTGAACATAAAGACAGCAAAAACCCCTATAGAAAAGGGCACGTCATCCCCACAATCCTCTTATCCTCTCCTATCCTGGCTAACACATGCAACTATAAGCTCTAGTGGCCAATATGACTGATGTATTGTTTTGTGTCAATATTATTTGCGGTGCTAGCCTATAAGCTGAACTGGCGTTTGTGTGTGTGCGTGCGTAGATGTGTTTCGATTGCATTTGTACGGCTAGACAGGCTAGCGTTGGGAGGGAGTGTGTCCTGTGCACCAAGCAAGCTCTAGCTCCAGCTGTGGTGTGCTTTGAGGCAGAAATGACTGGAGGTGTGAACGCACAGCCAGGTGCTGACCCCTCTCACCCTCACACCTTCCCCCAGTCCACTTCCTCACAGCTAATTAGGAGAGCCGGCGGGGGGGGGGGGGGGGGGGAGTCGGGAGCGGGGAGAGGAGGAGAGAGGAATGGGGGTTCCTGTGAAACAGCTGTAAAACCTGCCATTACTGCAGAGCCTGTCAGAGAGCAATAGGGGCCGGGCGAAATGAAGTATGGAGAGGGAAGGGGTGTGGGGTGAGTGAGGATGATGATTTGGATGGGAGTGGCGGGAGGGAGAGGGGGGGAGGAGGGGGGTGAATTAAGTAATATAGAGGGGAGTAATATCACATTGAAGCCATAATAAGACAATGGAGCTCAACTCAACTCACCTTCGCACTGCTTGCCGTCTCCCTTGTATCCCGGCTTGCAGATGCAGTTGAAGGATTTGGGGGTATTCTGGCAGAGAGCGTCAATGTGACAGTCATCCGTGGCTTCAGAGCACTCATCTGCATCTAGAGAAATGACACAACGGACAACTGTAAACCACTGGTCTCCAAGGACTCATCAATAGGACTAAGTATATAAGATAGAGATGATTTTGGTGAGGGATGAATGGGTTTTGTACAACCTCAATCAAATGTTTTAATCCCGCTCTCTCAGGGAAAGCCCAGTCCTCTTGGCCAAATACAGCTCTGTCCAGATATATACAGGCTGGAAATATTTACTTGAAGATGGCAAACGTCCAAAATGTAAAACTCCTTGTATAAGACAATAAACTGTCAGGGAGGGAGATAGTGGATGGAGGGTGAGGTTTCTTAACCCTATAAATGATACCGGTAGGTTATCTTGGATAACACTAAAGAGGACAAAACCAATAACAATTTATATTAATCAAATACCATTAGCAGAGAGGTACACAAGTGTATCAGGGCTTAGTGGATGGCTCTGGAATACTGAGTGACTATAGGGAACCCTAATTGATCAAGTCATTGTTAGAGAGGCTAGTCACATCTGGGGCTGAATCCAGGGGCCTCAAGCCAGCTAATTACAGCTAATTCACACAGACAGCGAGAGAGAGCGAGAGAGAGAGAGAGAGAGAGGGAGAGAGAGAGAGAGAGAGAGAGAGAGAGACCAAAAGAGTAAGAGAGAAAGTTTCATCTATCCAAAATGCTGTTCTTTTTCTCTCTCTAGTGATGTATCTTGAGCTGAGAAGCAGCTACCCTGTCTCCTGTCTTGCCCCTCATGAATAGCCCATGTTGGGAGCTGTAAGCCCAGCGTTTATTTCTCTGCAGGGTTAAGCCCTGCTGCCTGGCCCCTGCCCAACTCAACAAAATGCAATAAATAAACAATAGAATGTAATTACAATAAATATGTTTTATGAAGTGGATGACTGATTTATTTGCTCCCATGTGAGTGCCAGTAGAAATGAAAAATAAAGTGATAGGAGTAGGCAGTGGGATATAGCCTGTAAAACCTGGAGTTCAATTGCCAGTGCTCACTGAGTTTATGACTGAGAATAGATGTAAGGCAGGAAACTGTTATGGCAGGTTCACCATAAAACGATTAAAACATTCGCAAACTTAATTTAGTACAGGCCAAGTTGAAAGGACCTGGGTCAAAAATAATATTCTGGTTTATGAAATATCGTTGACTAATAGTTAAACAAAGCCCTCTCCCGGGCTTCAGTGGCCGTCCCAATATTGACTTCTCGTCCATCCATAGTTGGAGGGAGACAATGCGCGCCACTATCCGCTGAAAGGTAGTCGATAAGCAGGTTGGAATGTACTCCTCCAGGGACCGTGAAGGCCACCTTCCCAACCCACGTCCATATGGACACCTCGGCGAAGGCACCTGATCCGGAAAATATGCTCTGTATCAGCTCATAGGAGGGATTCGTTCAAGCAGAGGGGTGAAAAGATGCCTAGTCATATTTTTATCCACACATTAACCAGTCCAGGACCTACTTCACAGATTGATCTACGACGGGTAGAACATTCAGATAGATATCAGTCGATGAACCTAATTTCTTGTAGACTCTTCTCACCTTTTTAACATTCAGAAAGGGCAATTTAACAGGGCGAAACAAATACTCAACTTTAAATAGTGTTTAGAGTAATATTGTCAATAAAAACGGGTATTTTATTGTCAGTCAAAAATGGGTTAAAATGGTTCAGCTCCGCAAGGCCAAATGTAAACGTTTTTGCAGCCTCTGAGTTATTTCGCGCGCATATCACATCACCAATTCATAGCCTATTATAATTGCTAGATATGACTTCAAATTTATATATTTCATTCACTGTTGTTGTACAATATTGGTGTTCAGCTATTTCTCCTTTCCATACTGTTCAAATTTTGCCAGCACAAATTATCCATCCTCAATCAAGTGTTTCTCAAAGGAACATATTATCTCAACTGTTATCTCAGTCCACAAATACTCTCCAATTAAAATGAATATAATCTACGTTAGCCTATGCATTAAAGAAACCCACTACGTTTCACCTATTCTACGCTGTCATACACTGCTTTAAACAGTCCAATAAAACATTAACAGTAAAAATAGGCAGCACTAGCCTATCTTAAAAATATGTGTTAAAATTATATAAAAGACTGACAGGGAAAGAAAGAGAGGTCCTTACCTGCGAGTCCAACATTCCCCATCACCTCACAAGTATTTATGAGGACGAAAAACAAACAAACGTCCCAGGAAAAACAAGCACTTCCCATGGTAAAAGGCGGTGATTGAATGCAGTTTTTTGGTTGTGTTTTTCTTTGATAAGAGAACCGTTTTGGTACTGGCAGTGGCAGTAGAAGAGGACAGCGAGACCAGCGGAGGCACTCTCAGCTCACTGATTGGCTTGCACGCATTTGAAGAGCGGATTGGAGGTGTAGAGGAGGGAGAGAGAGCGAGAGAGAGAGAGAGAGAGGGGGGGGGGGTTGCGTTGGTTCAATTGATTACTCACCGCATGAGACCGCAACCAACTCAGAAAATCATCAAACTTGATCAATAAATGTTGTCAGATATTTCTCACAAGTGCGGGGCCAAATTGTCAGCGGAGGTCTCAATTGCCCATCATGGAACTCATGAATCATGACGATGTAGGCCTATAAATAAGGTTATACATCTTCAAGTTATAATGGTGGTGAATAAAATTGAGAAAAAAGAGCTCGGATGTACCTATGTTTTCATGTTTTTCAGATGCAGAATGAATTGTCCCACAGGCGCTTATTTCAATAGACTACATGCGTAGGCTAATGGGCAGTTTTGGGCCCTTCTTAGTTGGTTGTGGTGGGTAGGCATATTCTTGTCATTATTTGCTATGCAATGTAAATACTTTGAAATAAACTAAGTCATAAGAAGCATACATCTGAAGGGACCTACGTTATCTCTAAATATAATGCACGCAAGTGCAACTCATGCACGCTATTGGACTTGCCAGTCAAAGCGGGATCCTTACACAGTGCTGAAGTTTGAATGTAGGGATACTGTCCTCTGCTGGTCTCGAGACACATTACATCAGTGCGCTGGTTTTGTCCCGCCCACCTGTCAGTGACAAAGGGCACCTTTTTGACCAATCACTGTGCGCAGAGCAGGCTTCGCAAAGTGTCATGGCGTCTCCCTTGAAGGGGGCTTGTTCCTTTAAAATCTAGCAATCGGCAGTAGTGTCTTTCTTCTCTAAATAGGTCTGTTAAAAAACATTTTCTGATCAAAAGGGATATTTTTCAAGACAAAGACGTCACCATGGGGACTGTCCACGCCAGGGTAAATCTTAATTTCTTACAACCACGAGACGTGGGGATGAAATTCTGCATGACCTCCCCGTTCAGTGTCTATTGTATGGCGGTGTACTAGTATGGACGAACGCGTAGGCCTTGGACTAGGTACAGAAATGACATTAATGTCAACGAGTTGTACGACATGAGGCAAATAGTTATTGAACTATATTTTATGTAATGTTAATGAATACTATGTAAATATAATGTTATGCAATATAGATTGTGTCTGGTCTGTCAGCATGCTAGCACATTTACAGGTCCACCTTGACAGAACAAAGCTAGCTAGCTATCTAAGCATGGTCATATCGTCACATTATTTTTCCTCGTTCTCGACACTGTTCAGAGTATGGACCCTCTCCCGATGCACGGGCGTGACATGGGCGTTCATCCCGACGACATGATTGAGGTGCAGGAGGCAGAACAAGAGACTAAACAGGAGGTCCTGGAAAACAAAGACGTAAGCATTTCTTATCCAAGCTACTCAAATGACAAGTTGTTTGCCATCTCATTAGCAAAGGGAGCAGAGTAAATAATTGATCACCTAGTTGGAATGGATGCTGAGAACCGGACTATCTTTCCATTCATTGCAGGTTGTTGTCCAACATGTCAACATTGAGGGCTTGGGCAGAACTAAAGAGGATCTGCTGGGCTATGAAATCTCTGAGGTCTTCGATGCTAAAAACCTTATTGATGTAAGTATGAGCACTCTGGACTCCACATACTTAAAACATGCACACATAACCTACATACACACTGAAATGTTCCCTTGTCTAAGGTGAAACATCTGTGCTAAAAGCTGTTTGTGTCTTTGACAGGTCATGAAGAAGTCTCATATTGCCAGACAGAAACTGCTGCGTCTGGGCATTTTCAAAGAGGTGGAGGTCGTCATTGATACATCAGATGGTACAGTGTGCACCCATAAACAGCTGTGTGTGTGTGTGTGTGTGTGTGTGTGTGTCTGACACAATATCACGACCCATCTCAATCATGAGATGTTGCCAATATGAAAGGATAACCAGTAAATAGATCATTGCGTCACTGGAGAGGAGCCGTATGTTAGTCTACCTGTGCTCACAGTCTGTTTTGGTCTACCCCTCCCAGGTGCGGACGCGTTGCCCAATGGTCTGGACGTGACGTTCGAGGTGACAGAGATGAAGAGGCTGACGGGCAGTTACAACACCATGGTCGGCAACAACGAGGGCAGCATGGTGAGAGAATACGCACACAGACACACCACTCTCTCACACACACACACATACTTACAAGAGCGCTATAACAAAGCATCATAAAATGTTGTTCATTGAAACCCCTGTCACAATGACCCAGGGATGACGTTCAAATCAAATCAAATCAAATCAAATTGTATTGGCCACATGCGCCGAATACAACAGGTGCAGAGATTACAGTGAAATGCTTACTTACAGACCTTAACCAACAGTGTATTTATTTTTAATAAAAAAGTAGAATAAAACAACAAAAAAGTGTTGAGGAAAAAAAGAGCAGAAGTAAAATAAAATAACAGTAGGGAGGCTATATATACAGGGGGGTACCGGTGCAGAGTCGAGGTAATTGAGGTAATATGTACATGTGGGTAGAGTTAAAGTGACTATGCATAAATAATTAACAGAGTAGCAGCAGCGTAAAAAGATGGGGTGGGGGGGCAGTGCAAATAGTCCGGGTAGCCATGATTAGCTTTTCAGGAGACTTATGGCTTGGGGGTAGAAGCTGTTGAGAAGTCTTTTGGACCTAGACTTGGCACTCTGGTACCGCTTGCCGTGCGGTAGCAGAGAGAACAGTCTATGACTAGGGTGGCTGGAGTCTTTGACAATTTTGAGGGCCTTCCTCTGACACCGCCTGGTATAGAGTTCCTGGATGGCATTCCTAAATACAATCGTGATATAGAGGTGATTTACAGAATGTTTACAGACAGACAGGTTAAGCAGCTTCTCTGCCTAATTTTCACTGCAGACACTTCCAAATAGGTGCATGGTGTGGTAATGTACGTTCACAGACAGGTAGAACAGGTGTGTGACCCTGACCTGGGAGTAACGTTGCCTCTGTCTTCCAGGTGTTGGGTGTGAAGCTTCCTAACGTGTTTGGCCGTGCTGAGAAGTTAACCTTCCAGTTCTCCTACGGGACCAAGGAGACTTCCTACGGCCTGTCCTTCTTCAAGCCCCAGCCAGGCAACTTCGAACGCAAGTACGAACAGTGAACACCTTTGTCCTTGCTCTCTGTGTCGATAGAAAATTGAAATAGCACTTGCAGTGTAATGGCTGCTATTCTGTTTCAAGTTTGATTGTTTCTATCAGTGGTCATATTGACAGTATGTTATGTTGCCATGGTGATGTATTTATAACCTTTATGTAGAACATAGTTCAGTGATGAGACGGTCACTGTATGGATCATGGCCCTGACAGGTGTTGTCTTGTTGCAGCCTCACTCTAAACCTGTACAAAGTCACAGGCCAGTTTCCATGGAGCTCCCTGAAAGAGACAGACAGAGGTGTTTCCACTGAGCTCAACGTAAGTGTTTGTGTGGGTGTGTGTCACATTTGTTGTTTTCATTTAATCTGCCTTGAATTTCCACAGGGATAACTTTCTCTCTCCATCTCTCCCTCCTCGCTCTCTCTCCTATAGTTTCCTCTGTGGAGGACCAACCACACTCTGAAGTGGGAGGGTGTGTGGAGGGAGCTGGGCTGTCTGGCACGCAGTGCCTCTTTTGCGGTGCGAGAAGAGAGCGGACACACCCTCAAGTCAGCCCTCTCGGTACAAAGCTCTTTGTCTCTCAGTTCCCTTTATCTAATGATCGTAACCCTTAATGATCTTAACTCTCAAAATAGCAAGAATCTATCGGAGTCTGACCACTGATGGTTGTTGTCTTGCAGCACACCATGTCCATTGACACCAGGAACTCTGCCATCTTCCCCAAGAAAGGTGCGTTACTGAGGATCAACCAGGTATGTTTGTGTGTGTGTATGTGACTTCCTCTGCATAATACAACCACTGTAGATCTATATGAAGTTGCCATGCTGATGTGTGTTGTGTCTTGCCCTCTGTAGGAGCTGGCTGGCTATACAGGCGGAGATGCCAGCTTCCTGAAGGAGGACTTTGAGCTGCAGGTCAACAGACGGCTGGTCTGGGACTCGGTAAGTAAGGGAACACTATTCAGTCCCTAACCTGGGGGAAATATCCAGGGCAAATAGGAAGTGATTTATGGGTACTTGAGTGTTCAACATTTCATATAACATGGTCCTGGTGGTCTCTTTCAGGTCCTCTCTGCCTCCCTCTGGGGTGGGTGTCTCCTCCCCATCGGAGGCAGACCGTCCTCCATCGCTGACAGGTAGGACCACTCAACAGAATAATGTCACATGGATTTGACAGAAATCGCTAGGTGGTGCGATGGAGTTAAAACTCATTCTGTGAAGTATTTATCCTCGAGTGTTTAGGGGATGTTGTGAGGACCTGTGGTCTGTGAGTGACATGTTTGCCTGTCATTGACATCTTTCTGTATTGTCCAGATTCTATCTGGGCGGTCCCACCAGTGTGCGAGGATTTGGAATGTACAGCATCGGCCCACAGAGCGAGGGTGAGGTCACATGCTCTATTTATTTTAATGGCCATGTGTGGTACACAGGGTTGTGTCAGTTGCCAGGAGTCATGATGATAAATTGTAAGGGTTTACCTGTGTTACTGCAGGTGACTACCTGGGGGGAGAGGCGTACTGGGCAGGCGGGCTCCACCTGTACACTCCTCTGCCCTTCCGTCCGGGTCGGGGCGGCTTCGGAGACCTCTTCAGGACACACTTCTTCCTAAACGCTGGGAACCTGTGCAACCTCAACTATGGTGGGTACCTTGAACTCCATAGATAGTAGTCAATGTTGTGTTTTTCATTGCCCCCATTTAACTAATGATGAGTTACATATACAGTACATACTGCAAATAAATGTTAAATTGTCTGTTTGTACATCTGTGTGCATGCTGCCTCTTCTGTGCCTCCTCTTACGTGGAAGTGTTTTCCTGTCTCCAGGAGAGGGTCCAAGAGCACACCTACAGAAGCTGGCGGAGTGTATCCGCTGGTCGTATGGAGCAGGCCTCGTGTTGCGTCTTGGGAACATCGCCAGGCTGGAGCTCAACTACTGCATTCCCATGGGGGTTCAGAGTGGAGACAGGTACAACGCACACACACACACACACACACACACACACTCGGGGAGTAGGTCAGACTCCGCTCCATTAGGCTGGGGCTTTATATAGCTCTCTAGAAAAAAGCCTGAGAGCAGACTCGCATACACTCACTCACAGAGATGGTAGAACAAGAGATGAGTTATTGCTGCAGTGCCATACAGCTCATTATATGCTGTAAATAAACAGACACAGGAGCCCTAACACCTAGCCATACACATACAGGTCCCAAACCTTTTCTTTGGCTTATCTTTCCTCGTTTTCCTTTCCTCCCTCAGGATATGTGACGGCGTCCAGTTTGGAGCAGGAATCCGCTTCCTGTGATGTCTTCACTTTGCCGCCCGGGTCCAGCAGCAGAGAGCACGATGGGAAAGGGAGGAGAGCATTGTCACTTGTTATCCGTTGAGTTTAACACTAGCTGTGGGAACCTACCAGAATGCACGGTCCTGGAGGAGTGCCCCGCCCCCTTTTGATATTAACCAATGATATCACCCACTATGTTTGCTGTGTTACTTTTCCACCAACCAATTACGTTTCTGGCCAGACAGAGATTTGGGCATATTTTCTTTTTTTCATTTTAGTCATTTAGCAGACGCTCTTATCCAGAGCGACTTACAGGAGCAATTAGGGTTAAGTGCCTTGCTTAAGGGCACATCGAAAGTTTTTTCACATAGTCGGCTCGGGGATTAGAACCAGCGACCTTTCGGTTACTGGCACAACGCTCTTACCCACTAAGCTACCTGCCTTCCAGGACTGCTGCCTGCCCTATCCTTAGGGAAGTGACTATTGGTTTTTGTTCTAGATTTATTTTACCCTCTTAGAACTTTTGCCAACTGATTTGTCAATAGAATCCTGTACATGCCAAGATGTTGACGCAATTGAAGGGATTAAATTAAATGGGAGAACATATAACCAGCACTTTGTTTTGATGACAGAACTCACTTAGCCCACGGAAGGGAATTGACAACTCCTCATGTCAAAACAGTCGGTTCTGGTGTTTGACGGGAGAATTGAGAGTTGACTCCCCCTCTCCACAGCAGCCCCTGTGAATCTGAGGTGGGAACCCCAAGTGTGACCCACCACCAGTGCTCTTAATGTTAGTCCTCTTTTTAATGTTGTTTTAGTTAAGTTACACAATAAATCACATTTGTTCCCCTTAATCTTTTTTTGTGGTTTCTCATACAGACACACATTTGCAATACTTTATTCAGATCCAAAGTTGATCCAAAACACCCTCAGACCTGCATTAACGACAGCAGTTACAACACACACACACAGGTGTGTCACATACAGGAGTGGGGCTACGTCTCACTGTAGCCAGTTTTATCAGCCTTCAGTTATTAATAGTCACACTATTGGTATTTAAGTCAACTCCTGATATATTCAATGGCTTGGGACTGCACCAACTGTCTACACTTAACTGCAGCATGCAGATATCAGAAGCATGTACAATTGCAACTAGTGAACTTCACTGCATCGTCAACATTTGACTTGCATCATAATTATTACATAGATATAACATATCAACTATAATCTCATGGTAATCCATCTAGTTTGCTTGCACATCTCTCCATACTGAGAAGTAACCCTGTGGACCTTGGCATGGGGGAACCTGTGCCAGGCAGTTCAGTGTGGATGGGGGCAGAATAATATTTGATCAGAGCTCATTCACTATGGGAGTCACAGCAGCAGGTGTGTTCTCGCTGATATAGCTAGGCAACACAGCTCTAGAGTAGAGTACTGGTGCTTTCTAACAGTTGAGGTAAGCAGAACATTGAACCAACTGAGTCTGCCTACAATGGAAGATAGAAGATACTGTATGTTGAAATGGAGACTTATGATTGATTCTGCTTTACAGAAACTTGAATCTGAATTACAGAACAACAAATCACCTTCATACGGATACGATTGTCCTCACTCATCAGACATTAGACAGACAGTATGGATAATAAACAATACAAATGCATAATTCCTCATGTTGCACAATTTCCACACAGTAGAGGGCATAACTGTGGAGTGTTTAAAGCACCTTGTTGTGAATGTTTAGGGTTCCTTCCACTACTATCCAGAGAGAGCTGTCATGCTCTAGTTTTCCATCAGGGAGTTCAGCAGAGGTCAAAGTGTGTTTACACATCAGGTGGTTTACCTGAGATGGAACAGCCGTCCAGACCTGGGCCTGTAGTGAATGGATGAAATTAAATGAATGACTAAACAATCACAAAGTTACATATATATGGTCTGTGATGATACTGATGTGTGTGTGGTTTGAACATTGAAATAAACTAATACTGATACTTTTGTATATAATGCACCAACCTAAAATAGTACATAATGGCTGCTATTTATATTAGATTACAATGTAATTACAATGTAATAGTAGCCTACTCGTCATAACCCATTCAAGAGGGGCGCAAGACGAAGGTTACGCGTTTTTTTTTTACATGAATGTCGATCAATGTTGCGTCCTCGTGTCGGAACCGGTTTCGTGGTCTTTTGATAAAAGGACATAGTAGCACGCACAATTAATGTCGAAAAGCTATTCTTACTATAACGCCAGGAAAAAAGTAATGGTTTACCCTTGGTAACAAATAAAACTGCGAAAGACTTGCTGTCAAACACACCGAAATTTGAAATATAGGCATGCCTCATTGAAGGAAGATTCGTGAGCGCGCACGTAGACGGTAGCTCGGGCACACGCCGGTTGTCGGGTGCAAGCTGGCTGTGGCTAGCTCGGACCGCTGTGGCTAGCTCGGACCACTGTCACTGCGAGGCAGGTGTGTGTGTCAGCAGGAGCTCGCACACGTCCCCAGCCCACGTTGGACTAATTCTGTTATATTTTATTTGTGTTAATTAATACAGCCATCATGTTGTGGACAGCGAACCGAATCATTAGGAAAGTATCTACCAGCTCTGTAAGTAACATTGTTTATGTTGCATCCGTTATACCCTCTGTCTCCCCCCGCCCTCCCTCTGTCACTATGGAGAATCCGGATTGCTTGCCAGCTGATTCACACGATGTTGTCATTGTTGTTCTAATGCATGAATATATATCAGGTTAGAACTGAGTCATCTTCATATGTTACAATCAATGAATGATTCGGTCTCAGATCTGTGAATGTCTGGGTATGCACAGTGTACACTCACAGTAGCCTACAGTCTAATCAAAATATGATGCATCCTTGACAGTTCTCTTGTTTGATATCTGATATGCAGCATTATTAAAGTTATTACTATAAAGGCGAATTTATATTATGTACTATGTATTTGTATTCTAACAACCATACAAAGAAAGGCATGTCTTTGCCAATTGCCACGTTATGCACGCTGCCTCCATCGCTGCACGAATTACTTCCACTGGACAGTTCGCGGGGAGTTGCATCAGCTGAACGAGAGACCACAGAGCTGAGCAGAGCGGCTTAGCTCTATCCAGAAGTCCACATACCCGCAACGAACTGTCTATAATTCGACAGACATGGAAGTTACTGTCAGGATATTAGTAAGGAAAAGGGACTAATACGATATGGTGTTGTACTTGTACTTGTTGTGTGAACAACACCGGCGCCTCTCAAACTGCTACTGTAGTTGGTTACAATGTAACTGCAGAAATGTATCTCTTATCATAGGCGTTTTAGCCGGCTGATAGGTAGTCACTCAGTGCTGGAAAATTATAGCCTACCATGCCTGTCTGGATGTAAGCTTTCACAGGAGTTGTTTACATTAGGCTATAACAATTGTATAACACATTGTCATAACATGTATTATGTTATTATTACATTGTCTTAAAATGTATTACGTTGTTATTACACATGAACCTCTATAGTGTTTACTTTATTCATAGTCTATTTCGGCATAAGAAACTTGAAAGTTTCCATTTTCACATCAACTTCCAGACAGACGCTGATTGGAGTAGCTGCATCTTAACATACTTGAGCATGCATTCTAGTTGGAGGAGGGGTTTGTGCCCTCTGTAGCCAATAGCATTTCAGACCACTCTCTCTCCCAGAGAACCAAGATTGATTGCCCCTTGGGCCAGTCTGGCTGCCAGAAACTCCTAAAGAAAGCTTGGCAATGGAGAGGGAAAGAGTAGTGGAGAGGGAAAGAGTAGCTTAAATGCTTTTCAACGTTACAAAATGTCTATGTATACTCAACACGAGGGATGTTAGAAGTGAAACTGAATATTGGTCATGGACTTTGGTATGGTCCAAATGACATCTCTAGAAAGTTCCTCTCCATCAGTATTTGGTCATATTGGTTCAAAGCCTGAAGGGTATGGCGAAAATATATGTGTTTTGATCTTAAAGGCCACCAGAACAGTATAAGCTATTTTCGTTATGTGTCAGAAATAGTTTTTACCACTCTAACTCACATGCTCTTTCTTCTCTCCTGTCTCCTCTAGAATTATTACCAAAATAAGCTGAGACTGGCTCTGATTGGCCAGAGCCTGTTTGGACAGGAAGTGTACACCAACCTACGGAAGCAGGGCCATAAGGTGGTGGGCGTGTTCACTGTGCCAGATAAGGATGGCAAGGCAGACCCTCTGGGTAAGTATTGACACACTGGTGATGACTAGAGGGGGAGTCACTCTCTCTCTCTTCTCCATTCTTTCCTTCTCTTCCTTGGTCCCTCTTCCCCTCTTACTTTCCCTCTTCCTCATGCCTTCTTTTTTTGGGGGGGACACAAGTTATCATGACTCAGTGAATGAATATTGCAGCAAAGCATTTAGGGAAGTGTATGCTTACATCCTCACCAGAGCATGGCCACCTCTTCACATTGTTACCATCTGCATGGCCTCAGGCATGATCCAGTACGTCCTCTCCCAGACTCCCACGGTCTAACTGAGTTAGTGGAGTTTGTGTAAATGATTACTCCCAGTCACTTTTCTAAATGAGATGTAATGGCTTCAGTGGTGTCCCTGATGATCTGAGGTGGAAGCCCCTTTAGCCCTGGGTCTCTCTGGGTCAGGAGAGGACTGTCCCTGTCAGCGAGGGAGGTTGATCCGTGTTGACTCTGTACGCCTCCTGCACAAAGACAGGCCTTCATGCCCAGCGTTAGCCCCGGGACTGTGGGCCTATTGTTTTAGTAGGGAGAGGCCCTGAGTCGACCCAGAGGAGCAGCAGTGAGGTGAAAAGTCTGCCGCCATCTGTTGATATGAAGCAAATTATTTTACCCAGCATGCATCAGCTGGGACGGCAAGGGTCCATTTTCTGTGCATCTCCCCCTCTCTCTTTCTTCATTCTATCTCTGCTTTGCTCTATCCTTTCTCTATAGAGAGAATAACTGACTAGATGGGACAATATCCTTAGCTTAACGCCACTGCGTCCTCACTAGGCAAACAAACAACCACACACAGGGGAGATACACACCCCTTACCAACCCATTAGTTCCTATTACCCTGATTTAGCCTAACTTCAGTCCAGCCTGACTCTGCAGCAGAAGAGGCTGGTGAGAGGAGCTATAGGAGGACGGGCTCATTGTAATGGCTGGAATGGAACGGTATCAAACACAGCAAACATATGGAAATCACGTTTGACTCCGTTCCATTTATTCCATTCCAACCATCACGATCATCCCATAGCTCCTCTCACCAGCCTCCTCTGCTCTGCAGTGAGGTTATTCAGCGGCCAACTTAGTCCTTGGCACAGGATGGAGAGGTTTGTGTCGTTTGGACAGGGAAACAGATCTCTGTGTTATTAAGATTTTTTGCCATCCCTGTAAAAATAACATTCCCGTTTTGAGGTCCCGTTGAGTTGATCTGGCAGAGGACCTCTGGTCCAGAGACATGTTAGGGCCTGAATTGCTGGACACAGGTACTGTAAAGGAAACCTTGTTGCACAATATGGTCAAACATTTGAGTAAAACATTGTTTCACATTTGATTTCCCTGTTATTAGCCTGAAGTAAAGCAGATGGTTTGATTTTGGGTGTTTTTTGCCAACTGTTTAAATGTTTACTTGACAATGTAATGATTATGTAATGTTCCATCTATAGACCCATTTCCCACGTCATGAAAAGTTGCACGAGCAGTTCGTCATCAGAAACCTCTTTGTTTACCTAGCAGTGGATACGATCACGTGCAACTTCAGCTCGTGCAAGTTAACAAACACGTAATCAGATGGTTATCATCTACAAAATCGCAGATATAATGATTACCTAGCAAGCTAGCAAGTCAAGGTAAAAAATCACAAATAGAGTTAGATAAAGCCAGAAGAATAATATACTTGTTGAACATAGCTATAGCCACCAGTCTTGCGTGTTTTCATGGTCATCACTCACTGACTGTTAAGTTTGTCAAGGTCCTGACATCAGCTTTAGCTATCCTGCTACAGAGCTTTTTGATGTTGGTATGCCCGCGCATCACTCGAATGTAACGTTGGATGGTAAACAGAAAATGGCGCTATTAGCCTAGCCGTCTGTGAGTCAAACAGTCTCTAACACTTCACTTATTGCCATGGCATAAAGCACGGCCTTCTTATAAAGCATGGCCAACTTCTATTAGGCTACTACCATGCTTAGCACCCAGATTAGCACAGCTGGCTGGATGAGGCCAACAACTCCATGTGGCCTTTACCACACACATACACACACACACCCTGAGACGGGCCGTGTGCCCCCGGGCCAGCCCCCTGTCCTGTCCCACCCCTCCCATCAGCTTGGGTGTGTAATTTAATTTGTGTGAAGCAGGTGGGGCCAAAGTGTGGTTTCATGTGACCCTAACCCTATTAGGGTAGTAGAGCAGGCTTTGTCCTGGAACTGGTTGGACCTGGGGAAGACCGGAACCCCCACGCACACCAGGGTTGGGGTCAATTCGGAATTTCGGGAATTTAATTCAGTTCAAATAGTGAATTTGAATTGAATTTGAATTGGCCACACACCACACACCACAGGAAGCATAATTTGATTTTAATTTGAATTGAAGTTTAATTTAATTCAAAGCGATTCAAAGCAGTTCAACTGAGACGTGAAACATGAAAGTCTCATTCATATGAGAAGTATTTTATCAAAAGGATATGCTACTTATTAATGCAAAGAATTCACATACCATTTCAAATATTAGTTTGATTATAACTCAAAGATGTCAAACAGTATTTTTAATTGTCATGAGATGTTAGATTGTCCCTTCCATACTGCAGTGTTTGATCTAATGGGAATTATGAATTATTATAGACAACCCACAACATGATCTTAGAATATTTCCAGACCACTGTAATTATTTAAAATAATTTTAGGAGAATGAGTTTTAAAAATGAAATGTTTCAACCTTATGCTTCAATGTACTGGTAACCAACCATACATTATATCAAAATAAACATTACTATGGTGATGTGTAGAATAAATAACCCATTTGAATTTCATTGAATTAAATTCTACTTCCTTTCATTCAAATTCAATTCAAATTCTGCTTCATGTGGCGTGTGGCCAATTCAAATTCAAGAATTTAATTGGAATTAAAGAGCAATTCGCAACTCAATTCAGAATTGACCCCAACCCAGACGCACACCCAGCTCACACAGATAACGGTCACACAGATAAACTGAGATACACACTCACGTACACTGTACAAAAGGGAAAATTAGTCTAAACTAACAGAGAGAAAAGATAGAAATCTTCCTGAATATCTTTATGATTACCTATCAATTTACTAGACAGAGATAGAATTCAATATGTTCCTGCCCCCCTCACCTCTCTCCCCCCTCTCTCCCCCCAGCGGTAGTGGCGGAGAAGGACGGGACGCCAGTCTTTAAGTTCCCGCGGTGGCGTGTCAAAGGGAAGCCCATCCTAGAAATAGTGGAGGCCTACAAGGCGGTGGGGGCTGAGCTCAACGTCATGCCCTTCTGCTCCCAGTTCATCCCCATGAATGTGATCGACCACCCAGCCCACGGTTCCATCATCTACCACCCCTCCATCCTGCCCCTGCACCGCGGGGCCTCCGCCATCAACTGGTGAGGGAGGGAGAGGAAAAATAAAGTGTTAAGATAGTGTGAGGATTAAGGTTTATAGGCGTGTGTGTGGTGGGGTGGGGTGGGGGGGGGGGGGGGGGGGGGGTATGGGTGTGTGTGTGTTTGTCTGTCTGTCTATGTGTCTGTCTGTGTGTGTGTGACGTGAAGAAACTTGACCATGAGGGTGATAGGTCTAGTGTTAGCCTTTTGAGGATTGTGTGGGTGAGCCAGGCCTAAACTGACCACCAGAGAAGACAGACAGAATAACAAGTGTGCTTGACTCTTGAAATAGGCCTACGCAGGATCATTGTTGTAGACACTATGCCCCTATGGAGATGGTCAAGTGCAGAGGCACATGTGGTCATTTCAGCTGTTGTCAATATGTAACCGTGACCAGTGTAATTTCCTGAACAAGCTTGTCTTTAGTGTGTGCCTTTCCCTTATAGTTAAACACCTGCTGGAGAGCTGAGTAGGAGTGAGTGTGGTGCTATCTAACTGGTCTGGTTTGGGGTTGACCTGTTTGTAATGTATTTGGCAGAGGACAGTTTTCCCTATCTTTTTCCTACCCTTATCTATTCTCGGTTCCTGTTATCTGTGTTGGGGGTGTGTGTGCGCGTGTCCGTGTACGTCTCTGTGTGTGAACAGCTATGTGGATTTAGCCTATATTTGACACTGATCTGTGTTTGACTTGGCTCTTTAACCCAGGGGCGCAACTTTCACTGGGGACTGGGGGGTGGGGGGCATGTCCCCCCACATTCTGAAATTGCATTTTTGTCCCCCCCCCAGTGTTATCATTGGAATGTGATACAAAACGAGGCAGAGGTGTGCTTTAGGACCATGCGGACGCTCCGAGTGGTTGGGTAGGCTGTTTGGAGTGTATATCTGACTGGATAAAAAAATATATACAGTGGGGAGAACAAGTATTTGATACACTGCCGATTTTGCAGGTTTTCCTACTTACAAAGCATGTAGAGGTCTGTAATTTTTATCATAGGTACACTTCAACTGTGAGAGACGGAATCTAAAACAAAAATCCAGAAAATCACATTGTATGATTTTTAAGTAATTAATTTGCATTTTATTGCATGACATAAGTATTTGATCACCTACCAACCAGTAAGAATTCCGGCTCTCACAGACCTGTTAGTTTTTCTTTAAGAAGCCCTCCTGTTCTCCACTCATTACCTGTATTAACTGCACCTATTTGAACTCGTTACCTGTATAAAAGACACCTGTCCACACACCCAATCAAACAGACTCCAACCTCTCCACAATGGCCAAGACCAGAGAGCTGTGTAAGGACATCAGGGATAAAATTGTAGACCTGCACAAGGCTGGGATGGGCTACAGGACAATAGGCAAGCAGCTTGGTGAGAAGGCAACAACTGTTGGCGCAATTATTAGAAAATGGAAGAAGTTCAAGATGACGGTCAATCACCCTCGGTCTGGGGCTCCATGCAAGATCTCACCTCGTGGGGCATCAATGATCATGAGGAAGGTGAGGGATCAGCCCAGAACTACACGACAGGACCTGGTCAATGACCTGAAGAGAGCTGGGACCACAGTCTCAAAGAAAACCATTAGTAACACACCACGCCGTCATGGATTAAAATCCTGCAGCGCACGCAAGGTCCCCCTGCTCAAGCCAGCGCATGTCCAGGCCCGTCTGAAGTTTGCCAATGACCATCTGGATGATCCAGAGGAGTAATGGGAGAAGGTCATGTGGTCTGATGAGACAAAAATAGAGCTTTTTGGTCTAAATTCCACTCGCCGTGTTTGGAGGAAGAAGAAGGATGAGTACAACCTCAAGAACACCATCCCAACCGTGAAGCATGGAGGTGGAAACTTCATTATTTGGGGATGCTTTTCTGCAAAGGGGACAGGACAACTGCACCGTATTGAGGGGAGGATGGATGGGGCCATGTATCGCGAGATCTTGGCCAACAACCTCCTTCCCTCAGTAAGAGCATTGAAGATGGGTCGTGGCTGGGTCTTCCAACATGACAACGACCCGAAACACACAGCCAGGGCAACTAAGGAGTGTCTCCGTAAGAAGCATCTCAAGGTCCTGGAGTGGCCTAGCCAGTCTCCAGACCTGAACCCAATAGAAAATCTTTGGAGGGAGCTGAAAGTCCGTATTGCCCAGCGACAGCCCCGAAACCTGAAGAATCTGGAGAAGGTCTGTATGGAGGAGTGGGCCAAAATCCCTGCTGCAGTGTGTGCAAACCTGGTCAAGACCTACAGGAAACGTATGATCTCTGTAATTGCAAACAAAGGTTTCTGTAGCAAATTTTAAGTTATGCTTTTCTGATGTATCAAATACTTATGTCATGCAATAAAATGCAAATGAATTACTTAAAAATCATACGTCATGCCCTACAATGTAGAAAATAGTAAAACAATTAAGAAAAACCCTTGAATGAGTAGGTGTATCCAAACTTTTGACTGGTACTGTATGTCCCCCCCACTTCTAAAACCAAAGTTGCGCCCCTGCTTTAACCTCTTTGTGAATGGGCTCTATGGAAAAGGTTGGCTTTCTCTCAGTCTGTACTACAGGTGTATGATCTTAATTTGATCACTCTTTTGTTGCTGAGAATTTAACGGCACCGCAGGAAATGCAGATGAGCTTCACGACTGACATAAATTCACTGAAAACCTGCACACACACACGGTTATATTAACATTATTGCACTTTTCATGTAGCCTACTTTTCTCCAACTAATAGCCTAACCACCGATCAAGCAACATTATGAACTAAACGTTCAAATCCTATTACTGCTAGATTATTTTGCTATGACAATACTGGACAAATTAAGATCAGACGTTTTTATAAATGCAATTTGTAACAGATTAGTTCCTGCTTTTATGCATGACCTGATTACGTGAGAGGCCTGCTCCATATGGTTCCGTTTATGACCCTGTTTCTGTGTACGTCCCTCTTTCTATGTATGACCATGGTTCTATGCATGATGTTGGTTCTGTGTCTGACCTGGTTCTGTGTCCTGTGTCCTCCTCAGGACTCTGATCCAGGGGGATAAGAAGGCTGGGTTCTCCATCTTCTGGGCTGATGATGGTCTGGACACGGGTCCCATCCTGCTCCAGAGAGAGTGTCCTGTGGAACCCAACGACACAGTGGACACCCTCTACAATCGCTTCCTCTTTCCAGAGGGCATCAAGGCCATGGTAACCATAGCAACGCGCCATCATCTCCCTCTGTCCATCCTCGGATCACAGTCAGGATAAAACATACCACAGTCCCATGTGAATGGTGTAACGGTTGATGTGTACTACATTTAACACTGCTGTAACACCTAACACACTGACATTGCTTGAGGGTTGGTGTATTCCTTTGGTGCAGGTGGAGTCAGTGCAGCTGATCGCTGATGGGAAGGCCCCACGTATCCCCCAGACAGAGGAGGGGGCCAGCTACGAGGGTATCCAGAAGAAGTCCAACTCCAAGGTGAGATACTGAATGTGGTGTGAAGCATCAACAACGAGAGACACTGCCCACAGCGTCACCTGGTTAAGGCTGTTTGTAGAGAATGGTGGAAACTAAGTCCAATATCATGTTAGGAAATAACTATTCAAATAATTTCCTGTCTTTCCTGTCCTGTCACTTTTTTTGCCCAAACGATTATGTTTTCTTCTGAAAACTGTTTAGGGCAGTTTGATGTTGCTCAATTTGTAGCCATTTAATTCCACAATATGTCCATTCATTACTCAGTTTGGAAAAGTCCTGTTTAGCGAGAGTGTGATGTACTAGAGCCAGTAATGAAATCAGGGGTTGTCTAAGGAGGTGGGTAGGGCTGGTTTGAGGGGGTGGGGAGTTTAAACTTACTAGAACCTATAGCACTGGCCAACATTCTTAAGGCGAGTGGGGAGTGGGGGGTTATTTTTAAGGTCCCTCTTCCTAGTGTTGCATAATAAGCAGCCAACTGTTTGGTCCCCCCCTGGTTCCTAGAAACGAAGTAAAGAAGCGTCTGAAAATGAATATTTTCTTCCTCACTCTCTCCATCTTCTGTCTCTCCTCCAGGTCAACCTAGCTCAGCCGGCAGAGGCTATCCACAACTGGATCCGCGGCCACGACAAAGTCCCCGGGGCGTGGACGGTCATTGATGGTCAGGTGCGTTCCCAAAAACGCACACACACATTACATTTACAGTGTGTGTATGAACTGTACGTAGTGTCTAATGTTCTGTTTCTGTATTACTGTGTGTGTGTGTGTGTGGTCTAAGCCACTGCATCGCAGTGCTAGCTGTGCCACTAGAGATCCTGGTTCGAATCCAGGCTCTGTCGTAGCCGGCCGCGACCGGGAGACCCATGGGGCAGCGCACAATTGGCCCAGCGTCGTCCAGGGTAGGGGAGGGAATGGCCGGCAGGGATGTTTGTAGAGCATGGCGTTTGCAACGCCAGGGTTGTGGGTTCGATTCCCACGGGGGGCCAGTATGAAAAAAAATTATATATATATACAGTGAGGGAAAAAAGTATTTGATCCCTTGCTGATTTTGTACGTTTGCCCACTGACAAAGACATGATCAGTCTATCATTTTAATGGTAGGTTTATTTGAACAGTGAGAGACAGAATAACAACAAAAAAATCCAGAAAAACGCATGTCAGAAATGTTATAAATTGATTTGCATTTTAATGAGGGAAATAAGTATTTGACCCCTCTGCAAAACATGACTTAGAACTTGGTTGCAAAACCCTTGTTGGCAATCACAGAGGTCAGACGTTTCTTATAGTTGGCCACCAGGTTTGCACACATCTCAGGAGGGATTTTGTCCCACTCTTTGCAGATCTTCTCCAAGTCATTAAGGTTTCGAGGCTGATGTTTGGCAACTCAAACCTTCAGCTCCCTCCACAGATTTTCTATGGGATTAAGGTCTGGAGACTGGCTAGGCCACTCCAGGACCTTAATGTGCTTCTTCTTGAGCCACTCCTTTGTTGCCTTGGCCGTGTGTTTTGGGTCATTGTTATGCTGGAATACCCATCCACGACCCATTTAATGCCCTGACTGAGGGAAGGAGGTTCTCACCCAGGATTTGACGGTACATGGCCCCGTCCATCGTCCCTTTGATGCGGTGAAGTTGTCCTGTCCCCTTAGCAGAAAAACACCCCCAAAGCATAATGTTTCCACCTCCATGTTTGACGGTGGGGATGGTGTTCTTGGGGTCATAGGCACCATTCCTCCTCCTCCAAACACGGCGAGTTGAGTTGATGCCAAAGAGCTCGATTTTGGTCTCATCTGACCACAACACTTTCACCCAGTTCTCCTCTGAATCATTCAAATGTTCATTGGCAAACTTCAGACGGGCCTGTATATGTGCTTTCTTGAGCAGGGGGACCTTGTGGGCGCTGCAGGATTTCAGTCCTTCACGGCGTAGTGTATTACCAATTGTTTTCTTGGTGACTATGGTCCCAGCTGCCTTGAGATCATTGACAAGATCCTCCTGTGTAGTTCTGGGCTGATTCCTCACCGTTCTCATGATCATTGCAACTCCACGGGGTGAGATCTTGCATGGAGCCCCAGGCCGAGGGAGATTGACAGTTCTTTTGTGTTTCTTCCATTTGCGAATAATCGCACCAACTGTTGTCACCTTCTCACCAAGCTGATTGGCGATGGTCTTGTAGCCCATTCCAGCCTTGTGTAGGTCTACAATCTTGTCCCTGACATCCTAGGAGAGCTCTTTGGTCTTGGCCATGGTGGAGAGTTTGGAATTTGATTGATTGATTGCTTCTGTGGACAGGTGTCTTTTATACTGGTAACAAGCTGAGAATAGGAGCACTCCCTTTAAGAGTGTGCTCCTAATTTCAGCTCGTTACCTGTATAAAAGACACCTGGGAGCCAGAAATCTTTCTGATTGAGAGGGGGTCAAATACTTATTTCCCTCATTAAAATGATAATCAATTTATAACATTTTTGACATGCGTTTTTCTGGATTTTGTTGTTGTTATTCTGTCTCTCACTGTTCAAATAAACCTACCATTAAAATTATAGACTGATCATTTCTTTGTCAGTGGGCAAACGTACAAAATCAGCAGGGGAACAAATACTTTTTTCCCTCACTGTATATATATAAAATGTATGCACTCACTAACTGTAAGTCGCTCTGGATAAGAGCGTCTGCTAAATGACTAAAATGTAAATGTAAATGTGTATGTGTCTATCTCAATTGCAGTGTGTCAACTGAACCCGTGTCCTCTCTCTGTCTCTCCTTAGACTGTGACTCTGTACGGGTCGTCCATGCTGGGGGAGTCGGTGCCAGCCGGTCAGCCCCTGGAGTTAGAGGGGGCGTCCCAGCCTGGTGTCGTCACCAAGAACGGCCTGGTTCTGTACGGGTCAGATAGCAAAGCGGTGAGTCACAGGAAATGAGATCAATGGGAAATGAATAGGGAAATGTACAGTGTCTAGTGGGAACCCTGTTGGCTTTATTGCCTGTGATGTAACAGAGCACTATAAAGTATCTATCAACCTCTGATGGCTTCTAATGTTCATTTTGAGAATAGTTTCTTAACCCTAACTCTTTGTTGCCTCGCCTCCTTCCTCTCCTCACCCTCGTCCTCCTCTGGTTCCTCCACAGCTGATGGTGAAGAACCTGCAGTTTGAGGATGGGAAGATGATCTCTGCTGCTAAGTACTTCTCTTCAGGAGACACCGCCAGTGTGCAGCTGACTGATGATGAGAAGAAGATGGCAGAGGAGATACGAGTATGTTTCTCATTGTATCTCTGAAGGCTTTCACATAGCCATGTGTGATAGTTTGACACTACTAGAACAGAATCTGTTACTTAGTATACCACCATGTTGTAAATGCAGGATTCAGATAGAAGCTGTTCAATTAGCGCCAGTGATTCAGTGTGTTGTCACTCCAGGACATCTGGAAAGGCATTCTGAGCAACGTTGCTGCCATTGAGGAAACCACAGACTTCTTCAAGTCAGGAGCTGCTTCTATGGACGTGGTCAGGTCAGTGTATGCTTTCACTGGCATTGACCTGGTTTAACCCTGCATTTTCCTCACTTGACCTAGAGTTTTTTTGTTATATATTTTATTAACAGTGATCAGCTTTTGATCATCATGGTGACTTTTGTGACCCTAGTTGACCCCATTGTACCTGAGTGACATAATCTCCTATGACCTGACATAACTTCACTATGACCCTGATATAACCCCATCCTATCCCCAGGCTGGTGGAGGAGATCAAGCAGAAGTGTGCAGGGTTGCAGCTGCAGAATGAGGATGTGTACATGGCCACCACCTTCCAGGACTTCATCCAGATGTTTGTGAGAAGGCTGAGGGGGGAGGACCAGGAGGAGGAGATGGTCATCGACTATGTGAGTCAGACACACAACTGTCATACAGTAGCCTGGTCCCAGATCTGTTTGTGCTGTCTTGCCAACTCCTATGGTCATTTGTGCAACAATGATCATAGGAGTTGGCAAGATACCACAATTAATGACCAAAGGAGTTGGCAAGACAGTACAAACTGATCTGGGACTAGGCTGGTCATACAGAGCACAGATGGTGTTACTATTGATGATGAGAAACATACTGTTTTCCACTCACTTTCCACTTGTATATTCAAGTGTTTATATGACACATATACACATGTTATAAGATGATTATAAAACATCTGTAATTTGTCTTTGACGTGTAATGTTATGCCACTGTCATGGTTTTGTTCCCAGGCAACGAAAGACGTTAACAACATGACGGTGAAGATGCCTTGGCAGTGTTTCATCAATGGCAAGTTTGAGGACGCAGAGAACGGCAAGACCGCCGATACTATCAACCCTGCCGATGGCTCTGTGAGTTGTAATGCTATACATACAGATAGACACACACATATCCTACTATTACTCATCTATCATACTTAGATATACACTCTCACATACACACTGACTTACATACTTGTGGACATTATTATATTGATACGTCATTAAATGTTAACCCTTTTCCCTAGGTGATCTGTAAGGTAGCCTACGCGTCAGTGGGAGATGTGGACCGGGCGGTAGCAGCAGCCAAAGAGGCCTTTGAGGTTGGCCCCTGGGGCAGGATGAACCCTAGAGATCGTGGCACCCTGCTGTACAAGTGAGCACCAAGCTTACAGCGCCTCCTAGAGGCCTGGTGGAGATCTGCCTCGACTCATTATGGAGTATAGTTACTATCAGGGAACTTGTTTATATAGTGCAGATGTATATCCATTTATACAACAATAGTATATTTTGAGGACAAAGACTGCCAATGGAACCTTGAACCTACCTCCATCTCTTTTGCTGACCTCCCCTCCATACCAGGCTGGCTGACCTTATGGAGGAGCACCAGGAGGAGTTGGCCACCATAGAGTCCATAGATTCTGGAGCTGTCTACACCCTGGCACTGAAGACCCACGTAGGCATGTCCATCCAGACCTTCCGCTACTTCGCCGGCTGGTGTGACAAGATCCAGGTACAGTTTCACCTGCATGGACCATATAAATATAAAGATGTATGGAGCAGTTTGTATGATGAAACTGGCTCCACCTCTTTTTCATTCACACTTCCCTGTTGCCATATACTGACCTACTAGTGAGTAGATCTTTTCAGTAATCTAGTAGTCTAAGGATGTCTTCTATTACATCCTGTCTGCTACAGGGCAAGACGATACCCATCAACCAGGCCAGGCCCAATCGCAATCTGACCTTTACCAAGAAGGAACCTCTGGGGTAAGGGGTCAGAGTTCACATGTGATACAACTCTACTAGGAAATATCAATATGGATTTAGATATGAACATGATTCATGAGTAGTGGTTTTAGGATGAGTATTGGTTGTAGTAACCACTGCATTTGGCTGACCTGTGGCACCTGCTCATGGTGAGTGTTGTGTGTTTCCTGGGTGCCAGTGTGTGTGCCATCGTCATTCCCTGGAACTACCCACTCATGATGCTGGCATGGAAGAGTGCCGCTTGCCTTGCTGCTGGAAACACACTGGTCCTGAAACCTGCACAGGTGAGAACACACACCTGCATATGTTACAACAGATTCAGTCATAGATTTTATACTAGCAGTTGAACAACTTATGTAACATGGCAGTCACACACGACATTACCTGTCACACACAACTCTACCTAACGTAACCTTTCTCTGTAGGCCTACGTGTTAAAATAGCCTCTCTAGCACTGCACATTGCTGAACCACATATGTGAATATCAGCTGTCATTTGACTCACTTGTCTCTTGAAGAGTTTCCCGTGTCGACAGCAAGGAACGTGTTTCACTCTCACTCTCTGCTCTCGTCCAAAAGGTTACTCCTCTGTCAGCCCTGAAGTTTGCTGAGCTGACTGTGAAGGCTGGAATTCCCAAGGGAGTCATCAACATCGTACCTGGCTCAGGTAACAGGATACAAGGGAGCAAGGGCTTGTGGGAAGGGAGAGGTCCTCCAGGAGATCTGTGGGTGACGTATTAGATAAGGTTTTTGATTCTAATCTTTATTTTTCTGTTTCTCTCACTCCATCTCCCCCTCTCTACTACCCTCTCTCCCCCATCTCTACTTCCCTTTCTCCCCCTGGCACCCTCTCACCCCTTTCTCTCTCTCCACCTCCCTCTCCCCCATCTCTCTAATAGGTGGGATGGTGGGACAGCGCATGTCTGACCACCCAGACATCCGTAAACTGGGCTTCACAGGCTCCACTCCTATCGGCAAACAGATCATGAAAAGGTACAGTAGGGGGCTGGGACCCCACTTATTCCTGATTGGCTGATATTGGGCTACTTCCTGCTCATGCTCACGTGTCATTTCCTGTTGCAGCTGTGCGCTGAGTAACCTGAAGAAGGTTTCTCTGGAGCTGGGAGGGAAGTCTCCACTCATCATCTTCAGCGACTGTGACATGGACAAGGCTGTGCGCATGGTGAGAGAGGGAGAGAAAGAAGGAAAAGATAGAGAGAGTAACTACAAGAGAAGGAAAAGAGGAGAGAGACTTCATACCTGTGTCTTTTAACTTCTTCATCTGACCTGCTCTTATTTACTTCATATTCCCTTCCCCTCCATCTCTCTTTCTGCAGGGTATGAGTTCTGTGTTCTTCAACAAAGGAGAGAACTGCATCGCTGCTGGACGCCTGTTCGTGGAGGAGTCCATACATGATGAGTACATCAGGAGAGTGGTGAGTGTCTTCAACCCTCCCACAACAGTGCAAAACACACAATACACTTGACCTCTTCCTCTTCAAATCAAATCAAATCAAATGTATTGGTCACATACACATGGTTAGCAGATGTTATTGAGAGGTTAGCGAAATGCTTGTGCTTCTAGTTCTGACAGTGCAGCAATATCTAGCAAGTAATATCTAATAGTTCCACAACAAAAAACCTAATACTCACAAATCTAAGTAAAGGAATAAGAATATATAAATATATGGATGAGCAATGTCATTATCAGAGTGGCATAGGCTAAGATGCAATAGATAGTATAGAATACAGTATATACATATGAGATGGGTAATGCAAGATATGTAAACATTATTACAGTGGCATTATTAAAGTGACTAGTGTTCCATTTATTAAAGTGGCCAGTGATTTTCAAGTCTGTATGTAGGCAGCAGCCTCTCTGTGCTAGTGATGGCTGTTTAACAGTCTGATGGCCTTGAGATAGAAGCTGTTTTTCAGTCTCTCGGTCCCAGCTTTGATGCACCTGTACTGACCTCGCCTTCTGGATGATAGCGGGGTGAACAGGCAGTGGCTCGGGTGGAAGTTGTCCTTGATTATCTATTTGGCCTTCCTGTGACATCGGGTGCTGTAGGTGTCCAGGAGGGCAGGTAGTTTGCCCCCGGTGATGCGTTGTGCAGACCGCACCACCCTCTGGACAGCCCTGCGGTTGTGGGCGGTGCAGTTGCCATGCCAGGCGGTGATACAGCCCGACAGGATGCTCTCAATTGTGCATCTGTAAAAGTTTGTGAGGGTTTTAGGTGACAGGCCTACGTCAGTGATATGTACGCAGAGGAACCTAAAACTTTCCACCTTCTCCACTGCTGTCCCATCGATGTGGATAGGGGGGGTACTTCCTCTGCTGTTTCCTGAAGTCCACGATCATCTCCTTTGTTTTGTTGGTTGAGTGAGAGGTTGAGTGAGAGCCCTCACCTCCTCCCTGTAGGCTGTCTCATCGTTGTTGGTAATCAAGCCTACTACTGTTGTGTCGTCTGCAAACTTGATGATTGAGTTGGAGGCGTGCATTGCTACGCAGTCATGGGTGAACAGGGAGTTCCTCCGTTTCCTCCACCACACAATAGCTGAGTCTCTGTGTGGCATAGCTCAAGGGTCTCTCAAGATCATTTTCCTCATCATACCCTGTGCATTCCTCCTCTTCCTCCGTCTCCCCTCCTCTTCCTCCCATCAGGTGGAGGAGATAAAGAAGATGAAGGTGGGTGATCCTCTGGACCGCTCCACGGACCACGGGCCCCAGAACCACAAGGCCCACATGGACAAGCTGGTGGAGTACTGTGAAGTGGGCCTGAAGGAGGGCGCCACGCTGGTGTATGGGGGCAAACAGGTGGACAGGCCAGGTAAACACTTTTGAAGCAGTGTCTTTTCAACACTATAGGCCCCTCTTAGTGTCACAGTATGCACTCATACCAAAGTAGCTATAGTAGAATAACCTGTGTTCAAATCAAATCAAATCAAATTGTTTTAGTTGCATACACATACAGTATTTAGCAGATGTTATTGCGGGTGCAGCGAAAGGCTTGTTTTCCTAGCTCCAACAGTGCAGTAATATCTAACAATACACACAAATCTAAAAGTAAAAAAATGGAATTAAGAAATATAGAAATATTAGGACGAGCGTTGTCAGAGTCCGCAGTATAAATATACACTACCGGTCAAAAGTTTTAGAACACCTACTCATTCAAGGGTTTTTCTTTATCTTTACTATTTTCTACATTATAGAATAATAGTGAAGACATCAAAACAATGAAATAACACATATGGAATCATGTAGTAACCAAAAAGTGTTAAACAAATCAAAATATATTTTATCTTTGTGATGCGTGATTTGAAGGAGTCAGGCGCAGGAGGGTAAATCACAGTATACAGAGTTTGTTCCGTAATCCAACGTAACCAGTCCAGTGCGCAAAACAGGCGCACTGGAACAAACATGCACACAGGGAAAATACCCCGGCAATACAAAATACTGAGCTCAACCGAGCTACTAATCCTCACAATGAACAATCACCCATGAGGACAAGGGGGTCAGAGGGAACACTTAAACACGTACTAATGAGGGGAATATGAACCAGGTGTGTATAATTGACAAGACAAGACAAATGGAATGATGAGATATGAAGCGGCAGTGGCTAGAAGGCCGGTGACGACGAACGCCGAAGCCTGCCTGAACAAGGAGGGGAGGCAGCTTCGGAGGAAGTCGTGACTGGACGGCCAGGAGGACGCGGAGAAGGGCGAGCCGGATGGCGACGGTGGAAATCCCACAACAGGGAGGGATCGAGGATATCCCTCACCGGGACCCAGCAACGTTCCTCCGGACCGTACCCCTCCCACTCCACGAGGTACTGAAGGTCCCCCACCCGACACCTCGAATCCAGGATGGAACGGACGGAGTACGCCGGGGCCCCCTCGATGTCCAGAGGAGGCGGAGGGACCTCCCGCACCTCAGACTCCTGGAGCGGACCAGCCACCACCGGCCTGAGGAGAGACATATGAAACGAGGGGTTAATACGGTAATCATGGGGGAGTAATAACCTATAGGTAACCTCGTTGATTCTCCTCAGGACTTTGAACGGCCCCACAAACCGCGGGCTCAGCTTCCGGCAGGGCAGGCAGAGGAGCAGATTCTGGGTCGAGAGCCAGACCCGATCACCCGGTACGAAGACCGGGGCCTCACTGCGGTGGCGGTCAGCGTTGGCCTTCTGACGACGCACGGCGTGTTGGTCCCACGTCTCCTCCGCGCGCCGAAACCAGTCATCCACCGCAGGAGCCTCGGTCTGGCTCTGGTGCCACGGTGTCAGAACCGGTTGGTAACCTAAAACACATTGGAATGGCGTTAGGTTAGTGGAGGAGAGACGGAGAGTGTTCTGGGCATATTCGGCCCATGGCAAGAACAACGACCACTCCCCCGGCCGGTCCTGGCAGTAGGACGCAGGAACCTCCCCACATCCTGATTTACCCGTTCCACCTGCCCATTAGACTCGGGGTGGAAACCAAAGGTCAGGCTGACCGAGACCCCCAGACGTTACATGAACGCCTTCCAGACCTTGGATGTGAACTGGGGACCCCGGTCAAACACCATATCATCTGGTACCCCGTAGTGCCGGAAGACGTGTGTAAACAGGGCCTCCGCAGTTTGCAGGGCCGTGGGGAGACCGGGCAGAGGAAGGAGGCGGCAGGCCTTGGAAAAGCGGTCCACAACGACCAGGATGGTGGTGTTACCTTGGGAGAGGGGAAGATCGGTAAGGAAATCAACACTCAGGTGAGACCATGGTCGTTTTGGAACTGGTAAAGGTTGTAACTTACCCGCTGGGAGGTGCCTAGGTGCCTTACTCTGGGCGCACACCGAGCAGGAAGAGACATACACCCTCACGTCCTTAGCCAAGGTAGGCCACCAGTACTTTCTGGTCAGGCAGCGCACTGTACGACCAATACCTGGGTGACCAGAGGAGGGTGACGTGTGTGCCCAGTAGATCAGATGGTCACGGATAAGAGCAGGCACGTACTGCAGCCCAGCTGGAAACTGCGGTGGAGATGGATCTGTGCGGAACACCTGCTCTATATCCGCGTCCATCGCCCATACTACCAGCGCCACAATTCAGGAGGCCGGGAGTATGGGAGTGTTGTCTCTGGGCCTCTCCTATGTGTCATACAGCCGTGACAATGCATCTGCATTTACGTTCTTCGTACCCGGGATGTATGATAGTGTGAAATCAAACCGGGTGAATAATAGGGCGCACCTGGCCTGGCGAGGATTCAGCCTCCTCGCTGTCCGGGTGTACTCCAGGTTACGGTGGTCCGTCCAGATGAGGAAAGGGTGTTTCGCCCCTTCGAGCCAATGCCTCCACACGGTCAGGGCTCGAACAACAGCCAACAGCTCCCGATCACCAAAGTCGTAGTTCTGCTCCGCCGGGCTGAGCTTCTTAGAGAAGAAGGCACAGGGGCGGAGCTTGGGTGGCGTGCCCGAGCGTTGAGATAGGACAGCGCCTATCCCTACTTCGGACGCATCCACCTCCACTTCGAACGGTAGTGATGGATCGGGGTGGGCCAGTACCGAGGCTGAGGTGAACAGACCCTTCAGGTTACTGAAGGCCCTGTCCGCCTCAGCAGACCAGCAGAGCCAGGACGGCCCACCCTTCAACAGAGATGTAATGGGAGCTGCGACCTTGCCAAACCTCAGATAGTAGTTGGCAAAGCCAATAAAGCGCTGCACCTCCTTAACCATGGTTGGTGTCGGCCAATTAAGCACGGCTGAAATGCGATCTCCCTCCATCTCCAGAATGTCATCGATGTAGACCACTACACCACGACCAAGCATATCCCGAAACACCTCGTTCACAAAGGACTGGAAGACGGATGGAACATTCATCAAACCGTAGGGTATCACCAGGTATTGAAAATGCCCCGTGGTTGTGCTGAATGCTGTCTTCCACTCTTCCCCCTCTCGGACAAGGGGGGCAGAGGGAACCAGATGTGTGTAATTGACAAGACAAGACACGGGGGGCCAGTATGAAAATGTATGCACTCACTAACTGTAAGTTGCTCTGGATAAGAGCGTCTGCTAAATGACTAAAATGTAAATGTAATGATGAGATATGGAGCGGCAGTGGCTAGAAGGCCGGTGACGACGAACGCCGAAGCCTGCCCGAACAAGGAGGGGAGGCAGCTTCGGAGGAAGTCGTGACAATATTTGAGATTCTTCAAAGTAGGCACCCTTTGCCCTTGATGACAGCTTTGCACACTCTTGGCATTCTCTCATCCAGCTTCATGAGGTAGTCACCTGGAATGCATTTCAATTAACAGGTGTGCCTTCTTAAAAGTTAATTTGTGGAATTTCTTTCCTTCTTAATGCTTTTGAGCCAATCAGTTGTGTTGTGACAAGGTAGGGGGGTATACAAAAGATAGGCCTATTTGGTAAAAGACCTAGTCCATATTATGGCAAGAACAGCTCAAATAAGCAAAGAGAAACGAAAGTCCATCATTACTTTAAGACATGAAGGTTAGTCATTACGGAAAATGTCAAGAACTTTGAAAGTTTCTTAAAGTGCAGTCGCAAAAACCATCAAGCGCTATGATGAAACTGGCTCTCATGAGGACTGTCACAGGAATGGAAGACCCCGAGTTACCTCTGCTGCAGAGGATAAGTTCATTAGAGTTACCAGCCTCAGAAATTGCAGCCCAAATAAATGCTTTACAGAGTTCAAGTAACAGACACATCTCAACATCAACTGTTCAGAGGAGACTGTGTGAATTACATTTACATTTACATCATTTAGCAGACGCTCTTATCCAGAGCGACTTACAAATTGGTGCATTCAACTTATGATAGAATCAGGCCTTCATGGTCGAATTGCTGCAAAGAAACCACTACTAAAGGACATCAATAAGAAGAAGAGACTTGCTTGGGCCAAGAAACACAAGCAACGGACATTAGACAGGTGGAAATGTGTCCTTTGGTCTGGAGTCCAAATTGGAAATGTTTGGTTCCAACCGCCGTGTCTTTGTGAGACGCGGTGTGGGTGAACGGATGATCTCTGCATGTGTATTTCCCACCGTAAAGCATGGAGGAGGAGGTGTTATGGTGTGGGGGTGCTTTGCTGGTGACACTGTCAGTGATTTATTTCGAATTCAAGGCACACTTAACCAGCATGGCTACCACAGCATTCTGCAGCGATACGCCATCCCATCTGGTTTGGGCTTAGTGGGACTATGATTTGTTTTTCAACAGGACAATGACCCAACACACCTCCAGGCAGTGTAAGGGCTATTTTACCAAGAAGGAGAGTGATGTAGTGCTGCATCAGATGACCTGGCCTCCACAATCTCCAACCTCAACCCAATTGAGATGGTTTGGGATGAGTCGGACCGCAGAGTGAAGGAAAAGCAGCCAACAAGTGCTCAGCATATGTGTGAACTCCTTCAAGACTGTTAGAAAAGCATTCCAGGTGAAGCTAGTTGAGAGAATGCCAAGAGTGTGCAAAGCTGCCATCAAGGCAAAGGGTGGCTATTTGAAGAATCAAAAATCTAAAATATATTTTGATTTGTTTAACATTTTCTGGTTACTACATGATTCCATATGTGTTATTTTATAGTTTTGATGTCTTCACTATTATTCTACAATGTAGAAAATAGTAAAAATAAAGAAAAACCCTTGAATGAGTAGGTGTGTCCAAACTTTTGACTGGTAGCGTATATACAGTTGAAGTCGGAAGTTTACATACACCTTAGCCAAATACATTTAAACTCAGTTTTTCACAATTCCTGACATTTAATCCTAGTAACAAATCCCTGTCTTAGGTCAGTTAGGATCACCACTATTTGAAGATTGTGAAATGTCAGAATAATAGTAGAGAGAATGATTTATTTCAGCTTTTATTTATTTCATCACATTCCCAATGGGTCAGAAGTTTACATGCACTCAATTAGTATTTGGTAGCATTCCACAAGCTTCCCACAATAAGTTGGGTGAATTTTGGCCCATTCCTCCTGACAGAGCTGGTGTAACTGAATCAGGTTTGTAGGCCTCCTTGCTAGCACACACTTTTTCAGTTCTGCCCACACATTTTCTATAGGATTGAGGTCAGGGCTTTGTGATGGCCACTCCAATACCTTGACTTTGTTGTCCTTAAGCTATTTTGCCACAACTTTGGAAGAATGCTTGGGGTCATTGTCCATTTGGAAGACCCATTTGCGACCAAGCTTTAACTTCCTGACTGATGTCTTGAGATGTTGCTTCAATATATCCACATCATTTTCCTTCCTCATGATGCCATCTATTTTGTGAAGTGCACCAGGCCCTCCTGCAGAAAAGCTCCCCCACAGCATGATGCTGCCACCCCCGTGCTTCACAGTTGGGATGGTATTCTTTGGCTTGCAAGCACCTCCTTTTTCCTCCAAACATAACGATGGTCATTATGGCAACAATTGTTGGAAAAATTACTTGTGTCATGCACAAAGTAGATATTCTAACTGACTTGCCATAACTATAGTTTGTTAACAATACATTTGTGGAGTGGTTGAAAAACTAGTTTTAATGACTCCAACCTAAGTGTATGTAAATTTCCGACTTCAACTGTATATATACATCTAATGGCTTTAGAAGCTTCTGATAGGCTAATTGACATAATTTGAGTCAATTGTAGGTGTACCTGTGGATGTATTTCAAGGCCTACCTTCAAACTCAGTGGCTCTTTGCTTGACATCATGGGAAAATCAAAAGAAATCAGCCAAGACCTCAGAAAAAAAATTGTAGACCTCCACAAGTCTGGTTCATCCTTGGGAGCAATTTCCAAACGCCTGAAGGTACCACGTTCATCTGTACAAACAATAGTACACAAGTATAAACACCATGGGACCACGCAGCTGTCATACCGCTCAGGAAGGAGACGCGTTCTGTCTCCTAGAGATTAACGTACTTTGGTGCAAAAAGTGCAAATCAATCCCAGAACAACAGCAAAGGACCTTGTGAAGATGCTGGAGGAAACAGGTACAAAAGTATCTATATCCACAGTAAAACGAGTCCTATATCGACATAACCTGAAAGGCCGCTCAGCAAGGAAGAAGCCACTGCTCCAAAACCACCAAAAAAAGCCAGACTACGGTTTGCAACTGCACATGGGGACAAAGTGGTCTGACCATGAAATGTTTGGCCATAATGACCATCGTTATGTTTGGAGGAAAAAGGGGGATGCTTGCAAGCCGAAGAACACCATCCCAACCGTGAAGCACGGGGGTGGCAGCATCATGCTGTGGGGGTGCTTTGCTGCAGGAGGAACTGGTGCACCTCACAAAATAGATGGCATCATGAGGAAATAAAATTATGTGGAAATATTGAAGCAACATCAAGACATCAGTCAGGAAGCTAAAGCTTGGTCGCAAATGGGTTTTCCAAATGGACAATGACCCCAAGCATACTTCCAAAGTTGTGGCAAAATGGCTTAAGGACAACAAAGTCAAGGTATTGGAGTGGCCATCACAAAGCCCTGACCTCAATCCTATAGAAAATTTGTGGGCAGAACTGAAAAAGCGGGTGCGAGCAAGGAGGCCTACAAACCTGACTCAGTTACACCAGCTCTGTCAGGAGGAATGGGCCAAAATTCCCCCAACTTATTGTGGGAAGCTTGTGGAAGGCTACTTGAAACGTTTGGCCCAAGTTAAACAATTTAAAGCCAATGCTATCAAATACTAATTGAGTGTATGTAAACATCTGACCCACTGGGATTGTGATGAAAGAAATAAAAGCTGATATAAATAATTCTCTCTACTATTATTCTAACATTTCACATTCTTAAAATAAAGTGGTGATCCTAACTGACCTAAGACATGTAATTTTTACTAGGATTAAATGTCAGGAATTGTGAAAAACTGTCACGTTCGTTCATGAACGGGTCAGACCAAGGCGCAGCGTGATATGCATACATGTTTATTTGCCTATTAAACACAACGACAAAACAACAAACAAAACGTGAAGTCCAAGGTACACAAACAACATACCTAACACGGAACAAGATCCCACAACCCACTAGTGCCAATAGGCTGCCTAAGTATGGTCCCCAATCAGTCAGAGACAACGAGCGACAGCTGCCTCTGATTGGGAACCACACCGGCCAACAAAGAAGTACAAATACTAGAATATACAACATAGACAATCACCACATAGAAAATACACAACATAGAAACTACACACCCTGACTCAACATATACGAGTCCCCTGAGTCAGGGCGTGACAAAAACCGAGTTGAAATGTATTTGGCTAAGGTGTATGTAAACTTCCGACTTCAACTCTATATATATACAACTGCAGAAAAAATTAAGAGACCACTGCAAAATTATCAGTTTCTCTGGTTTTACTATTTAAAGGTATGTGTTTGGGTAAAAATAACATTTTTGTTTTATTCTATAAACTACTGACAACATTTCTCCCAAATTCGAAATAAAAATATTGTCATTTAGAGCATTTATTTGCAGAAAATGACAACTGGTCAAAATAACAAAAAAGATGCAGTGTTGTCAGACCTCGAATAATGCAAAGAAAATAAGTTCATGTTCATTTTTAAACAACACAATAGTAATGTTTTAACTTAGGAAGAGTTCAGAAATCAATATTTGGTGCAATAACCCTGATTTTCAATCACAGCTTTCATGCGTCTTGGCATGCTCTCCACCAGTCTTTCACATTGATGTTGGGTGACTTTATGCCACTCCTGGTGCAAAAATTCAAGCAGCTCGGCTTTATTTGATGGCTTGTGACCATCCATCTTCCTCTTGATCACATTCCAGAAGTTTTCAATGGGGTTCAGGTCTGGAGATTGGGCTGGCCATGACAGGGTCTTGATCTGGTGGTCCTCCATCCACACCTTGATTGAACTGGCTGTGTGGCATGGCGCATTGTCATGCTGGAAAAAACAATCCTCAGAGTTGGGGAACAATGTCAGAGCAAAAGGAAGCACGTTTTCTTCCAGGACAACCTTGTACGTGGCTTGATTCATGCATCCTTCACAAAGACAAATCTGCCCGATTCCAGCCTTGCTGAAGCACCCCCAGATCATCACCGATCCTCCACCAAATTTCACAGTGGGTGCGAGACACTGTGGCTTGTAGGCCTCTCCAGGTCTCCGTCTAACCATTAGATGACCAGGTGTTGGGCAAAGCTGAAAATTGGACTCATCAGAGAAGATGACCTTACTCCAGTCCTCTACGGTCCAATCCTTATGGTCTTTTGCAAACCTCAGCCTGGCTCTTCTTTGCTTCTCATTGATGAAGGGCTTTTTTCTAGCTTTGCACGACTTCAGCCCTGCCCCTAGGAGCCTGTTTCGAACCGTCCTCGCCGTGCACTTCACCCCAGCTGCCGTTTGCCATTCTTTTTGTAGGTCACTTGATGTCATCCTACGACTGTTGAGTGACATTCGAATGAGTTGGCGGTCATCCCGGTCAGTAGAGAGTCGTTTTCGCCCTCTGCCAGTCTGTAGCTTTGTTGTCCCCAATGTCTGCTGCTTGACCTTGTTCTTATGAACCGCCGTCTTTGACATTTTAAGGATGGAAGCAACCTGACGCTCACTGTATCCCTCTGCCAGTAAAGCCTGAATTGAACCCTTCTTTTCCACACTCAAAACTTTCCTTTTCAACTCTTTTGGCATGGTCAATAGTTATTTTTGATTAATATTACTTTTGAGGTACTATTAGCACAGTTTTTGCCATCCAGCTGGTCATATTGCAAGAGGATAGTGATGACCACAGCAGTGGTTTTTAGACTTTTTCTCGTTAAATAAGAATTGGTTCATTTGATCACCTAATCAGTACCTAATTCAGTAGAATGAGGTGTGCCTGTGTTGGAATTCAACAGACACTGGAATGGAATGGCTGTCATATATGTAGAGATGCTGATTTAAGAAACATTTGCAGTGGTCTCTTCATTTTTTCCAGAGCTGTATATACACTACCGTTCAAAATATTGGGGTCACTTAGAAATGTCCTTGTTTTCGAAAGAAAATCAATTTTTTTGTCCATTAAAATAACATCAAATTGATCAGAAATACAGTGTAGACATTGTTAATGTTGTAAATGGGTATTGTAGCTGGAAACGGCAGATTTTTAATGGAATATCTACATAGGCGTGCAGAGGCCCATTATCAGCAACCATCAGTCCTGTGTTCCAATGGCACGTTGTGTTTGCTAATCCATGTTTATCATTTTAAAAGGCTAATTGATCATTAGAAAACCCTTTTACAATTATGTTAGCGCAGCTAAAAACTGCTGTGCTGAATAAAGAAGCAATAAAACTGGCCTTCTTGAGACTAGTTGAGTATCTGGAGCATCAGCAATTGTGGGTTCGATTACAGGATCAAAATGGCCAGAAACAAATAACTTTCTTGTGAAACTCGTCAGTCTATTCTTGTTCTGTGAAATGAAGGCTATTCCATGCGAGAAATTGCCAAGAAACTGAAGATCTCGTACAACGCTGTGTACTACTCCCTTCACAGAACAGCACAAACTGGCTTTAACCAGAATAGAAAGAGGAGTGGCAGGCCCCGGTGCACAACTGAGCAAGAGGACAAATACATTAGAATGTCTAGTTTGAGAAACAGACACCTCACAGGTCCTCATCTGGCAGCTTCATTAAATAGTACCCGCAAAACACCAGTCTCAATGTCAACAGTGAAGAGGCGACTCCGGGATGCTGACCTAGGCAGAGTTGCAAAGAAAAAGTCCAGTGTCTGTGTTCTTTTGCCCATCTTAATCTTTTCTTTTTATTGGCCAGTCTGAGAAATGGCTTTTTCTGATCAATTTGATGTTATTTTAATAGACACACATTTTTTATTTCGAAAACAAGGACATTTCTAAGTGACCTCAAACTTTTGAACGGTAGTGTACAGTGGGGAAAAAAAGTATTTAGTCAGCCACCAATTGTGCAAGTTCTCCCACTTAAAAAGATGAGAGAGGCCTGTAATTTTCATCATAGGTAAACGTCAACCATGACAGACAAAATGAGAAATAAAATCCAGAAAATCACATTGTAGGATTTTTTATGAATTTATTTGCAAATTTTGGTGGAAAATAAGTATTTGGTCAATAACAAAAGTTTCTCAATACTTTGTTATATACCCTTTGTTGGCAATGACACAGGTCAAATGTTTTCTGTAAGTCTTCACAAGGTTTTCACACACTGTTGCTGGTATTTTGGCCCATTCCTCCATGCAGATCTCCTCTAGAGCAGTGATGTTTTGGGGCTGTCGCTGGGCAACACGGACTTTCAACTCCCTCCAAAGATTATCTATGGGGTTGAGATCTGGAGACTGGCTAGGCCACTCCAGGACCTTGAAATGCTTCTTAAGAAGCCACTCCTTCGTTGCCCGGGCGGTGTGTTTGGGATCATTGTCATGCTGAAAGACCCTGCCACGTTTCATCTTCAATGCCCTTGCTGATGGAAGGAGGTTTTCATTCAAAATCTCACGATACATGGCCCCATTAATTCTTTCCTTTACACGGATCAGTCGTCCTGGTCCCTTTGCAGAAAAACAGCCCCAAAGCATGATGTTTCCACCCCCATGCTTCACAGTAGGTATGGTGTTATTTGGATACAACTCAGCATTCTTTGTCCTCCAAACACGACGAGTTGAGTTTTTACCAAAAAGTAATATTTTGGTTTCATCTGACCATTTGACATTCTCCCAATCCTCTTCTGGATCATCCAAATGCACTCTATCAAACTTCAGATGGGCCTGGACATGTACTGGCTTAAGCAGGGGGACACGTCTGGCACTGCAGGATTTGAGTCCCTGGCGGCGTAGTGTGTTACTGATGGTAGGCTTTGTTACTTTGGTCCCAGCTCTCTGCAGGTCATTCACTAGGTCCCCCCGTGTGGTTCTGGGATTTTTGCTTGTGATCATTTTGACCCCACGGGGTGAGATCTTGCGTGGAGCCCCAGATCGAGGGAGATTATCAGTGGTCTTGTATGTCTTCCATTTCCTAATAATTGCTCCCACAGTTGATTTCTTCAAACCAAGCTGCTTACCGATTGCAGATTCAGTCTTCCCAGCCTGGTGCAGGTCTACAATTTTGTTTCTGGTGTCCTTTGACAGCTCTTTGGTCTTGGCCATAGTGGAGTTTGGAGTGTGACTGTTTGAGGTTGTGGACAGGTGTCTTTTATACTGATAACAAGTTCAAACAGGTGCCATTAATACAGGTAACGAGTGGAGGACAGAGGAGCCTCTTAAAGAAGAAGTTACAGGTCTGTGAGAGCCAGAAATCTTGCTTGTTTGTAGGTGACCAAATACTTATTTTCCACCATAATTTGCAAATAAATTCATTAAAAATCCTACAATGTGATTTTCTGGAGAAAAAAATTCTCCGTTTGTCTGTCATAGTTGACGTGTACCTATGATGAAAATTACAGGCCTCTCTCATCTTTTTAAGTGGGAGAACTTGCACAATTGGTGGCTGACTAAATACTTTTTTTCCCCACTGTATATGTGATGTATAGACATTATGGACAGTATGTGGATAGAATATGTAGTATATCTGAAGAATACGTAGGATAGAATAGTATATGTACAGCAATAGTTTAATTGTTAGTAACATAAGATTGGTTAGTGAATACGGATTATACAGTACAACACAATTGGAGGCCACTGTAATGCAATGTTTCAGCTAACCACCTTCATCATCATTGCTAATTACACTGTGATGTGGTTTCCCTCCAGGGTTCTTCATGGAGCCCACACTGTTCACAGACGTGGAGGATCACATGTTCATTGCCAAAGAGGAGTCCTTTGGCCCCATCATGGTGGTGTCCAAGTTCAAGGACGGGTACATCTCCTCAGTCTTTAGCGATAGAGCCTTTCCTCATCACAGACCCAAGTAATAGACCTGTTTGTGGTTCTCAACCCTGACCAACGTCCTTTTTCTCCCCTTCTGACCTTCAGTGACATAGATGGCGTGCTAAACAGAGCCAACGACACCGAGTTCGGCCTGGCGTCCGGCGTGTTCACGCGTGACATCAACAAGGCCATGTACGTGAGCGAGAGGCTGGACGCCGGGACCGTGTTCGTCAACACTTACAACAAGACTGACGTGGCCTCGCCGTTCGGCGGTTTCAAACAGTCCGGCTTCGGCAAAGACCTTGGTGAGTCTGGGGTTAATCATGTAATCATTTAGAAAAGGGGTTTCATGTTAATACTGTCATATTGGAATGTGGATTATATTGTATACTGATTTTTGTTGGTGGTCTGTCATAAATGCATTTCCATTTATTTTCCATTGTCTACCTTCCTTTTTCTTGAAACATAGTCCTCAAAGAGAATGGGCCTTCGAGCTTTGAATAGCCTTGTGAGCCCAACATGCTTGATTTAAGTTTGACTTATCAACTGTGCTTCTGTTCTGTCGGCAGGAGAGGATGCTCTTAACGAATACCTCAGGACCAAAGCAGTGACTGTGGAGTACTGAGGCAGCCTGCCCCTCCTAATAAACTGTTACCACGACTGATCAATCAATCCACCTGATCACGACTCACCAGTCCGTCTCAATCGGGAGTCCAACTTCTGCTTTGCTAACAGCAGGCGTGTGAGAGAGGAGACATTTGATGTGTAGCCTACCCTATGCCACGACCTCGTCTCAAGGTGCCTACTGTTTTTAGCATTCTGTTGGGGAACTTGCATTACGGACACATCATGGACACAGGCGGTTTTCCTCACAGTTACAAAAGGGAAATCGCACATATCAAACAGAGGTGGATTTCAGTATTCCGGAACCGGAGCCAAGGTGGATTTGACTGGATCAACCCCCCTTTACTTCGAGTTTTCAAGGTTTCGGTCCCTCCACTCATCATGAAAGAACATTTAGCTTTTCAAAAGCTGAGCGCTTCAGGCAATCTCCTCCTGCTCTGTAGATGCTGTGTTTTTAGAATCTTATATCTGACCCCTTTTATTTACAGTCACACATTTTATGCAACATTTCATTTTAGCTCAAGCATGCAATTTCAGATTTATGAGCTATGGATGCAAGGACTGACCATCCATGACATCAACATGATAGTTTTAACCATGTTGAGGCTATATAGTTTACTTTGTTTACAAAAATGTGAGTAAAGAAAGCTTAAATTTGGGGTTATGGGGTTAGACAGTTGAACTAAGCTCATGAAGCAGTTCTAAGGTATATTCTTCAAGAATCAATGGGTACATATCATTAATTTATAAGTCCAAAAATAGATGTAGAAACTGCAGATTGCCCCTTTAAGTTTTTAGTAAATATAATATTAATTTAAATAAGATATTAAATATACTACCTTTGAAAGACTAGTGTTTATATGAATACAACGGCTAATACTAATAAAGTATACGTTCAAGAAGAATATCATATTTTCATTGTATGCACCATTGTCAATGAGCATTTTGAAAACTACAGGGAAATCTGGTCTCTATGAAGATGAGACTATGCTCCCCCAAACCTTGTGAAAAAATCAGCCCCAATACATACAGTATTGTTTGTCTTCAAACATAAATGTTGTACAATGGTGAATAAACTCTGTTCCTTCTTTTGAATTTGATTTATTTCATATTCATCCAATGTCAGGGTCTATACTTCGATTTTTCCTTTAAACATGAGCATTTTGGTGTATGCCATGTCATTCACAACCACATAACAATATTGGATTTCATACACTTTTATTATGAAATACAGTACATGGTTTTGGTACTTTTTGTTTCAGGAAAAAAATTAACCTGGGAAAAACTTAACAGCTCACAAAGCTTGTGACCAACCATAACATAATCCTGGGACTAGGCCTATTCATAAAACAAAGCAGACATATATAATAAAGCATTTGGTATTGAAGATTACAGGTGAGAAATTCAGTCTAACAGTTTTCTGCTTAAATACTTAAAATGTAGCCTTGATTATCTATGCTAGTGATAATAAATCATATTTTAAAATGTACAAAAAATATTATCTATTGAAAATGGATTGAATACAGATAGCCTAAATGTCTTCTTTCTCTGCCATCAATCAACCGTCAAGCCACTATGAACTTTAACCTTACAAGTATCCTAGGGTCATCAGATAAACAGGGAATTATATAAGGCACATTCTTACTGCACATGCTTGAGAAGGCACTCAAAGCTTTGTTCCCATCTCATTATGGCTCAAATAGCACTGAAACACTTGTTGACATGATATTTGGCCCTTATAGTACAGACACCCCTCTATGTAGACACCATTGTCCCCTTTATCCCTCACTGCAGCAGGTCTCCATGCACTGAACCACTGTGAATCCATTAGCCCTCCAGGACCATGTCCTCACTGACCCACGGTCAGTTTTTATTATTTTACTCATAATGGTTATGAAAAGGGCTTGGAGAAGGAGAACTGATCCCATGTCAGTTGATTAGTATTACCAACGCATGTCAATATTCTACACGGCAACTGTCCCAGTAGTCTCTTTAGAGGCCTATAACGGCCTAATCCTCTTGTTTCTCCAGGACTTGGATATTAACCTTATTTTTCTTCCTCTGGCTGTTGCCAGGCAGTTTGAGGTTATCCTCTGTGAGCTCGCTCTCCTCAGAGTCTGAGTTGGAGTCATTGTCCTGTGAATACTCTCTGTCCGAGTCGCTGTCTGAACTACTGAGCTCCACAAGCGACACATCCTGATAGAGAGACAAGGGAATCAATGTAATAATCAACAACATAACACAATTTGTATGACTTCAACACAATGGGCTCATTTGAGTGGTAAGGCGAAAGTCAGACACTGATGTGGTTTTCCAACAGCAAGGCTCAGTGCAACATGGCAGTGTTCCCATTGTTTATATATGTTTTTTTTTTACTATGTCAAAATAAACATGTCTCCAACCCCCATATCACACACTGAAAATATATGCGTACATTGTACAATCAATTGGTGAGAGAGACTAAAATATCACATTAATTTGTACATATCCACTGTATTCATGAATTGCAGCAAAGTTGGTTCCTGTTTCAATCACATCTTTGGTCACGTTCACGTGGGTCAAACAAAAACAACCTAATGATTGGTTGACAATAGAGCCTCCCACAATGCAGGCGATGGCTGCAGGATGAAGTTGGGGAAGAGCAACTGCAGAAACTTGCAGTCAAAACTCGATGACCTTTGATCACATGATTTTTGTCAAGTTCATGCAGTCGACATGTAGGTGCAAGTCAGACGATGTTTATCCCGATAATACAACACACTTTGAAAGGCGGTGACCAACAATGGTCCCCGACTTCTCAAAAGTGATCCGCTAGAACGTGCCCAATGTCTCACCTGCAGTTTAAGGATAGAGTCAGCAATGTGCAAAGTAAACAGCAGAATCTGGCAGACTTCCGCAAAAACGAAGAGTGCGAAGCTAAACTTCACCACGGTTGTTGCCCCTGGGTGCTATCATGTTGCAGCAGAATGACAAGAAACCCAGCTGTGCACAAGCGCATTGTCTTGCTGCACACTCATCTGCAGTTCATCCTGCTGCTTGTGCCAACGTTATATCGCAGTCTCAGTTTAATTGAGCAGATGAAAACTAGAAGGGCCCTTTCTCTGCTAGCGAGGGGAAGAAGCTGTTAGTGGTCGCTGTTTCTTTTGGAGAGCAACCGTCAAAAGACAGATAAAGCGACCACTAGCAGCTGTTCAGGCTACACAATATGATAGGCCTGCTCGTGGTGTTCCGACATCACACTTCCCCCTCGCTATAAAAGACAACCACACTCACCATCTCTATGACCTTTCCAGCCTCCTCCACCCTCTCTATGTCATAGTGGCCCTCAGGTGCCTGCTCCATCTGCAACTTGAGCTTCTCATTGGCCTGGGCCATCTGGGGCAGGAAGTTCTGCAGTCTGTCCAGAACTGAAACACAACATGACAAACATACATACATACAACTGTAACTACACACGTAGCAATCTACTGAACATATTTAGCAAGCAATGCACACATTATGATGGGCAAGCTCTACAAATAGCCACATCTCCGCCATGGTGCGCTGTTATTATTCTGTTTCTGTCAGAGTATTGACCAGAAACGGAATAACAGCGCACCCTGGCGGAGATGTGGCTAATCTACAAACAAATGCTGGAAATGTTTTTAACTCACCACTACTTCTTGGGACCCTCTCGGTCTGCAAAGAACTGCCAGCTTTGGGCCCCTTCGACTTGAGGAGAAGCTTGTTATGAAGACCTATGTACAAGGACACCGAATTGTTACATCTGACCACACTGATAGTATGTAACAGTGGAGGCTGCTGAGGGGAGGTCGGCTCATAATAATGGCCAGAATGGAGTGAATGGTATCAAACACATGGTTTTTCCATTCCAGACATATTATGAGCCGTCCTCCCCCAAGCAGCCTCTACTTGAACACAATGTTGTTAATAGTTTGTGCACGTAGCTGTGATAGCTAACAGGCTAAACAACTCCTCAGTCAAATCAGTTGATAAAAGCAGTTTCGGGAAAAGGATCAAACCTCCTCCATTGCCACACGCGAGCAAGTCTTGTGAGCTTGTTTTCTTGATGTCCAAATGTAATTCCATTTTCGTCGTTGTATGATTATTTTGCTTCAACGTATGTGCTGCCGCTGTTTTTTGCTTAATTCGGCAACGTGAGAATCTACTTCCGGTGTCATGAACGCCGACGACGTTTCAAAATAAAAGTCTCTGACAAAGACATATCGTCATAAATGATGTACATTTTCAACGAAGACCCAGAGATTTCAATGGATACAGTTTTTTTCCGATTTGACTTTTCGTAGCACGTTAGGAGAACTTTCGTAGCTGGTTAGGAGAATTTAAGAAGCAGGTTAGGGTAATTAATGTAGCAGGAATAGGAGGATAAAAAAAAAAAAAGTTTTATTGTCACACACACGGGATAGGTGCAGTGAAATGTATTGTTTTTACACCACGTCAGACATAATAGTATGTACAGTGGGGGAAAAAAGTATTTAGTCAGCCACCAATTGTGCAAGTTCTCCCACTTAAAAAGATGAGAGAGATCTGTAATTTTCATCATAGGTACACGTCAACTATGGCAGACAAAATGAGAAAAAAAAATCCAGAAAATCACATTGTAGGATTTTTAATGAATTTATTTGCAAGTTATGGTGGAAAATAAGTATTTGGTCAATAACAAAAGTTTCTCAATACTTTGTTATATACCCTTTGTTGGCAATGACACAGGTCAAACGTTTTCTGTAAGTCTTCACAAGGTTTTCACACACTGTTGCTGGTATTTTGGCCCATTCCTCCATGCAGATCTCCTCTAGAGCAGTGATGTTTTGGGGCTGTCGCTGGGCAACACGGACTTTCAACTCCCACCAAAGATTTTCTATGGGGTTGAGATCTGGAGACTGGCTAGGCCACTCCAGGACCTTGAAATGCTTCTTACGAAGCCACTCCTTCGTTGCCCGGGCGGTGTGTTTGGGATCATTGTCATGCTGAAAGACCCAGCCACATTTCATCTTCAATGCCCTTGCTGATGGAAGGAGGTTTTCACTCAAAATCTCACGATACATGGCCCCATTCATTCTTTCCTTTACACGGATCAGTCGTCCTGGTCCCTTTGCAGAAAAACAGCCCCAAAGCATGATGTTTCCACCCCCATGCTTCAAGTAGGTATGGTGTTCTTTGGATGCAACTCAGCATTCTTTGTCCTTCAAACACGACGAGTTGAGTTTTTACCAAAAAGTTATATTTTGGTTTCATCTGACCATATGACATTCTCCCAATCCTCTTCTGGATCATCCAAATGCACTCTAGCAAACTTCAGACGGGCCTGGACATGTACTGGCTTAAGCAGGGGGACACGTCTGGCACTGCAGGATTTGAGTCCCTGGCGGCGTAGTGTGTTACTGATGGTAGGCTTTGTTACTTTGGTCCCAGCTCTCTGCAGGTCATTCACTAGGTCCCCCCGTGTGGTTCTGGGATTTTTGCTCACCGTTCTTGTGATCATTTTGACCCCACGGGGTGAGATCTTGTGTGGAGCCCCAGATCGAGGGAGATTATCAGTGGTCTTGTATGTCTTCCAATTCCTAATAATTGCTCCCACAGTTGATTTCTTCAAACCAAGCTGCTTACCTATTGCAGATTCAGTCTTCCCAGCCTGGTGCAGGTCTACAATTTTGTTTCTGGTGTCCTTTGACAGCTCTTTGGTCTTGGCCATAGTGGAGTTTGGAGTGTGACTGTTTGAGGTTGTGGACAGGTGTCTTTTATACTGATAACAAGTTCAAACAGGTGCCATTAATACAGGTAACGAGTGGAGGACAGAGGAGCCTCTTAAAGAAGAAGTTACAGGTCTGTGACTGCCAGAAATATTGATTGTTTGTAGGTGACCAAATACTTATTTTCCACCATAATTTGCAAATAAATTCATTAAAAATCCTACAATGTGATTTTCTGGATTTTTTTTCTCTCAATTTGTCTGTCATAGTTGACGTGTACCTATGATGAAAATTACAGGTCTCTCTCATTTTTTTAAGTGGGAGAACTTGCACAATTGGTGTCTGACTAAATACTTTTTCCCCCACTGTATGTGGCAGGGTCTACAGACAATCACGGACTACAAAAGGAAAACCAGCCACGTCGCCGACACCGACGTCTCGCTTCCAGATAAGCTAAACACCTTCTGGGGCCCCACAAGGGTGCGTGCTCAGCCCCCTCCTGTACTCCCTGTTCACCCATGACTGTGTGGCCAAGCACGCCTCCAACTCAATCATCAAGTTTGCAGACGACACATCAGTAGTAGGCTTGATTACCAACAATGACGAGACCACCTACAGGGAGGAGGTGAGGGCTGTGGGAGTGTGGTGCCAGGAAAATAACCTGTCACTCAACCTCAACAAAACAAAGGAGATGATCGTGGACTTCAAGAGGGTGCACCCCCCTATCCACATCGACGGGACTGCAGTGGAGAAGGTGGAAGCTTCAAGTTCCTTGGCGTACACATCACCGACAAACTGAAATGGTCCACCCATGCAGACAGTGTGGTGAAGAAGGCGCAACAGAGCCTCTTCAACCTCAGGAGGCTGAAGAAATTTGGCTTAGCACCTAAAACCCTCACAAACTTTTACAGATGCACAATTGAGAGCATCCTGTAGGGCTATATCACCTCCTGGTACGGCAACTGCACAGCCCGCAATCGCAGGGCTCTCCAGAGGGTGGTGCCGAACGCATTACCGGGGGCAAACTACCCGCCCTCCAAGACACATACAGCACCCGATGTCACAGGAAGGCCAAAAAGATCATCAAGGACAGCAACCACCCGAGCCACTGCCTGTTCACCCTGCTATCATCCAGAAGGCGAGGTCAGTACAGGTGCATCAAAGCTGGGACCGAGAGAATGAAAAACAGCTTCTATCTCAAGGCCATCAGACTGTTAAATAGCTATCACTAGCACATTAGAGGCTGCTGCTGCCTATTGAAATCACTGGCCACTTTAAGAAATGGAACACTAGTCACTTTAATAATGTTTACATATCTTGCACTACTCATCTCATATGTATATACTGCATTCTATCCTATAATATTCTACTGTATCTTAGTCCATGCCGCGCTGTCATTGCTTGTCCATATATGTATATATTCTTAAATCCCATTCCTTACTAGTTTTGTGTGTATTGGGTATTTGTTGTGAAATTGTTAGATATTACTTGTTAGATATTACTGCACTGTCGGAGCTAGAAGCACAAGCATTTCGCTACACCCGCTATAACATCTGCTAAACACATGTATGTGACAAATAACATTTGATTTGATTTGATTACTATATATGCTATGTCATAATCCTTCAAAATTCCAGAATGGAGTGAAAATGGCAGCCATTTTGGTCAGAGAGAAATCCAAACCAGTCTAAATGGAATTAATGGCAGTAGAGGCATAGGTGATGCATTTCCTGCTTTTACTTATGCAGGAAAATAAAAGTAAGGCATGTAATATATCAGAAATGGTGTAATAAAAATATTGTCACCCCAAAATATTGTTGTATAGTTATGAATACAGTTATGAAGGTTTTATACACATGTTCTGTATAAATAGCCTCTAAAATATATGTAAACAGAACATACATGTCTAAAATGTTGTTTTCCTGGAAAGCTGTGAGTGTTATTATATGACACAATATCAGTAGGCCTACTTGTTGTATTTACAATTTGTCTAAGTCCTATCATCAACTGATTTAGGTCAGTTGGTAGAGCATGGCGCTTGCAGTGTTCGATTCCCACGGGAGACCAGTATGAAACATTTTATAAAAAATGTAGACACTCACTACAGTAAGTCGCTCTGGATAAGAGCATCTGCTAAATGACTAAACTGTAAATGTCATTTCAGCCAGTGTATGGCTGTGGATTGACTGCATTGTTTTTAATGGAATGCTGGCATATTGGCAGTTAATAAAAAACAAAAAAATGGAATCATTCCTCTAAAACTGGCTGGTATTTCTCTAACAAACACAGTGCAGATAAGCTTCAAATTCATTGTTTTACACAATATCTTATCACAGCACTGGCAAACCATGGTTGACTAACTCCCTTACCAAAATGGCTGACCTTTTAGACCATCATAAGAAGGTTGATGGCAATGGGTGAGTCACGGATTCCCCAGCATGCACTGCAAATCGGTTATTTGTATGGGTGGGATTTTCTAAGAGGCGTTGCCGCACTAGAAGCGAGTAGACTTTTTACCTCCGCACACAAGCAAGATTTCATACAAACGCATTTGCAGCCGCCTACAGTGAACTTCTTGTCAATTTAGCTGGAATCTTTCATTATGGCCAACTACATTCATGTACCCGACGAGGCGCCCGCTGTACCCAAAATAGATGTCACATTAGACGAGAACGATTACAGATCTGGTGCATTGAGACTGATCAAGGAACTGAGACCGTTCTGGAAACCATCCGAGGTCAAAATGAAGGTATTACATTTGTCACATTCGACGTATTAATTTCTAATAAGTTTCTACGATGACCGTAGCAGACTAGACAGCCATCATCGGTCACATACTGTTTACCAGGCAGCTATTACCTAATTCTGAAACTGGAGGTGTTGCGCCTTTTTAAATAGAAGCTGCGTCAACTTGCTAGCTAGCAACAGTGTAGCATTCAAGCCAGCCGATTGACGGATGAATCGAGGCAGTGGAATTCATAGGCCTCTTGCTTGACGTAGTTTGTACGTTCTGTATCACATCAGGAGATTGCAACAAAGTATCTATCAAATTCAAGGATATTATAGGCGTCGTCATGCACATAACAGACAACTGGCAGCTGAAGTAGTTGACAAGTAGCTAGCTATGCATTTGATCTGGTGCCAATTTTCTTATGTCATTGTAATATTAACAGTGCCATTCTACGATTGCAAGACTAGGTACAACTTCCAGGAATCGATGATCATGAGTAGGGGGACTGTTTGCTAAGTACCTCAACTCCAACACCTGAGCTGTGCGCACACTAGCTCTCGAAAACCCTTCAGCCACATTACATTCTTCCACATTTGGCCTCCGTGTAAACTACAATTCCGACGCTGTGTTTTAACTTCAATAACCATCGCTTTCGAAACGGTTTTCGAAACATACTGGTATGCCCTTTGTCTTTCATATCAGCGAGAAATAAACTTTCAAATAAAACAGATTGCTACTTACTGTAGCAGTTTTGCACAGATCCATTCACTGCGTGCCTCTAGTTGACGAACTACACTTCCTCTCCTGTTAGTTTACACAGGTGTTCGAAGCACGCTAGATAACTAATTAGCACAGGTGGCGGCCTATGTCTTCCGTCTGTCTTCCGTAAACAAGCGCTGTAACATGGAGATATGGCCGTGTGGAATTTTATATATTTTTCATTTCTCACTGAAAGATACGTTCCTAATGTTTCCAAAACAGTACCGCAAGCGATGCGTGTTAATGTTTAGCGCAAGAGTTGGGGCTCTTGAAGATGCACTATGCAGAACTCGCTCTGCCATTTCCTGGTTGTTGACAAAACAAGCACGTATAGTGTAGTCATTGTACCATCTAAACCGCTGTGAAATATATTTTCCATAACCAAAAATATTGTATTTTCAGCAGTTTGAAGCTGGTGTACAAAGTAAAAGACGCATAAGCGACATTTAAAAACGGAAGCATAGAAATAGTGCACATAGAAGAGATCTATGGCTTCTTAGACTTGCTTTCAATAAGAATGACAGATCTATAACACATTTCTGTGTGAATTGAGGGGTCTCCCAAAAAGTTGCATATTGCAGCAAAACGTCACCTATCATCAATAGGCACTAAAGTAGTTGGCATATATGAATGAGGGAAGCAGACTATTTTTTTATGAACCTCCGACTCTTTCAAGTCTATGCACTGATACTTCAAAAATGTAAATTCTTAAACCCTGTAGCAACTGATAATGTAATAACTGTCAATAATGTAATAGGTCCTAATAATTTAGTAACTTTTGCATTTATAATGTAATAAATATTTTTAACACAAACGCAAAGTAATAGTTTTGGCTCATAATATAATAATTATTACATTATGCGTTGATTATTACATTATGAAGTGGGTAAATTATATTTTCATCAATAGTGTAATGACTTAAACCAACAACCTAAAATCACTCTTTCTTTAAAGCTGCAATATGTAACTTTTTGGGCAACCTGACTAAATTCACATAGAAATGTGAGTTATAGAACTCTTTCTCATTGAAAGCAAGTCTAAGAAGTGGTAGTGTTCTGTGCACTCTCTCTGCTTCCTGTTCTTAAGTTCTGTTTTTGATTATTTTAGTTTCAGTTTTGTACACTAGCTTCAAACAGCTGAAAATACAATATTTTTTGTTATGGAAAATATATTTCACAGCGGTTTAGATGGTACAATGATTCTCTACTCTATATAGTGCATTCGGAAAGTATTCAGACCACTTTACTTTTTCCACATTTTGTTACATTACAGCCTGATTCTAAAATTGATTCAATTATATTTTTTCCTCACCAATCTACACACAATACCCCATAATGACAAAGCGAAAATAGGTTTTAAATTTTTTAAGCAAATGTATTACAAATAAAAAACAGAAATACCTTATTTACACAAGTATTCAGACCCTTTGCTATGAGACTCGAAATTGAGCTCAGGTGCATCCTTTTTCCATTGATCATCCTTGAGATGTTTCTACAACTTGATTGGAGTCCACCTGTGGAAATTTCAGTTGAGTGAGTGTGTGTATCCTATATGTATGTTTTTTACTACAAAACGTAGAAATGCACAATTTTCACATATGTTGATGTTGGGGTGGTGCTGGAGATTATGAACTTGAACATTTAAAAAATGTTTCCCTTTAAGTGTCACTCTTGAGGAACACTCCATTTGCATTCATTGCCACAACAGCGAATGTGCATGTGCCAATTGAATCTCAACAAGGAAACAGTCAGTGGTTTTATTTGACTAATGTTTTATTAAAAAGTATGGATTTCAGCAAACCGAGAGAGGCACACAACAACAGAGGGCAAACATAGGGACACAGTAAGGGTTTAAGAGTTTATATTGTTAAAGTATCGCCACATAGCGAGTCAGAGGTTCATAAAAAAAACTCTAGTCTGAGCTCAACTCCGTGGAGGAGTTGAGGTACTTAGCAAGGGGACCAGGGGAGGTTTGTAAAAGTCTGAATTTTTGCCTGGTTTGTTTTGGGCACAGCAACTGTTTTGGGGAGAGCTGTGGTCAGAAGGGAAAGGTTCTCTGGAACTTTGAAACTCCCCCGAGGACATGTGCTAAGACTAATAATTGATGACTGTCAGTCTTCTAGTCTTTTATTTGTTTTATCTTGAAGATATGATCATATCATGTCGTGAGGTCCTTGGCAATTCCCTGCCGAGTCACAAGGTGGTCCGAGTTTTTCTCCTGGCCTCTGTGTGATTTAAAGTTAGGCTAGTCTAAATGGTGAACACACTTTTGAGAATGAAAACGTAGCCTAGATGGCAATTTGCATCAGGACATGGAGTTTTCCATTAACTGGTCTTATGACCCACTAGTCATGTGGTTTATTCATGGCAAACTTTTACAAACCCACCACACAGGTTTACACCACCTAGCTCATGTAAACAAATAGAACAAGTCTGTCATGTATGCTGATTGTAAAACCGAGGCGGTATGGTGACCATACAAGAGCGGCACAATGGGGGGCAATTTCAGTTTCCACCTCGTAAATAAAAACTGAATTGGGGGTGGGTGGGTGGGTGGGGGGGGGGGGCGTGGTTTCTCTAGGGAAACACAGCTCTAGGGGGTTGTTGTGGACACACACACACACAACCACCCTGCCTATTTTCATTCACAAAGCAAGGACTCAGCACATGCTAGCCATTGCTTGTTCCTGCAAAATAAAATTCCAGACGTGCCTCTACGCTCATGGTCAATCCCTGATAGTGTATGCGATTAGGGGTGGAATGCCTGGCCCCACAGAAATGTTCCAGTTTTCATTGGGGATGAAAACAACCATTGGGTTTAGACCCACCCAGGTAATTCCTATTTTCCCTCAATGCATTCTGGGGTCCTTTTGTTTTTCCATCAGATCTGAAATCCATTGACAACTTTTATAAAGGAACAATAGAATTCAGTCCCAGGATGAAAGTATACTACAGTAGGTGGCAGAATACTGTTTGTGGATGGTAGAGGTCCATTCGAATTTAGAAATGTCCTCATCCGTAGTATTAATAGAAAGATCTAGCCTACCTGACAGGAAGTCTACTGTACCTGTAGTATAGGCTACCTATAGTAAATATGCTATATAATAGAAGCCTATAGGGTACCTATAGCCATCCCTGTTATGAAAACCAGCATGACTGGACATAAGCCTATAAATATCTGAGTAAATTGTCATATACAGTGAGGGAAAAAAGTATTTGATCCCCCGCTGATTTTGTACGGTTGCCCACTGACAAAGAAATGATCAGTCTATAATTTTAATGGTAGGTTTATTTGAACAGTGAGAGACAGAATAACAACAACAAAAAAATCCAGAAAAACGCATGTCAAAATTTTTATAAATTGATTTGCATTTTAATAAGGGAAATAAGTATTTGACCCCCTCTCAATCAGAAAGATTTCTGGCTCCCAGGTGTCTTTTATACAGGTAACGAGCTGAGATTAGGAGCACACTCTTAAAGGGAGTGCTCCTAATCTCAGCTTGTTACCTGTATAAAAGACACCTGTCCACAGAAGCAATCAATCAATCGGATTCCAAACTCTCCACCATGGCCAAGACCAAAGAGCTCTCCAAGGATGTCAGGGACAAGATTGTAGACCTACACAAGGCTGGAATGGGCTACAAGACCACCACCAAGCAGCTTGGTGAGAAGGTGACAACAGTTGGTGCGATTATTCGCAAATGGAAGAAACACAAAATAACTGTCGATCTCCCTCGGCCTGGGGCTCCATGCAAGATCTCACCTCGTGGAGTTGCAATGATCATGAGAACGGTGAGGAATCAGCCCAGAACTACACGGGAGGATCTTGTCAATGATCTCAAGGCAGCTGGGACCATAGTCACCAAGAAAACAATTGGTAACACACTACGCCATGAAGGACTGAAATCCTGCAGCGCCCGCAAGGTCCCCCTGCTCAAGAAAGTGCATATACATGCCCGTCTGAAGTTTGCCAATGAACATCTGAATGATTCAGAGGAGAACTGGGTGAAAGTGTTGTGGTCAGATGATGCCAAAGAGCTCCATTTTGGTCTCAACTCAACTCGCCGTGTTTGGAGGAGGAGGAATGCTGCCTATGACCCCAAGAACACCATCCCCACCATAATTTTTTACATTGACATTTTAGTCATTTAGCAGACGCTCTTATCCAGAGCGACTTACAGTTAGTGAGTGCATACATTTTTTATTTTTTTTAAATGTTTATTATTATTTATTTTTATACTGTCCCCCCGTGGAAATTGAACCCACAACCCTGGCGTTGCAAACGCCATGCTCTACCAACTGAGCTACATCCCTGCCGGCCATTCCCTCCCCTACCCTGGACGACGCTGGGCCAATTGTGCGCTGCCCCATGGGTCTCCCGGTCGCGGCCGGCTACGACAGAACCTGGATTCGAACCAGGATCTCTAGTGGCACAGTGTCTTAGACCACTGCGCCACTCGGGAGACTGGAGGTGGAAACATTATGCTTTGGGGGTATTTTTCTGCTAAGGGGACAGGACAACTTCACCGCATCAAAGGGATGATGGATGGGGCCATGTACCGTCAAATCTTGGGTGAGAACCTCCTTCCCTCAGCCAGGGCATTGAAAATGGGTCGTGGATGGGTATTCCAGCATGACAATGACCCAAAACACACGGCCAAGGCAACAAAGGAGTGGCTCAAGAAGAAGCACATTAAGGTCCTGGAGTGGCCTAGCCAGTCTTCAGACCTTAATCCCATAGAAAATCTGTGGAGGGAGCTGAATGTTCGAGTTGCCAAACGTCAGCCTCGAAACCTTAATGACTTGGAGAAGATCTGCAAAGAGGAGTGGGACAAAATCCCTCCTGAGATGTGTGCAAACCTGGTGGCCAACTACAAGAAACGTCTGACCTCTGTGATTGCCAACAAGGGTTTTGCCACAAAGGACTAAGTAATTTTTTGCAGAGGGGTCAAATACTTATTTCCCTCATTAAAATGCAACTCAATTTATAACATTTTTGACATGCGTTTTTCTGGATTTTTTTTATTGTTATTCTGTCTCACTGTTCAAATAAACCTACCATTACAATTATAGACTGATCATTTCTTTGTCAGTGGGCAAACGTACAAAATCAGCAGGGGATCAAATACTTTTTTCCCTCACTGTATATATAGTGTTGTAACAATGTGCAAATAGTTAAAGTACAAATGGGAAAATAAATAAACATAAATATGGGTTGTATTTACAATGGTGTTTGTTCTTCACTGGTTGCCCTTTTCTTGTGGCAACAGGTCACACATCTTGCTGCTGTGATTGCACACTGGTTTTTCACCCAGTAGATAAGGTGTTTTCCCTCACTGTATATACACTCACTACTGGTCAAAAGTTTTACAACACCTACTCATTCAAGGGTTTTTCTTTATTTGTACTATTTTCCACATTGTAGAATAATAGTGAAGACATCAAAACTATGAAATAACACATATGGAATCATGTAGTAACCAAAAAAATGTTAAACAAATCAATATATTTTCTTTTTAAGATTCTTCAAAAAGCCATCCTAATTTATTGCGAATAAGAAACTGAAATATTACATTTACATAAGTATTCAGACCCTTTACTCAGTACTTTGTTGAAGCACCGTTGGCAGTGATTACAGCCTCAAGTCTTATTGGGTATGACACTACAAACTTGGCACACCTGTATTCGGGGAGTTTCTCCCATTCTTCTCTGCAGATCCTCTCAAGCTCTGTCATGTTGGATGGGGAGCGTCGCTGCACAGCTATTTTCAGGTCTCTCCAGAGATGTTCGATCAGGTTCCAGTCCGGGCTCTGGCTGGGCCACTTAAGGACATTCAGAAACTTCTCCTGAAGCCACTACTGCATTGTCTTAGCTGTGTGCTTAGGGTTGTTGTCCTGTTGGAAGGGGAACCTTCGCCCCAGTCTGAGGTCCTGAGCGCTCTGGAGCAGGTTTTCATTGAGGATCTCTCTGTACTTTGCTCTGTTCATCTTTCCCTCAATTCTGACTAGTCTCCCAGTCTCTGCTGCTGAAAAACATCCCCACCGCATGATGCTGCCACCACCATGCTTCACCGTAGGGATGGTGCCAGGTTTCCTCCAGACATAACGCTTGGCATTCAGGTCAAAGAGTTCAATCTTGGTTTCATCAGACCAGAGAATCTTGTTTCTCATGGTCAGAGTCCTTTCGGTGCCTTTTGGCAAACTCCAAGAGGGCTGTCATGTTCCTTTTACTGAGGAGTGGCTTCCGTCTGGCCACTCTACCATAAAGGCCTGATTGGTGGAGTGCTGCAGAGATGGTTGTCCTTCTGGAAGGTTCTCCCATCTCCACAGGGGAACTCTGGAGCTCTGTCAGAGTGACAATCGGGTTCTTGGTCACCTCCCTGACCAAGGCCCTTCTCCCCCGATTGCTCAGTTTGGCCAGGCGGCCAGCTCTAGGGAGAGTCTTGGTGGTTCCAAACTTCTTCCATTTAAGAATGATGGAGGCCACTGTGTTCTTGGGGACCTTCAATGCTGCAGACATTTTTTGGTACCCTTCCACAGATCTGTGCCTCGACACAATCCTGTCTCGGAGCTCTACAGACAATTCCTTCGACCTCATGGCTTGGGTTTTGCTCTGACATGCAGTGTCAACTGTGGGACTTCATATACGCAGGTGTGTGTGCCTTTCCAAAACCAGTCCAATCAATTGAATTTACCACAGGTGGACTCCAATCAAGTTGTAGAAACATCTCAAGGATGATCAAACAGGATGCACCAGAGCTCAATTTCAAGTCTCATAGCAATGGGTCTGAATACTTATGTAAATAAGGTATTTCTGTTTTTTATTGTTAATACATTTACAAACATTTCTAAAAAACCTTTTTTCGTTTTGTCATAATCGGGTATTGCGTGTAGATTGAGGAAAACAATTAATTAATTAATTAAATCAATTTTAGAATAAGGCTGTAACGTAACAAAATCTGGAAAAAGGGAAGGGGTCTAAATACTTTCCGAATGCACTATATTTATTTTATACTGAGGCATTGGATGTGATGATGATGATGCCAAATTGTGATAATTTGTCTACTAATCATCTATTTTTCTCTCTCGATCAGTCCTTCACAGATGGAATCACCAATAAGTTGCTGGGCTGCTACGTGGGCGGGGTCATGCAGGATGTGGTCCTGGTGCGTATCTATGGCAACAAGACAGAGCTGTTTGTGGACCGGGAGAACGAGGTGAAGAGTTTCAGGACGCTCCACGCACACCGCTGCGCCCCGCGTCTCTACTGTACCTTCAACAACGGCCTCTGCTATGAGTTCCTACAGGGCCAGGCACTGGAACCTGAACACATCCGCAGCCTGCCCACGTCCAGGTACAGCTACGCATATAGTTATCCCACCGTGTCGAGTACAACTTGTTGAAACAAGAGCACCCTTAGTCTAAATATTTGAGATAAACACACCCTCCCCCATTGCCAACCCTCTCTCCCCCCCTTAGAAAAAAGCAGAAACTCTGAGCTATCTTACCAGGCCCTAATCTTAGAAGAACTACACCCACACTACACATATAGTACTTTACATAGACCACACCTTTGAATTCATGTGTCAAGTCTACCCATTCTCAGGTGAAACCACAGTACACCTGCACTTCTTTACACTTTCCATAGCCTTCGACATTGTCATGTAAGGTGTGGTGCGTCTGTGTACTTGTATATGGGGGTGAGTCGGTAAGGAAACATAATGTGACTATTGTTCCCTTGGAGAACATTACTAGCAGTAGAAACACAGGACATAGATACAGTTACAGGTCAGGAGTTTGATTGAAAGCTGATCCTGGATCTATGGATACAGAACCATTCTTTAGCTAACCTGTTCTTCAGCTAAAGCCCAACCACTCCAGGGCTATGCATTCAGTTCACGTGTCCAATATCAGGTACACCGATGTACATAGACAAATATAGCCTCACCCTTAGGTGTAAACTCACCTTAAACTCCATGAGTTGACAGTCTTGTGTTTTTCCTATGACCTGACTTTCATTCAATTCTGGGATTCTTTACAAATATGGCCTCTAGTGTATAAGCCCATACTGAAGTAAGAGTTTTTTACAGTCTTGGCCTCTAGAATTTGGTCCCTCCTCTCAACTCCCTATCGCCAACTCACATCGCTTCCAACACCCTACAGGCTCATCGCGAGGCAGCTGGCTAAGTACCATGCCATCCATGCTCACAACGGATGGGTGCCCCAGTCAGACCTGTGGCTGACAATGGGCAAGTACTTCGCCCTGGTGCCCAAGTTCTTCCAAGACCCAGAGATGAACATGAGGTGAGTGGTGTAGATAAAGAAATGAACTGGGTCCCAATATCCAGACCTGCATGGTACGGAGTATGAAGGCCTGCGTTGGCGTATTCATGCCATGCACACTGAATAGTATGCTAGTTGAGATATTGGGACGTAGTCGAGGTCTAGATAGGAGGACTGAGTTATCTTAGTAGGGACACATGAAATCTGTTGGAGGTTTCTCATCAATACCTTTTTTAAGTTATAAAACTGTTATTATTGGTGCTTAAATATTTTGCCTCCACCCATTGCCTACTTTATGACTCATTAACGGGGCCAGGAGTTTTTCCAGGTCTGGTTACATAGTGATGAGGAATAACTCTCTGGGGCTCTAGTCTGGAACATTCCATTAGGAAGCTGTTGAATGGAACACTAGAGTTGTATGAGAGAGGCTTGTCCTGTGACCTCTGGCATGACTGAGCGATTGCACAGTGAATGACTGGCATTCCTCACAAAGCTTCACCAGGTGTGTTTACCTGAAGAGGACGAGCCCCCTGTCACTCAAACCTCACCCACTGTTCATGAACAATATGTACTGTACAGTTTTAGTTTGGTATGTTGACCATTTTAATAAAGTGGATTTGAGTTGATGCACTACGTTTGGAGTTCAACGCCTTTACAAGACTCCTTTATGCAGTCGTAGTTTATTGATCTGCGATTACGTGTTGATGAGTTTACTCTTGGATGATGTCAGTTTTCTAGTAGATTCCAACCCTCTCCTTTTATTGATCCGAGATGGCACAGTAATACTGTACCTCTGAGATTGCGCAACACCTCTACTTCTTTCCCTGTGTACTTCTGTAATGTGTAATCTCTCTCTCTGTCTCTCGCTCTCTTTCCTTCTTTCTCTCTCTCTCTCAACCTCCATCATCTCCCTCCATCCCCAGGTTAAACAGTGAGGTGCCTAGTCGAAGGCGACTGAGAGAGGAGATGGTGTGGATGCAGCAGAGTCTGTCTGTGCTGGGCTCTCCTGTAGTCCTCTGCCACAATGACCTGCTGTGTAAGAACATAATCTATAATCAGCAAGGAGGTGAGTCTCACCCTGCACGCCCAAACATACTGCACCTAGCCACTATTGCACTGTCCACCACTACCAGTCACAGGTAGGCCTGATTTCATATACTGCACCAGAGTTTGGGATCAATTCCATTTAAATTCAGTCCATTCGGGAAGTCGACTGAAATTCCAATTCTGATTTTCCACATTGAAGAGAAATGAAGGGAATTGGAAATGGAATTTTAGTTTAGTTCTGAAGTTAAAATAGAATTGAGGCACTGCACTACTGCTCTGCACGGCATTCTCCCAGTCACAAGCCACAAACCACAGGAAGGACTGACCATAGTGTTCAGTAGGTAAAAAATTAGAGAGGACATTCTGAAACAGAAGAGGTATGAAATACCCAAACTTGTTAAATTGGCTTATTTTGGTTTCTGTGTCAGTGTTTTCTCCTGTTTTGCTCAACTGAACAGGGCCTTGGCTTTAGTGCACCTTGTTTAGCCAACTACCATCACAGAGCCAACAGGCTTTGCCCGTCATGCTAGCTAAGGGTGGGAAGGGAGGGTGCTCCGTAGCTCATTTACATTTTCATCAATACATGTTTTTATTTGTGGTTCTTTGGGAATGCTGTTTTGTTTGTGTTGTGAATGCCTTTGGTACTAACGGCCGCCCGTGTACAAAGAGGATGCAAGTAGAAATGGTCACTCAGACCAGACTAGACCCGCCAGGTGGCCAATGGTTGCAGAGGGAATGGTGGGTGTTTTTACCTGAGGGTGGAGGAGGAGAGCATTCTTACCTGAGGCTAAGGTGAGGGAGGGGGAGAGGGATTCAGCTGATTTATACCTGGGGGGGTGGGTGATCTCACAGCTCCTTGTGTCCAGCTTTTCTCTCCTAGGAGTGACAGGCGGGAGCGGCTGGCCAGCCAGAGGGAGGGTTGACAGACCCAGTTCAGAACACACCACTGTTCTACGCCACAGCTCTCAGCTCAGAGCAGCAGTAGGCGCTAACACACTCTCCTTTCACTCAGACAGTGACTGACCGCTCTGTGTTAGCTAGCTCACTGCACCATTTGCTCTTATTACTTTCACTCAGTGACTGACGGCTCTTGCAGTGCTAGCTCTTTACCATACTGTTATCCAACCCAGTGCTAGACCACACCTAGTTTATACGCTTACTTGGTGACAGGATAGCTCTTGTCTGTTTTTATGAGAGGGAGAAGAGGGAAGCCTCAAGCTTCAGCAATGACAAAAAAATCATCACCGAAAACAGAACTACAGTTAAAGTGTAAGGAGATCATATATACAGTGGGGAAAAAAAGTATTTAGTCAGCCAACAATTGTGCAAGTTCTCCCACTTAAAAAGATGAGAGAGGACTGTAATGTTCATCATAGGTACACGTCAACTATGACAGACAAAATGAGAAAAAAAAATCCAGAAAATCACATTGTAGGATTTTTTATGAATTTATTTGCAAATTATGGTGGAAAATAAGTATTTGGTCAATAACAAAAGTTTCTCAATACTTTGTTATATACCCTTTGTTGGCAATGACACAGGTCAAACGTTTTCTGTAAGTCTTCACAAGGTTTTCACACACTGTTGCTGGTATTTTGGCCCATTCCTCCATGCAGATCTCCTCTAGAGCAGTGATGTTTTGGGGCTGTCGCTGGGCAACACGGACTTTCAACTCCCGCCAAAGATTTTCTATGGGGTTGAGATCTGGAGACTGGCTAGGCCACTCCAGGACCTTGAAATGGTTCTTACGAAGCCACTCCTTCGTTGCCCGGGCGGTGTGTTGCCCGGGATCATTGTCATGCTGAAAGACCCAGCCACATTTCATCTTCAATGCCCTTGCTGATGGAAGGAGGTTTTCACTCAAAATCTCACGATACATGGCCCCATTCATTCTTTCCTTTACACGGAACAGTCGTCCTGGTCCCTTTGCAGAAAAACAGCCCCAAAGCATGATGTTTCCACCCCCATGCTTCACATTTTTTTACATTTACGTCATTTTTAGCTGATGCTCTTATCCAGAGCGACTTACAGTTAGTGCATACATTATTTTCATACTGGCCCCCCGTGGGAAACGAACCCACAACCCTGGCGTTGCAAACGCCATGCTCTATCAACTGAGCTACCTCCCTGCCTGCCATTCCCTCCCCTACCCTGGACGACGCTGGGCCAATTGTGCGCCGCCCCATTGGTCTCCCGGTTGCGGCCGGCTACAGCAGAGCCTGGATTCGAACCAGGATCTCTAGTGGCACAGCTAGCACTGCGATGCAGTGCCTTAGACCACTGCGCCACTCGGGAGGCCTGTAACAGTAGGTATGGTGTTCTTTGGATGCAACTCAGCATTCTTTGTCCTCCAAACACGACGAGTTGAGTTTTTACCAAAAAGTTATATTTTGGTTTCATCTGACCATATGACATTCTCCCAATCCTCTTCTGGATCATCCAAATGCACTCTAGCAAACTTCAGACGGGCCTGGACATGTACTGGCTTAAGCAGGGGGACACGTCTGGCACTGCAGGATTTGAGTCCCTGGCGGCGTAGTGTGTTACTGATGGTAGGCTTTGTTACTTTGGTCCCAGCTCTCTGCAGGTCATTCACTAGGTCCCCCCGTGTGGTTCTGGGATTTTTGCTCACCGTTCTTGTGATCATTTTGACCCCACGGGGTGAGATCTTGCGTGGAGCCCCAGATCGAGGGAGATTATCAGTGGTCTTGTATGTCTTCCATTGCTCCCACAGTTGATTTCTTCAAACCAAGCTGCTTACCTATTGCAGATTCAGTCTTCCCAGCCTGGTGCAGGTCTACAATTTTGTTTCTGGTGTCCTTTGACAGCTCTTTGGTCTTGGCCATAGTGGAGTTTGGAGTGTGACTGTTTGAGGTTGTGGACAGGTGTCTTTTATACTGATAACAAGTTCAAACAGGTGCCATTAATACAGGTAACGAGTGGAGGACAGAGGAGCCTCTTAAAGAAGAAGTTACAGGTCTGTGAGAGCCAGAAATCTTGCTTGTTTGTAGGTGACCAAATACTTATTTTCCACCATAATTTGCAAATAAATTCATTAAAAATCCTACAATGTGATTTTCAGGATTTTTTTCCCTCAATTTGTCTGTCATAGTTGACGTGTACCTATGATGACAATTACAGGCCTCATCTTTTTAAGTGGGAGAACTTGCACAATTGGTGGCTGACTAAATACTTTTTTCCCCCACTAGCTCTTTTAACCACAATAGTCTCTCAGCGACAGTTCCATTACTGTCTCTCTGTGAGAGCAGAGGGAAGCCTCTTCCTTCCAACAATAACAAAACCGTTTACCCCCTGAAACTGACTAAAGTGAAAGGTTAGGGAAACTTTTTTAACTTGTTGTAACTTCCCTTATTTAAGATGTTTAAAAGGGTCATTTCAGTTCACCCAATAAGAGAGCAGGGTTGTTTGTCTCATTCAGCTGAAAAACTGTCCTCCCTTTTTTTCCCAAGGCCTCATCCCTCTGTTTATCTTTCTGCTCTGTCAAGTCAGGTGATGAAGGGAGGGAGAGAAGTAGTCAAATTCTGCCCCAAGTCTGAGTGTCAAACCTGTGTTGCTTAGATTACAACAGGAAGCCACTCAATTCTCTCATTTGCATAGGAGCAGGGAGGTGTCGTGCCATTGGGTCCCATGTGGACCAATCAGAATGCAGCTTTGAAGGGGCCTGTTGCGAAAAGGGGGGGGGGGTGAGCCCAAAGGAGAGGAGAGCGTTGGCAGTGGCAGTTTCTGCAGTTTGTGTGACTGTGGTTGTGTGTGAATGTGTGAGAGAGAGAGTGTGTGTCTGTGTCTGTGTCTGTGTGTGTGTGTGTGATGGATGTGAGTTTGCCCAAACCTTTTCGTCTGCTGTACAGGGCTACTAGCCACTGACTGGAGGTGTTCTGTTGTGTCCCGCTAGAACCGCACGGCGTCCGGTAACCATCTCACGTGTCTTTACTAAGTCAACCTCAGAAACACACACCAAAACACTCACACACACTGTATGTGAAACTGTACTGTGACAAACACACATCATTTGGAATTTAGGGTGCTTCAACAAGCACTCTTGAATATGACCTGCATAGTAAATCAAATGCTTAAACTATAAAGACCCTACAGCATTTGAATGGGTATTTTCTTGTCAGGGAGAGAGCTAAAACAGCTCTTGTAGTTAGATTTGGGGGTAAGGCTTTGCATGTTGACGTCACCTCATGCAATACTGTTTCTTCACTAGAGGGCAGTGTTGCATCTCTTTACCTCCAACGCCACATTAATTCTGCATGGTCCCTCTTTTTCCATCTTTCCACCACAATCTCTTTCTCAATAACCTTTTACCCAATCAATTCCACTGCAAGTTCCACAACTGCATGTGAACCAAACTAACCCAATATAAACATTTCGACTTCTCTTTTATCGCTTTCATATTCCTCTGTGTATTTATTGAATTATAACATATCTCACTAACCAAACAACAAAAACTAAACATGTAAAAACGACTCAACATTATTCCTCTGTGTATAATAGCATCTGTGTGAGCTCATTTGTTTGTGAAGCCAATCAGGAGATTTCCTGGAAGAAGTTGATAACGGAATTGGATAATCCAATTTGTTTTCCAATCACATGACTGGCTCCTGTAGCTTATATTGGGATTGGGATCACCCCACTCTTACATAATGGCAGAAAACATGGAAGTGAAACCGAGAAGAAGAACATAAATAAAATCAATCTCTTTGAACTCTATTTTGAAAAAATCAGTTCTCAACTTTTTCCAGAGCACTTTCAAATTCAAACTGGGTGAAAGCTGGTCCTAGATCTAAATGTTTTTCTTTTTTTTGCCAACTCCTCTAACTCGTCTGACTGTTATATAACATGACAACCACTGTCATGACAACGCTATACAGAGGAATCGGCTAAAGCACATACACCTGTTTGGGACCAGGCGAACTGCATGGCTGACTCAATTAGGCCTATATGTCTGTCTAGCTCTATCAACTTTGTATGTCTGTCTATCTGTATCAACTTTCTTGTCTTCATTTTCTCTAAGCATTCTCATCTGCGCCTCACTTCCCTTCAAAATGCAAACTCTTACTCCTCAACCCCAGAGGCCTACAATATTTATAGTAGGCTGTCAATCAGGCATCAGAACCACTTAGACTAGAGACAGGGATGATAATGGGTTAATAATGCACAGCTTTATCATTTATAATGTGACTGGTCTCTGTCCTGTTCTAAACAAACCTTCCTCTCTGCTCCTTTCAGAAAATGTGAAGTTCATTGACTACGAATACGCTGGGTACAATTACCAAGCCTATGACATTGGGAACCACTTCAATGAATTTGCAGGTAAGAGAGTGTGTGTTTTGGGTCACGTTACCAAGTGCGAATGGTCATTGGTCATTTTACTAAGTGCTGCGTGTATGTGTTGTTGTCCTCTGTAGCTCAGTTGGTAGAGCATGTCGCTTGCAACGCCAGGATAGTGGGTTCAATTCCCAGGACGTAAAATGTATGCACGCATGACTGCTTTGGATACAAGCATCTGCTAAATGACATATTATATTATGGGCAGTGTTTGGTCATTGTGCTAAGCATATCTGTGTGCTAAGCATATCTGTGTTTTAACCTTTTACTTAGCATGTGTATGTGTGTCCTGTTAGGTCTGAATGAGGTGGACTACAGCCACTACCCAGAGCGAAGCTTGCAGCTGCAGTGGCTGCGCTCGTACCTGGAGGCCTATAACGAACACAAAGGTCAAGGGTCAGAGGTCACTGAGCCAGAGGTGGAGGTGCTCTACGTACAGGTCAACCGCTTCTCCCTGGTGAGTTCATTCTCCTTTTTTTTGTTGTTGTGGTTAATTTGTGGTTTACGCCCAAGACAAAGTTGTCACATTTTTATTTGAGCTTTGTTTACAAGATTACGTTTTAGACCGATGTTCAGTGAGACTTTGAGACAGGGAAATCAGTCAGTAGTGTTCCTAGGTAAAGTTGAAAGGCTCTTTTGAGGCTTTTCACAAGGAGATCTTCAATGCCAGTCATCTGTCTGTTTGAATGTTCTCAGTTCATCATCTTCAACTCAACTCTTTCTTCATCCCCTCTGCTCTTCTCCGCTCACTTCTTTCAGAGAAACAACAAAATGTACCCAAAACAAATCAATTGCACAAGAATGTGTATTGTTCGGGTGAATCGCTGAAGGTTAATTGGTTGGTCCTTTAATCAATAGTTAGGGCAGTGTAGTCTTGTGTTGAACTATCCACCGATACCTAGCAGAAATGGTTGTTTCCCTGAACACATAGACACATCTAGAAGGTATGTCCCCTGGGAATCCAAAGGCAGAGGAGTACTTTGAAAGAAACACTTAGTAGACCTGCAAATGAGACAAACAAAGCAGGAGAAATAGCTTTGTAAATATTTCTAATTGACTGTCTGACTGTTTGCTGTCACATAGAGAGAAGTGACCTTGCAAACGTATTGAAAACGAATGAGAAGAGTTATGCCTTGTTATGGACAATAGGAGTCCCTGGGGGTATAATAGCCATACATTAGCTATACATAGGGGTATGTTCTGCTAATCCATAGGTTAAACATGGCAACAGAAGCTTGCTGTACCTTTTTTTGAAGTAGGGAGACTCTATATAGCAGCCTCCTTAGAGATTTCCAGGACAATCTAGAATTCTCATTTTGTACAGTCAACCGTAGCACTCTCCTGGGCGACAATCCCAACACCACCTGAGACTCGCCCTACCTCCTCCTTTGGTAACTACACTCACGTGTGTTTACTGTAGATAGAAGTGGTAGCCTTGGTTTCGGTCTGTTTCTGCTGTGGACAACTCCTTTGTTGGTTGTCACTATGGGCTTTCTCATGTTTGGCGTGACAATAGTGTTGGTTAAAGACTTCCATTCCGGTCAGGACTATGAACAGTGACCCACATTCAATAATATGACTATCCCCCATTTCTTTCTCTCTCCCTATCTCCTTCTCCCTCTCTCCAGGCATCTCATTTCTTCTGGGGCCTGTGGGCTCTGATTCAGGCAGAGTTTTCCACCATTGATTTTGACTTCCTGGGGTAAGTGGCTTCAAAAATATAGGTTTTATCCAGAGACAAGTCGAGAGTTTGGACTATAAAGTTCTATCTGCAAAAAGATGATTCTGAGATAATTGGCTTTAGAGTTCGAACCCTCATTGGTGTGAATGGTGTCAGCAATTTGTATATTGTAATCTTTTCATCTTAACAACATGAATTGGGGTATTTAGAGTGCCATATAGGTAGAGAACATTGAACAAAACAAGGCTTTGTCAGTAACTCAAATGTTAATATTATTTTCTTTACCCCCAATTTCGATCTTGTCTCATCGCTGCAACTCCCCAACGTGCTCGGGAGGCGAAGGTCGAGTCATGCGTCCTCTGAAACATGACCCGCCAAACCGCGCTTCTTAACACCCGCCCGCTTAACCCGGAAGCCCACCGCACCAATGTGTCGGAGGAAACACCATTCAACTGATGACCGAGGTCAGTCTGCAGGCGCATGGCTGCCACAAGGAGTTGCTAGAGCGCGATTAGCCGAGTAAAGCGCACCCCCCCCGCCCTATGGGACTCCCGATCACGGCCGGTTGTGACACAGTCCGGGATCGAACCCAGGTCTGTAGTGACACCTCTAGCACTGCGATGCAGTACCTTAGACCGCTGCGCCATTTGGGAGGCCCAAGTAACTCAATTTTGACAAAAACGCAGATAGAACCTTATAGTCCCAAGCTCTCGAAGACATGACATTACAGCCATAGCAGATATAACATATTTATAGATTCTGTAATAATGTAAATTGTTGAGTACTTTCTTTCACTCTGAAGGCCTACTTTTGATATTATGCCCTGACACTGCATCTTGCTTTCTTATGATATATTGTCACTTACTTGATATCTTGTTACTAAAGTCGTACATTTGCTCGCTCGTTTCAGATACGCAGTCCTTCGCTTCAGCCAGTACTTCAAGATGAAGCCAGAGGTTGCAGCACTGAACTTTCCAGAATAAAAGTCCTCCTCCCTAACTGGTCCTCATGTCCACCGTAGAGTGCCCTCTAGGGGGTGTCGTAAAGAAGACCTGGAGAGAGCCCAGCCCACGCTTCCTGTGGATTTCATTCGGCACTCACTAGAGACTCATAGAACCCTATGGGAACTTATAGAACCCTTTTGAGAACTCATAGCTGTTAGAAACCATGACTCGCCATCCATTAACACTCCACAGGGCCAAATCCATAGTCATATAGAAGCCTAGAACCATGCACTTCTTCATAAAGACTAAAGTCTTTAAGACCCAGTCCTCCAAAATGTCCAAATATGCAAGAAAAAAATGAAGAAAACTATCATGGCTATTTTTGTTAAGAACAACCAAATGAAAACAGTGCCATGTAAAATATGGTGAATTCAGTGTGAAATTCCAGTAGCATCTCTCACCCCAGTCTGTGCCCGCCCATAGGGGTAGCTCGCAACAGGGGAGACCTAGACCAACTCTGTAACTTGTCTCCTGTGTTGTGCTGCTGACTGACTGAATATTAGTGTGTGTGGGCTCACTCAGAGCCATTCATATTGGATATATACATCTCTTGTCTGGGCTCACTGGTCCACTGATTATTTAGTCACCAGTATATCTGTTGGTTTAATGGTAGGCTATATAATAAGTTACCAATATGTGTTGGTGCACTTGTGGTAGTCACCAATATATATTTGTTGGTCGATTGGTTAGATTACTTAGGTAGTGTCTCCTAGGTAATTCATTCTGTTCCCCTGTGTGAAGCGACGTCCACTTCCCTACCGTAACTAGGCTGTAGTTTGATTCATGGGAAATGTGTCATCATGACGACGGCCAGGACTATTTCCTGACCATTTCCTGGAAAAACTCTGACCAGGAGAAACTCTGGGCCTGGGGCCTTGTGGTCAGGAAACCCTCCAAGCCCTAGTCATGACAGTGCTATGTTCACTGTATAAAGTCATTTAGATTCACTTTTTGATTTATCATGTAACCTCATGGGGCAATTGCATTTGGCTAGACACGGCCTAGTCCTGGACTAAAATACAGGCACTTTCAATGGAGAGTTGATGTTCAATGGAGTCACCATTGAAAGTCATTTTTAGTCAAGAAGTATAGGCTTAAGCTGGTTTAGTGTTGCCTGGCTACCCTTCCACCTCGCTCCGGCCAACTGACGTTTCTTCTCAATGATGAGTCTGGATTTGCCTCCCTCCCTGATGATTTCTAGAATGCGAACACATTCTGACCAATCTGATTGGTCCCAGAAACTGATGGGTTGGGCCAGAGCCGGCCTACATGGATGACGTTATCAACTTTGAAACTATGGTTAGATTTTTTTTGGGACTATCCAATCGCTGATTAATTTGTTTTGTAAAACGCCCCTCATTTTGAAGTCACACAAACAACTTCTAGAATGGCAGTTTCAGACTGAATGTATGTAGCGATTGCTAGAGCAGCGTAATTAAATTCAGGGTGAGTTGTCTGACAAGGTTTAGTGCAACTGGCTGTGAGACAACTGAGAGTAAGACCTATGATTGGAGGACCAACGGCTTTGGTAGTGAGTGTCTTTGAAAGACTTCTCTTTATCTGAAAGAGTCTCTCTGTAACAGTATAGTTCTTCATCTGTTTATAAAGTATGCGCTGCTTGGTTCCATGAGTTCTTTACGAAAAAAAGTTCATCTAATAGGTCAAAACCAACCTACACCAAAGTGCTGATATTTTTTGCTTGTACATAATTGCACATTGTATTTTTCCGTTTAGAAATAATAATATTGATGTATAATATTTACTTTTTAAAAAGTACAGTTTTTATACCTATTTAAGTGATGAACTGTTTTCTGACTGGGAGGTCTTGGAGAGTATGTTAGGAGTGTGTTAAAACAGCTTCAACGTTAGTCAGGGTTGGTCTGTGCGGTCACTGTACAGACGCCTGGATGAAGAGACCACTTGATAGGCTGCTGAAATAGCACCATATTCCCTACATAGTGCACTACTTTATAGGGCTCTGGTCAAAAATAGTCCAGTGTACAGAGAATAGGGTGCCATTTCAGATGCAGCCATAGACTGTATTTTCCATTCATACTCTACACCCCCATGCCCAACGGTATTAGTCTGCAGACTTGCAGCTGGGTCCTATGGGGTGCTAGCACCTTTGAGAACCGTATTTCAGGAACCGGCTGCGAGTCTGCAGCCCGACGCCTCTCCCCATACCCTACTGTTGCTCTTCATCTGTGTAGCCATCTGCATGTAAACTTGACCCCATCTACTGTAGCAAAGAAACAACAAACTGGGAAGTCAGCCAGGCACTACGGTATATGCCTGTCTTAACGCTGTTCACTTTTTGTTTTGAGCTTGCCTTTCTTTTGATGTGGTTTTATTTAATGGTAATCAACATGTCTGGGTCTATGACTGCAGTGTCAGAGCTGGTAGGTCTATCTTCCTTCACTGGGAAATGGAGGACGGGTAAGAAATCGGTTGTTGTTGATCAGATCCTAACTTGAGAGATGTTGCGCGCTAAGTTACTCAACTTTTGTGAAAGTTCTCTGACATCAGTGCATGGATTTATGAAAAGGTTTGTTTTACACTTTAGTCTGAAGTTATGGTTGCGTCCTTTAGAATCATGAATCATGTTTGTGTGTTGTCCTCTTTTCTGCAGACCTTGTCATGTTTTTAACCACACATGGTCCACATAATACTGACATACTGTCAAATTGTACAGCTATAGCGTACATGTGTCCGCTATGTTAAAAATGAATTATGAAAACACTCTGTAACGCAAGTCTGTTTCCCTGTTGAGTTTCATTCTGAAATGAACACAAGACCACTGTAAAAAGCGACAACACTTTCAGCTTACTCAATACTGGTCTGCTTCTCTAAAACTTGTATAAATGCGCTTTATTTCTTCTCTGGCATTTGTAGCATATGTGTATATGTACATTTCAAAATCAAATGTATTATCTTTGCTTGAACTGTCAAATGTGAATGAATGTACATAGAGGCAGTTTTTTTTCTAAACATTGCTCTAACATCAAAAAGTAGTCTTTGTTTAACTGTGAAATCTAACTTTTGAATACTGTACACAAGTTTATTGAAAGGAGATTAAAGTATATTACCCAATCCTGTTTCTTTTTTTAAAATGCCCCTCTGTTAACATTCCTTCTGTATTTCTCGAGGGATCAGGCTGTTTGATTTTGATTGACATTACTCCGAGCCAGAAGTATTTGCCTGTTAACCACAGACCTACCACGAGGTTACCAGGAGATGGCGCCAAACATATGATCAAATGAAAGGCCAAGCGTTGTTGCACTGTACAGGTAACTGCCAAAAGAAAGGAAACACTTGAGTAAATGAGGGATCTAAAGTGTGGCTCAGTTGGAAGAGCATGGTGCTTGCAGCGCCAGGGTTGTGTGTTCTGTTCCCACGGGGACCAGTATGAAAAATGGATGCACTCGCTACTGTAAGTCTCTGGATAAGAGCCTCTGCTAAATTACTAAATGTTAAAGTACAGTGTATGTAGAAAGCAGGTGCTTCCACACAGGTGTGGTTCCTGAGTTAATTAAGCAATTAACATCCCATCATGTTTAAAAATGCCCAGTTTACCATTATTTTGGCAACCATGGCTCAAAGAAGAGTTCTCAGTGACTAAAAGAGGGGTCTCAAAGGAGCATAGGGGATTGCGTGTGTGTGACCAGATCTCAACCCAATTGGGAGATTCTGGACTGGCGCCTGAGACAATTTTCCACCACCAACAAAACACCAAATGGAATTTATTGTGGAAGAATGTTGCATCCCTCCAATAGAGTTCCAGATACTTGTAGAATCTCTGCCAAGGCGCATTGAAGCTGTTCTGGCAACTCCCTACTAAGACACTTTGTTGGTGTTTCCTATGGCATAAGGGGACGATGAGCGGATAAAAGGCAATCCGTAATTTCGATGAAGACATTAATGAGCGAGCTAGGACGGACGTAGTCAATATAACTATTTGTTCAGCACTTTTGAAATGTACAGGGACAGAATTCAGAACATGGGCCGTTCTTACACCAAGTCAGAACCATAGGATAAATAAAGAGGGCATATAAGCAGACAATGAAAGCTCTTACAGTATTCAATGATTACGTTTCTCTAAAACAGGCTATGTGTACCACCAAGTCAGAACAATAGGCTAAATTATGAGGGGGGAAAGGGACCATTCTAAAATGGATTAAGTTAATTGTTTTCTTATTCTAAAATGGATTAAGTTAATTGTTTTCCTCATCAATCTACACACCTGTCTATATAAGGTCCAACACTTGACAGTGCATGTCAGAGAAAAACACAAGCAATGAGGTCAAAGGAATTGTCCGTAGAGCTCCGAGACAGGATTGTGTCGAGGCACAGATCTGGGGAAGGGTACCAAAAAATGTCTGCCACATTGAAGGTCCCCAAGAACACAGTGGCCTCCATCATTCTTAAATGGAAGAAGTTTGGAACCACCAAGACTCTTCCTAGAGCTGGCCGCCCGGCCAAACTGAACCCAATGGTCACTCTGACAGAGCTCCATAGTTCCTCTGTGGAAATGGGAGAACCTTCCAGAAGGGTAACCATCTCTGCAGCACTCCATCAATCAGGCCTTAATGGTAGAGTGGACAGATGGAAGCCACTCCTCTGTAAAAGGCACATGACAACCTGCTTGGAGTTTGCCAAAAGGCACCTAAAGTACTCAGACCATGAGAAACAAGATTCTCTGGTCTGATGAAACCAAGATTGAACTCTTTGGCCTGAATGTCAAGCGTCACGTCTGGAGAAAACCTGGCACCATCCCTACGGTAAAGCATGGTGGCGCTTCAACAAAGTACTGAGTAAAGGGTCTGAATATTTATGTAAATGTGATATTTCAGTTTTTCTAAAAACCTGTGTTTGCTTTGTCATTATGGTGTATTGTGTGTAGATTGATGAGGGGGGGATGTAATCCATTTTAGAAAAAGGCTGTAATGTAACAAATGTGGAAAAAGTCAAGGGGTCAGAATTATTTCCGAATGCACTGTATCCCCCTGGCATATTACATCATTTATGCAGCAGCATACAATACATTTTTGGCGGTCCTTGTGGGCAAATCAAAGTCTGGCATTCTCTGGATTTATGGTGCTTTCAAGACATCAGTGATCTTCAGGTCGGAGCTCTAGAAAGACGCCCAAGTTCCCGACTTGGAATTCGAGATGTATGACCGTTCAAAACGTATTTTCCCAGTCGGAGCTCGTTTTCGTCCGAGTTCCCAGTTGTCTTGAACTCACTGAAGTCTGAGATTTCCCAGTTCCGAGTTTCCAGTTGTTTTGAATGCGCCACAAGTCATGCTGGATTGACAGCATGACCAATGTATTCAACCTTTTCTGGCCGATGGTGTTGAATGTTTATCCTTTTGAGCTTGGAAAAGAGACCCTTAAACCCAGACTTGGACCACACTCCCACTCCACTGAATAGCAGGCTAGTGATTGCTTTGCAACGCTTGCAGTTAGCCACTGATTCCTTCCAAACCACTCATTGTTGAATTTGCGATTTCTAACTTGTGTAATGTTTATGTCCAATGGCCGATGAGCACCGATACGTTTTATCTATAATTTCTCTTAATTTGACAAGGATGAAAAGGATTTGCCAGTAGATTGTCAATGTGATTCATGACTGCTTGTCTAGCTTTCTAGCTAAGATTTTGAAAGTATGATGTTGACATCAGTCCAATCAAAGCTACGGTAGATATAACGTGATTTGACGTAATTTTATCTGTGGCCAATGACCTTGAGCCTTCTTGGATGGGCACTTCTAATGCAAATCTATGGCAGCACACAAGGGGCTTGAATTTTCGAGCTCGCCCCTTAGATTTTGCGGTGACATAGTGTCCCCATGAGTGACAGAACACGGAGCCAATCACGGCGCAACTAGAGAACATTACCAACCCCTATGCTCTGTATTTTTCGCTGGCTGCCCCACCACAGAAAGCACTGAGCTAGGCTGAAACACCTGCATTTTGGAGCCGCCTTCCTCAAGAAAGCAAAAAAAGAGACCATGTTTGAATGCAGCTTTATTAACTCTGATTATTTTTATATTGTCTGCAAACTGATATGTGACACGTATTAATACCAAAATAACATGCAAAAATATATAGGTGGGGCTCAGCCTCACCTGCCCTGCATGACGGGTCGCCACCTGATCCCTCTGTCCTTGAAGCAAAGACAAAGGCAGTTGAGAAATATGCATCTTATTCCAGAGCTATAGGCCTCTTCAGAATGACTCTGGGAGGGAGGCTATATAGCGTTGTGGAAATGCACACAATATTTTCTAACAATCCTTTTGAGAGCAGCCAGGCAGATCATGTCTTCAGCTCTTGTCTTAATGTGAGCAGCAATTTCAGAGTTAAACAATTGCTCCAGCTCTGTGAGATTCATTTAACTCCACATCCCTCCAGCTATTTCCTACCACATTTACACATTCATTATGGATTCAATATCTGCTAGTCAACTTGTTTTCATTTCACACAAAGGTCAACGTACAATAACCACTTCCAGCTGTAACTATCTTGGAGTGTGAGAGATACCAGAAGTAATCCCAGTGCAATTAAACAGACTGAAACACTCAGGGCATACAGTACAAGTGTGTTAATATGTCAAACATGTGATATACAGTGCCTTGCAAATGTATTCATCCCCCTTGGCGTTTTTCCTATTTTGTCGCATTACAACCTGTAACTTAAATTGACTTTTATTTGGATTTCATATAATGGACATACACAAAATAGTCCAAATTGGTGAAGTGAAATGAAAAAAAAACTTGTTTAAAAAAATTCTACAAAATAAATAACGGAAAAGTGGTGCGTGCATATGTATTCACCCCCTTTGCTATGAAGCCCCTAAATGTGCTAGATGTGCCAAGCTGATAGTGACATACCCCAGGAGACTTGCAGCTGTAATTGCTGCAAAAGGTGGCTCTACAAAGTATTGACTTGGGGGGGTGAATAGTTATGCATGTTCAAGTTCTGTTTTTTTGTCTTATTTATTGTTTGTTTCACAAGAAAACATATTTTGCATCTTCAAAGTGGTAGGCCTGTTGTGTAAATCAAATGACACAAACCCCCCAAAAATCCATTTTAATTCCAGGTTGTAAGGCAACAAAATAGGAAAAATGCCAAGGGGGGTGAATACTTTTGCAAGCCACTGTACACACACCATATAAAAATTTGTTTTAGTATAATAAACACTACAATGTAATGTACTTCAATACCATATAAATGCACTGAAATAAGACACGCACCAGTTTTATGAAAGTCTATTGAAGTACTGAAAGAGAACACCAAAGCTGAAGTGCACATGGGATATTTTAGTGACACTTCTGCTGTACTTCATACTATTTGTGAGTAGCTCTCCATGTCACTACATTGTAAGTGTGTATATAAGACATCTCAAATAATGTCTTACAACTACACCTAGTATACTTTAAGTGAGGTCATTTTAGCACGTAGAAGTGTAATAAGTTGATTAAATAGTACTATAAATACAACTTTAATTTATTTAGCACAAATAAAGTTAGTCCAAAATAACAATCTAAATACATGTATATTAAGTACATTATTATTTTTACATTTTCTCCTAATGGCAGCCCTCAAGTAACCATGGTCCTGGGGAACATCCATGAGACCCATCCTGAAAATAAAATGGTAAAACACTTCAATGGGAGGCTGTACAAGCAGATCAATTAAATTAGTGAAAAACGCAGATATTGGTATAACTAGTATAACCGTCTCTGGAAAGCCAAGGGTGGGGGCAGGGTTGGTATTAGACTTTGGCAAACAGTAGTGCAATAATATAATCAAATTCATAGTGTTTGTAGTGGTGATGTAGATGACCTATACATACCATTCAGGGAATCCACCTTGTGGGTTCAGTTGATTTTGTTTCTCAGTTTAGGGTTTGTCCCTAAAATTAAAAAAGCCACCAACTCAAAAAGCTGCCTAGGCACTTCCATTTTGGAGTTCCAGAAACATCTATGGAGTCACAATAGAAAAGAGTGGGTCAACAACCTAAATAAGCCTGGTGAAGCATAAAAATAAAATAAACATCCCTTAAGTGCCTATGACATGTTATTTTCATTAACTAACAGTTTAGAGACTGTACTTTTAATGACTGGATTTCAAGCAATACATTATTGAAATAGTTTTATGACCAGAAAAAAAACTTGGTTTGTCTAAGGAAGGATGGCAGTTAAATTTACTAGGATAAAACAGAAAGTGTCAAAACAGGGCATCGTCACATGGGCAATAAAGGAAAGATTCTAAATGCTACAATGCTACACAATTAGCAACACTCAGTATTAATCACTCAGGCTGTAGCAATAAGACATGCTTTAAATATGGCCTCCAATTAGCACACTTAGTTACAAACAATACTTGTAGTTAAATACAAACAATATATACAGTATATTTGGGCTACAATTACAATAGGGATATACTTAACATTGGCCACAACAGAGTCATACATTACTTACTTTCTATTCAAGCATCTGTAGGACTGTTGAACTGGTTTTATTGGTGGAAAGAGGCCTAATGAATGATGGTGAGCACCTTTTATAGGAATGTCCCTCCTCTTTCCAGGTGGTCGGTATTGGGTTTTTGGATGGATGTGGGTGGGAAGGGGGGAGTGAGAGTTTTCTACAGTACTTGTAAGACATTATTTGAGATTTACAATATAAATAGACAATAAGAGCAGCAGAGAAGAACTGATTTGAAGTAGGCTATTGCCATGCATGGTTTTGATGGGACTGTCAAAAGGCTGATGTGGATGCGGTGTTGGAGTCAGGCGCAGGACACAGAAGCTTAGTCGATCCGACTTTAATAGTCACAGGAGCAAAATACAAATCCAACGGGCCTCATAAACAGGAGGCGAGCGAATACGCAGAACAGTGCGTAAAGTGCGAACAGCACTAACAATAAGAAAACAAATAACCTACACCAACAGACAGGCGTACAACGACACACAACTACAAACAAAACCAAAGGAAACGTATAGGTGACATAATCAATACGTGATATGGAACAGGTGCACTAATCAGACAAAACCAAACAAACATAGATAACATCAAACGGTGGCAGCTAGTACTCCGGGGACGACGAACGCCGAAGCCTGCCCGAACAAGGAGGAGGAGCAGCCTCGGCGGAATTCGTGACAGGGACAATAGTAGATAAGTTATGTCTGTGGCCTCATAAGCATGATGCTTTATGAACATTGTATGTGTCATGGTGACTGAGCAGCAGCAGTAGCAGTGCATCAAAACAGACAGTAGAGAACAATGCCTGGAGCTTTATAGGGGAGAAGAGAAGGGGGTCAGAGCGTTCATTCATCTTGATTATCTCTGCCAACCTAATTACAGGCCCAGGAAACAGTAATTAGCACAAGTCTCACCTCGTTAATCAGCTAAAGGCTTCACACTATTTATATCTGATTAATGACTGCTTACACATGGTCCCAAATGGCACCCTGTTCCCTATCTAGTGCACTACTTTTGACCAGAACCCATAGGTAGTGCACTACGTAGTGGCCATAGTAGTGCTACATAGGGAATAGGGTGCCATTTGGGACACAGACCATGAAGTGATATTTATATTTATGTTAATTGTACACAGCTTGCCTTGTTGCTCCGCTCCGCTCCAGTGATTTATTTTGTCATCAGGCACAGGAACCTCATTATGTTTTCTATTGTTATGCTCAAAATAGTAGATGCTAATTGTGCATCATCTCAATCAGAGATGACTTAGATTAAAGGGTTGCTCTGTATAATTAGACCTTTAATTTGAGTTGGACACTTCACTTACAGCCATTTGTACTTTCCAGCTTTCTCAATCTCATGTACAGTCTTACTGTGTACAACTCTTGACCCCAGGTCACTGCTGTATCTTGTGAGTCAAATAACATGGCATTATTTTACATTTTAGTCATTTAGCAGACGCTCTTATCCAGAGCGACTTACAGGAGCAATTAGGGTTAAGTGTCTTGCTCAAGGGCACATTGACAGATTTTTCACGTTGTCGGCTCAGGGATCCAAACCAGCGACCTTTCAGTTACTGTCCCAACAGGCTTAACCGCTAGGCTATCTACAACTGTACATAAATAATACAGTACAGAAGCCTACTGTGTGAATTCTCTGTCTGAGCAGCATTAAAAAAGGTGTAGCAGCTCATTAGAACTCTATACACCAGTGGAGAAACATAGATTATTTTACATCTGCTAACAGATGGCTGATAATGGAGATTTTTTTTCATCCATGTGGAAAAATTCCACCACAGATCGACAGCCAGTGTGTGTGTGTGTGTGCATGCATACGTTTGTGTGAGAAACAGAGGCCACACCATAATGGGAAAGGATCAATGCACTAAATGACGGGCTAAAGATACTGAACCAGATTAACATGGCTCTCCCAATACCAACAGCTGTTCATAAACTCACACAGCTAAAGATATCGTTTCAGATTAGCGCTGGCATTACAATACAGGCAGCTGCAGTCTGGAAGGGCTTAATACAATAGAGAGATGGAGTGGTGGAGGGATGGAGGAGAGTGGGGGGGGGGGGGGGGGGGCATAAAGCGCTACAGTGAAAAACATGTGTTATCATCACAAAGGGGTTGTCAGCTTCAAACGTCTTACATCCCTCCGATCCCCTCAGGATCAAACAGGCTTTGCCTCCCAGAGCTGTTACTCTCTCGCCACTTACTCTCTGTCTCAATCTCTCTTTCGCTCTCTCGTTCTCTCGTTCTCTCGCTCTTTTGCTCTCTCGCTCTGTCAGTTTCTCGCTCTCACAGACTCTCTCTCGCTCTCCATGCTCTCTCTCTCTCCCTCTCTTTCTCCCTCCCTCCCTCCCTCCCTCCCTCACTCTCTCACAGGCCTAGGGGGCTAATCTCAACTCTGCTATATTCTCTCATCTGTTGTGAGAACCACCATTAACAGAGTGTGGTCCTGACACTGTTGATGATGGGCAAATAATAAAGGGAAACCCCTTTGTCAGGAGTTTATTTGTCCCTGTTGTGGGATCCATCAACAACAACATAGCTGTATTGTAAGCCACTCAGCTTGTACTATTACCAGTGTAGCCACATTGTTTAGCCAACAGCGGTTTAGTATTGTATGAATGCATTGTAAGGCCCCTGAGCTGCCTATCACCAATATGAACGCTGCCTCGCAATTACAGTATTAGCAAAAGAACCGCTTGGCAAAATCCGTTACCAGTGCCTCTTGTATTAGATCAACTTGCTATAATTGTTCTTATTTTTTTATTGTTTTGCCCATGCATATTTGGGGACTAATTTCCCTAGCCACTCAATGCTGACAGAATCTTCATCCCCCTCTTCTTCACTCTCCTTCTATCTTCATCTCCGCCTCTCCTCCAGTGTTCTAGTCATCATTAGTAGTTACACACACACACACACATACACACACACTCTGCCCCAAACACACACACACACTTCCTGTGGATTGACATATCTCAAGTCCCTGTGAGAACTGAGCGAAAGGGCTGTTGACACAAACTTACAGAGGGGACACTGTGGGGCCTTCTGCTGTGAAACCAATCAGATTACACCCAACAAGACTCCATTAAACACAATCCACATCATAGATGACATGTTCTCTCTGCCCTCTCTGTCTGGCACAAGAGGGCTGTGTGTGTGTGTGTGTGTGTGTGTGTGTGTGTGTGTGTGTGTGTGTGTATGTGTGTGTGTGGGGTGAGATACGTCAGGAGTCAACCTCACAGGAGCATTCTGGGAAAGTGGAGGGGGGCCAAATGGACAGCAGGGCATTGTGGGAGTCGGGGAACAGGATAATAGGTAGACAGAAGGCAGGAAACAGATGCTTGATAAAACACACACACACACACACACACACACACACACACACACACACACACACACACACACACCCTACATAGAAGTGATTTCGGTCACAGAGTCAGAAAGAGAAGATAACCTTTCTATAGAAACATTATGCCTCGTGCACCTCATAGCTCATACTGACAGTGCACGAGGCATTCTTTTTGTACACACAAATTCTACATTTCCCAGTTTGTCCGCCAGATGGTAGCAGTGAGCTTTGCAAAACCTTTAGGTCTTATCGTTTGGCCGATGTGACTAAGCTTGAGATAGATTGATCTTAAGGCAGATCTTAATGAACACTTATCTAGATACCCCTGAATATTGACAGCATAATATCACAATCGCCTCAAGAGAAAGGATATATTTACAATTGATAATTTGGTACATTTGAGCACAAGTTAAAAGTCCACAAGAATGTAATCGGTATATTCTCCAGTTGTTATAGATGAGAGATTCTAATGCACTACAATAATTAAACTCCCATTCACATCCTCTTAACAATTTAGCTTTTAATATCTGGGTTAAATACTTTTAAATATAATGGATCAACCTAGATTAATCTATTCATTTTGAGTTGTTTTACTGAGAATTGTGATAATATATCTAAACACTGTACAAGTTCAAAACACAGGCCAAAATATAATATGACAGACATGATAGAATAGAAATGCATAGACATTCCTTTAAAATACATTTTGTTTTAGAGACCAGGTGCAAAAGTGTCCCTAAATGCACATTTATGTTCCAGACAAAATGGAGGGAAATATACTGTGAGGCAAAGCCAGTGTTGTTCAGTCTCACATAATTAAATAGAACACATCGTATTATATTTTACCTCTATGGTCATTCTATTAGTTATTTACCACACATTTATCCTGCTTTAACTACCAGTGAAAAAACAGGTCTCCACACAGAAAATAAAATAGATGTTACTATATGTGTTCATTGATTGGCAGGTGTAATTGTAATCAACATAATGCATCTAAAATAATAACATTATTTATTTGTTTATGTTATTTATATAACTGTACTGTTATTTATACATTACTGCACTGACATTTCTTTGATAGTGTTATTCCAATGTTCCAACATCCAAGATAAATGCCATAATTTTAACTTCATTAAAAGTGATTGATTTAGTCTAAATATACTCATACTTCTACATATATTGAGAAAGAAGATAACAGAAGAGAGGAGAAGAAAAGAGAGAAGAAAAAGGTTGTATTTGTGTATTTGTGTATTTTGTATTTGTAGAGTGCTTGACAGATTCCTAATCCAAAAACATCCATTTCAGTAACCTTAGTACCCCCTATTACTGCTATCTAATGCATTAGCGTTTTAAAACCACCTTCTCTAGAAAATAAATAAAACACATACACAACACAGTAACCAATCTTTTTTCAAGTTAAAGTTACTATATATATATGACTTGTGTCAAGGTCATACACACCGTGCTGCAAGGAAAGTAAAAATATTATGGAGCTGTGGCGAGTAGAGAGAGGCTACATATGCTTGAGTGGTGTGTGTGTGTGACTGTGTGTGTGTGTGTGTGTGTGTGTGTGCGTGTGTGTATGTGTTTCTGTGTGTATGAATGAGTGAGTGTGTGTGTGCGCTTATGTGTGTGTGCGCGCCCAGTGTTGGTGGGACAATAGGTCATCTGTGCCCAATTCTAGAGGGCGGGAACTCCAGAACCCTAGAGACCTGGCCCTGGCTGTTGACTGGACGACGCACAACTCTCAGAAGTTTACTTTAGAGGGTGCAGTTTGCTGGATTTCAATTAAGTGTGGAATGCAGCACTCTTGAAGGCTATCGTGTGTGTGTGTGTGCATGCGTACATGTGCGTGCGCGCTAGTATGCGTGCAAGCGTGTGTGTGTGTGTATGTGTGAGTGTGTGTACGTTTGGGCCCTGTGATGACTCCAGGCAGTATGACTCCATGTGGATGCCATTGTGACCCAGGAGAAATAGCCCTGGTGTATTCAGAAGCCTGCTCTTCTTTGGCTCGGTGACATCTCCATCAGTCACAAAATACTTCTCGGCTGTTGTTTACCGTTTGTTAGCGCTGTTTTGTTCGGCAGCTGTGATCAATGGAAGCCTTTCCTTTCATCAGTCTGAAGAATGTGTGGCCTGGTTTCAAAAGCCTTTTCAAACACGGATATACTGGCTTCGTCGGGTCGGAAAGGTTGAAAAAGAGCGAGATATTAAAAAAACATTCCCCTCCAAAGTTAGAGGAAAGCAGAGAGGATGAATATCGAATATCAGACTGCTGGACTCGAATGAAAAAGGAAATGGGGGAAGGGGAAAAAGAAAGAGAGAAAACGTTAACGAACCGAACCTTCGTTACCCAAACACAAACACTTACTTTCATCAAGCGTTTTCAAACGTGTTTTCATTTTCCCTTCAGATGCAGAAGGAACATCACAAGACCTGCGATCTGAGAGAGTGGAGTAGAAATGCTTTATTTAGACACAAATGGGTCTCATCTGAAATAATGAATATGTCCTTGAGAAAAACAAAGGCCAAAACAAAGCGGGCGACAAGAGCTTTAGAGGAGGAGGGAGATGGCTGATAATTGTTTTCAAGTCTCGCACCACTCTGTAAATGAGTTCTGTTGCGCCAAACACTGTTTCCTATCTTTTATATCTCTCACTCCCTCTCTCTCTCTTTTCTCTATGCCGTTGTTTTCTTGTTATCCAAGCCTGAATGCTTACCCTCTCCTTGGCTCTCTCTCCTCTCTCTTCTCTCTCCTCTCTCTCTCCTCTCTCCTCTTTCTCTCCTCTCTCCTCTCTCTCCTCTCTCTCTCCTTTCTCTCTCCCCTCTCTCCTCTCTCTCTCCTCTCCTCTCTCCTCTCTCTCCTTTTGTGTCGCAGGCATTTTACACCTTCGCCTGACTATTTGTTTGCTTTGCACCTTCACTACAGGAAGGAGTTGTTAGGCTGCTGATTGTTCTCTGAAAAAGATTTTCCTTGACTCATGAACCTCCCACAGTACTATACAGAACACAACACTTCAACAGCTATTATCCATAGGCCTAGTCTTCTCCACCACACTCATTGTCCTAGGCAGTGTATTGTAGTGCAGTATTGTACGGACAGTATTGGACAAGCTAACAGACAGGTGATTGTGTGTCATTGCCATTGCATTGTAGCATTTTTGTGAATATGGAAGTTTCCTTCAAGATCCAACAGTGACAGTTTCCTTCATGATCCAACAGTGACGTAGTTCAGTCTGTGTGTTTGGGCCACAATAGTATTGGGCTGCAGGGTCACAGACAAACAGTACTGGTGAATGTAATACCTTTATTGTGAAGGAGCAATCACTTTCTTATTTCACTGCCAGGGTCTAAGTGGCCTCCTCTCTTCAGTTTCTTCATCTTTTCAACTCTAAATGGAAGCTGCAAACTGTCCTTAGATACAGTCTACAGGAAGCGTTTCCTTCCTCTGCATTCAGCTTTTCCATCCATGGGTAGTTCTACTCAGGGGACCTCTGCTCAGGGAGTTCTATTCCCTCCAAGGAGTCTGTTCTTCTCAATGTCTGGGCGATGACAATAGCTTTTATACAAGGCCAATTGAGACGGCAAGTTTCAATTAAATATCGCAGTGTCATTATAGTTCAAATTCTTAATTATGCTTCAAATTTCCCTTAGGGAAAATCATGGAGGCCACTTCTCTCCACAATCTGTCCATATGGTGATTAATTAAAAGTTTTCTTAAGAATAAATTCCATTCAATTTAATTTAAAACTGTAATGTCATAACACAATAATAGGCATAGCCTCCTACTACAACACCGTAACCGAACCAAAAAAATGTTTGCAATGGAAAGTCCCCCCCCCCAAAAAAAAATGCAGAACAAAATATGCAAAAAGCAAATATCACTAAAGCCTCCTACATGCTAGGAAGCCTCAGGCGCCGCACATGAACATTGGTGCAGCTATTTCTAGATTCCACCCTTGGAATTCATACCATGACAAATGAACCATTGGAGTTAGGAATCCCTATTTATCTGCCACGTACAGAGACACTTCACCGGAGTGTGAAGAATAAAGGATTTATACAAACAAAAAGACGTCTTAGAGGATAAATATATATTTTATAAAAAATAGATTGTGTTGCGTTTTTTGGGGGGATAAATTATTTGTTTGCTTCTGTCTGATCAAGGCGTTTTGGTTGGTTGGTGGTGTCTTCTTACCAGGATCATGTACCCTTTACCAAACTTATTACCAAACATAGACATACAGTACTTCAAATCAAATCAAATTTTATTGGCCACATGCGCCGAATACAACAGGTGCAGACATTACAGTGAAATGCTTACTTACAACCCTTAACCAACAGTGCATTTATTTTTAATAAAAAAGTAGAATAAAACAACAAAAAAGTGTTGAGAAAAAAGAGCAGAAGTAAAATAAAATAACAGTAGGGAGGCTATATACAGTGGGGGAAAAAAGTATTTAGTCAGCCACCAATTGTGCAAGTTCTCCCACTTAAAAAGATGAGAGAGGCCTGTAATTTTCATCATAGGTACATGTCAACTATGACAGACAAAATGAGAAAAAAAAAATCAAGAAAATCACATTGTAGGATTTTTAATGAATTTATTTGCAAATTATGGTGGAAAATAAGTGTTTGGTCAATAACAAAAGTTTCTCAATACTTTGTTATATACCCTTTGTTGGCAATGACACAGGTCAAACGTTTTCTGTAAGTCTTCACAAGGTTTTCACACACTGTTGCTGGTATTTTGGCCCATTCCTCCATGCAGATCTCCTCTAGAGCAGTGATGTTTTGGGGCTGTCGCTGGGCAACACAGACTTTCAACTCCCTCCAAAGATTTTCTATGGGGTTGAGATCTGGAGACTGGCTAGGCCACTCCAGGACCTTGAAATGCTTCTTACGAAGCCACTCCTTCGTTGCCCAGGCGGTGTGTTTGGGATCATTGTCATGCTGAAAGACCCAGCCACGTTTCATCTTCAATGCCCTTGCTGATGGAAGGAGGTTTTCACTCAAAATCTTACGATACATGGCCTCATTCATTCTTTCCTTTACACGGATAAGTCGTCCTGGTCCCTTTGCAGAAAAACAGCCCCAAAGCATGATGTTTCCACCCCCATGCTTCACAGTAGGTATGGTGTTCTTTGGATGCAACACAGCATTCTTTGTCCTCCAAACACGACGAGTTGAGTTTTTACCAAAAAGTTCTATTTTGGTTTCATCTGACCATATGACATTCTCCCAATCCTCTTCTGGATCATCCAAATGCACTCTAGCAAACTTCAGACGGGCCTGGACATGTACTGGCTTAAGCAGGGGGACACGTCTGGCACTGCAGGATTTGAGTCCCTGGCGGCGTAGTGTGTTACTGATGGTAGGCTTTGTTACTTTGGTCCCAGCTCTCTGCAGGTCATTCACTAGGTCCCCCCGTGTGGTTCTGGGATTTTTGCTCACCATTCTTGTGATCATTTTGACCCCACGGGGTGAGATCTTTCGTGGAGCCCCAGATCGAGGGAGATTATCAGTGGTCTTGTATGTCTTCTATTTCCTAATAATTGCTACCACAGTTGATTTCTTCAAACCAAGCTGCTTACCTATTGCAGATTCAGTCTTCCCAGCCTGGTGCAGGTCTACAATTTTGTTTCTGGTGTCCTTTGACAGCTCTTTGGTCTTGGCCATAGTGGAGTTTGGAGTGTGACTGTTTGAGGTTGTGGACAGGTGTCTTTTATACTGATAACAAGTTCAAACAGGTGCCATTAATACAGGTAACGAGTGGAGGACAGAGGAGCCTCTTAAAGAAAAAGTTACAGGTCTGTGAGAGCCAGAAATCTTGCTTGTTTGTAGGTGACCAAATACTTATTTTCCATCATAATTTGCAAATAAATTCATTAAAAATCCTACAATGTGATTTTCTGTATTTTTTTTCCTCAATTTGTCTGACATAGTTGACGTGTACCTATGATGAAAATTACAGGCCTCTCTCATCTTTTTAAGTGGGAGAACTTGCACAATTGGTGGCTGACTAAATACTTTTTTCCCCCACTGTATACAGGGGGGTACCGGTGCAGAGTCAATGTGCGGGGGCACCGGCTAGTTGAGGTAGTTGAAGTAATATGTACATGTGGGTAGAGTTAAAGTGACTATGCATAAATAATTAACAGAGTAGCAGCAGCATAAAAAGATGGGGTGGGGGGGGCAGTGCAAATAGTCCGGGTAGCCATGATTAGCTGTTCAGGAGTCTTATGGCTTGGGGGTAGAAGCTGTTGAGAAGTCTTTTGGACCTAGACTTGGCACTCCGGTACCGCTTGCCGTGCGGTAGCAGAGAGAACAGTCTATGACTAGGGTGGCTGGAGTCTTTGACAATTTTGAGGGCCTTCCTCTGACACCGCCTGGTATAGAGGTCCTGGATGGCAGGAAGCTTGGTCCCAGTGATGTACTGGGCCGTACGCACTACCCTCTGTAGTGCCTTGCGGTCGGAGGCCAAGCAGTTGCCATACCAGGCGGTGATGCAACCAGTCAGGATGCTCTCGATGGTGCAGCTGTATAATTGTTTGAGGATCTGAGGACCCATGCCAAATATTTTCTGTCTCCTGAGGGGGAATAGGCTTTGTCGTGCCCTCTTCACGACTGTCTTGGTGTGTTTGGACCATGATAGTTCGTTGGTGATGTGGACACCAAGGAACTTGAAGCTCTCAACCTGTTCCACTACAGCCCCGTCGATGAGAATGGGGGCGTGCTCAGTCCTCTTTTTTTTCCTGTAGTCCACAATCATCTCCTTTGTCTTGGTCACGTTGAGGGAGAGGTTGTTATCCTGGCACCACACGGCCAGGTCTCTGACCTCCTCCCTATAGGCTGTCTCATCGTTGTCGGTGATCAGGCCTACCACTGTTGTGTCATCGGCAAACTTAATGATGGTGTTGGAGTCGTGCCTGGCCATGCAGTCATGGGTGAACAGGGAGTACAGGAGGGGACTGAGCATGCACCCCTGAGGGGCCCCCGTGTTGAGGATCAGTGTGGCAGATGTGTTGTTACTTACCCTTACTTAACCCAATAGTGGTGTCAGACCTCTCCATTATATGTATTCCATCAACCTGTATCTGTAGATCCTAATAGGCCAAAGTCTGAAAACAAGCTTAGCTCATTGAGGGAAACGCATTGATTAGGAAATAGGGAAACAGAAATGTCTTCAGAGTAGCTGTTTGTTACATAAATGGGCTCTTCCCCAAACCATCTGTTGGGTGTGAGGTGCTGACTTCATTTGTCGACGACATTGCAGAACAGTGGCTAGGGAGTGAAGGATGACTTTATTTCCCCCTTTCGCTCTTTGAGCAGCGAACGGCCCTAAAGCATAAACAAAGCTCAGGGTTTTTCCTCTGTGTGTGTGTTTGTGTGTCTTGTCCTCGGCTGCTTGGGCCGGGCGAGGCTGCTCACTCAGCCTCACTCTAAAAGGCCTGCTGGAGCACTTGCCACAAAACGCCCCACAACCAGTTGCCTACAGGTCACACAAACACAGACACACAAACACACAGACAGACAGACAGACAGACAGACAGACAGACAGACAGACAGACAGACAGACAGACAGACAGACAGACAGACAGACAGACAGACAGACAGACAGACAGACAGACAGACAGACAGAAAGAAAGAAAGAAAGAAAGAAAGAAAGAAAGAGAAAGAAAGAAAGAAAGAAAGAAAGAAAGAAAGAAAGAAAGAAAGAAAGAAAGAAAGAAAGAAAGAAAGAAAGAAAGAAAGAAAGAAAGAAAGAAAGAAAGAAAGAAAATGACAGATGGCTTTGTGGATCAAAAGTTGAAGGGCTGTGATATGTGGTTGTCGTACCTAGAAAACAGCAATCAGTAGTTGAAACAATAACAAAGTGAGCGGAAATGGAGGAAAACTAGACTCCCTGCGGACCTGTCATCTTTTCACTCCCTCCTCTCTACATTCTCTTCCTCTGTTTTCGCTGCTAAAGCCACTTTCTACCACTCGAAATTTCAAGCCTCTGCCTCTAACCCTAGGAAGCTCTTTGCCACCTTCTCCTCCCTGCTGAATCCTCCTCCTCCTCCCCCTCCCTCCTCCCTCTCTGTGGATGACTTCGTCAACCATTTTGAAAAGAAGGTTGACGACATCGGATCCTCATTTATTAAGTCAAGCGACACCGCTGGTCCTGCTCACACTGTCCTACCCTATGCTTTGACTTCTTTCTCCCCTCTCTCTCCAGATGAAATCTTGCGACTTGTGACGGCCGGCCGCCCAACAACCTGCCCGCTTGACCCTATCCCCTCCTCTCTTCTCCAGACCATTTCCGGAGACCTTCTCTCTTACCTCACCTCGCTCATCAATTCATCCTTGACCACTGGCCATGTCCCTTCCGTCTTCAAGAGAGCGAGAGTTGTACCCCTCCTCAATAAACCTACACTCGATCCCTCCGATGTCAACAACTACAGACCAGTATCCCTTTTTTATTTTCTCTCCAAAACTCTTGAGCGTGCCGTCTCTAGCCAACTCTCCTGCTATCTCTCTCAGAATGACCTTCTTGATCCAAACCAGTCAGGTTTCAAGACTGGTCATTCAACTGAGACTGCTCTTCTCTGTGTCACGGAGGCTCTCCGCACTGCTAAAGCTAACTCTCTCTCTGCTCTTATCTTTCTAGACCTATCCACTGCCTTTGATACTGTGAACCATCAGATCCTCCTCTCCACCCTCTCCGAGTTGGGCATCTGCTCACTCTTGGATTGCGTCCTACCTGACATGTCGCTCCTACCAGGTGGCGTGGCGAGAATCTGTCTCCGTACCACGTGCTCTCACCACTGGTGTCCCCCAGGGCTCAGTTCTAGGCCCTCTCCTATTCTCTCTATACACCAAGTCACTTGGCTCTGTCATATCCTCACATGGTCTCTCCTATCATTGCTACGCAGATGACACACAATTAATTTTCTCCTTTCCCCCTTCTGATAACCAGGTGGCGAATCGCATCTCTGCATGTCTGGCAGACATATCAGTGTGGATGTCGGATCACCACCTCAAGCTGAACCTCGGTAAGACGGAGCTGCTCTTCCTCCCGGGGAAGGACTGCCCGCTCCATGATCTCGCCATCACGGTTGACAACTCCATTGTGTCCTCCTCCCAGAGTGCAAAGAACCTTGGCGTGACCCTGGACAACACCCTGTCGTTCTCCGGTAACATCAAAGCGGTGACCCGATCCTGCAGGTTCACGCTCAACAACATTCACAGAGTACGACCCTACCTTACACAGAAAGCGGCACAGGTCCTAATCCAGGCACTTGCCATCTCCCGTCTGGATTACTGCAACTCGCTGTTGGCTGGGCTCCCTGCCTGTGCCATTAAACCCCTACAACTTATCCAGAACGCTGCAGCCCGTCTGGTGTTCAACCTTCCCAAGTTCTCTCATGTCAACCCGCTCCTCCGCACACTCCACTGGCTTCCAGTTGAGGCTCGCATCTACTACAAGACCATGGTGCTTGCCTACGGAGCTGTGAGGGGAACAGCACCTCCTTACCTTCAGGCTCTGATCAGACCCTACACCCAAACGAGGGCACTACGTTCATCCACCTCTGGCCTGCTAGCTCCCCTACCTCTACGGAAGCACAGTTCCTGCTCAGCCCAGTCAAAGCTATTCGCTGCTCTGGCACCCCAATGGTGGAACAAGCTCCCCCACGACGCCAGGACAGCGGAGTCACTGACCACCTTCCGGAGACACTTGAAACCCTATCTCTTTAAGGAATACCTGGAATAGTATAAAGTAATCCTTCTTCCCCCACCCCCCATAAAAAGTGGTTGTCCCACTGGCTATCATAAGTTAAATGCACCAAATTGTAAGTCGCTCTGGATAAGAGCGTCTGCTAAATGATGTAAATGTAAATGTAAATCTCACCATCGTTTTGCTAAGAAGCTGAGGGACTGGGCTGGAGAAAGGTAACCACTCTCAAATTCATAGACAGAGCTATGGATGCAAGGACTGACCATCCATGATATCAAAATTATAGTCTTAACTATGTTTTGAGGCTATACAGTGTTTGTTTACATTTATTTTGATACAAACATTGGAGTAAATAAAACAAACTTATATTTTGGGTACTGATGGGTTACATTTACATTTACAAGTTATATTCTTCAAGAGTCAATGGGTAGGCCTACATATCATTAATTTTTAAGTCCAAAAATTGATGTAGCTACTGCAGATTACACCTTTACGATGACTGCACTAATTGTAACCCACTGGGCAAAAACTGGTTGAATCAACATTGTTTCCATGTCATTTCAACCAAAACAATCTATGTGAGAACATTGAATCAATGTGGAAAACTGATTGGATTTGCAAAAAGTCATCACCTTAAGGACATTCAGTCTTTTTTTCACCCAACTTTTTACCATTTTTAGTTGGTTTCACGTTGAATTCCGTTAGTTGAAAACTCAACCAAAAGTAAATCAAAACTAGACCTTGAACTGACGTTTGTGCTCAGTGGGAAGTCACTCTGGATAAATGCCCCCAAGTCTGCTAAATTACTAAAAAGTTCATGTAAAATAAATGGTAAAAGAGTGAGGGGTCAGATAAGAAAATAAATAGGATACTTGTATAGTGATAATACTTGGTCCTCAGATTACAATAATAGTGGTAAATAAGTGTTTAGCGCTGCCTTGTGCTATTTTAGTGTGTCTCCTTCACAAGTTTTCCCTCACATGTTATTCTGCCATCAGTAACGAGCTGAGTCATTTCCTTCCGTCTGATGTTCCTCACACTCTAAAACATATCAGTAAGGTCAAACAGAGACGCTTCAGTGGGTTCATTTTAGATTATAGAAATCACATCATTACATCCATCAGGGCGATAGTAGTGTCAAATCACCCCCATGTCTCTCTCCCATTCTCTCAGGTGTGTGAAGGACGGGGAGCTATTATGGACCAAGGGAGATAAGTGCAGAGCGCGGCCCAGGTCAGTGTCATCAAGTCTGGGTTAGAACAGATGGGGGAATGGCAGGTCAAGACAGGGGCCACTCTTTGATACTGCTGCATTATAATAGACCGGACAGACAGACGGACGGACAAGTGGACAGACGGACCGACAGACTATTCAGTCAAAGCCACTGGCCAGGTTTTGGGACAAGACTGAAAAATACATTTGGAATGCTTTGAGGATGCACATTTGCTTTGTTGAATGAATCAGAAAGATCATATATACTGCAACAACAATTGAAGGGAACTTGCTCCATCTGAAGGAAATGATTCCAGCCATTTCTCTAAGCAGCCACAAACAATAATTTGAAGAGTGTGCTTGAATGAAAACATTTGCTGTCAACAGCCAAGCTTTAAGTAGGCTGTCAAAACAGATGTGCATCCACCACAGGAATAATACACAGTGAGTTGTTCTAGTAGAGGTCTTCACGCTGACAACCACAAACAAACTGACTGTGAGAGAAAACCAAACAAGTCAGAGGAGGTTTAATGCTGATGACATTTCCAAACACATTCTTGGCTATTGTCCTATTCCCTGAGTGGAGCAGACCTGGGTTCAAATAATATGACAATTCATTTAAATACTTTAGCAGCTGTGTTTGATTGAGCTTGCCTACTACACATGGAACCAATGGAATAGTCCCAAAAGTGCAAACCCCACCACTCCTGGCACCCCAGGCAGGCTCAATCAAACGCTCGAAACGTTTTGAAAGAAAACACATACTATTTGAAGCCAGGTCTGGAGCTGAGGTCTGAGGTCGGGTCGGGCTGGGTCAGGCTGGACTCGGGGGCTTCTGTCCTGGGAGTGGTGTTTAGGAGACCAGGGGGTCCTCGGGCCTTGTTTAGCCTCTCTGTTCTGGGTCACAGCAGCACCTGGGTGGCTGCCCTTAGAACAACCCACAGGGGGAGAAACAGTGTTTTTTCTATTCTTTAACCGCATGTTCTAAACATGTGGCAATATCTAAACATTAAACAACATGCACTAAGGATTTATTTTTTGATTTCATGCCTTGTCTTGTCTTTGGTATGCTATGTGACTTGTAAGAGTGAATATATTGATAAACACATTTGTTTTTCACTAATGCACTATTTTGCTCCTTCACTCATCTTACAGTAATAGTATAAATCAATATCTTTCTTTTGAGCTTAACCCTAACCCTAACCCTAGGTTGCGTGTTCGAATTTCATCACGGACAACTTTAGCATTTTAGCTAATTAGCAACTTTGTAACTACTTACTACTTTTTAACCATACTTTGCAACTACTTAACATGTTATCTAACCCTAACCCAAACCCTAACCATAAACCAAATCCTCACCCTAACTCCAGCCTTAACCCTAGGGCTGTTGAGAACGAATCTAACTACAGATGTAGGATCTTAATTTGATCACCCTGTTGCAGGAGAACTTTCCTGCAATGCAGGAAATGTAAAACTAGTAGTGTATTTGAGGATTTAAAAAGGCTTCTGAAGTTTGCAATTTCCTCTTTGAAATTTCAGACTTGATTTTCCCTTACGAAAAATGTATTAACCCCTACAAAAATGTCCATTAATTATGATACACATAATAATTCACATTTCCTGTTGCTGCAGGATAATTTTCCTGCTGTAGCAAACTGGCTCAAATTAAGATCCTAGATCTGTATCATTACCCCACATGAGAGCCGGAACATCCAATATGATCTATAAATGCCCCGTCTGCAAACAAGATAACTGTGTGTGTACCATGCTATAACCACACTACAGTATAACCCTATAATTACCCAATTCTCCACCCATCCCATCGCTTCCCAGTTCATCTCATCACATCTGCAGGGGGTCTAACATCATCATGACTAGTCATTCAGAGGAGAGGCCATGCCTGAATAAAAAGTTATCCTTGAACTCTACAGGTTGAGAGAAGTGAGGGAGAACGAGGGATCGAGAGAGAGGGAAAAAGAGAGAGAGAGGAACATTCTTTTTTAATTGAGTGTCAGGAACGGCCCCACAGATTAAAACAGCCCAAATCCCCATAAATAAATATTGGGGTCTGATGAGGCTAGGAGAGGGGGGCTAGGGGGGCTAGGGGCGCTAATACCACCATACCAGCTGTCTTATTTATTGTTGATATTTACTGGGTGCCGTCTCAGTCTCTCCATCCCTCGGTTCGCCCATAGGGATTAGTGGTTAATAGCTGTAGGGTTTATGGGTGTAGTGTGAGCCCCTGTCAACACAAGGGTCCTGCAGCCATCACCACATCACTGAGATTACTGAGCTTGAATGATGCCTCTTTTAAGTGCCCGACTGAGATGATCAGAGGAAGAGAGGAAGAGAGGGGGAACTTTGTCAAACTTCTTTGTAGGTGGAGAGCTGGGTGCGGAGGACCCTTTGTATTGTTGTTTTGTGATGATGAGCTGTTGTTGGATGGGTGTCATGGTGTGAACTATGTAGATTCAGAAAATGCTCTCTCTCTCTCTCTCTTCTCCCACTCTTACACCTGTCACTATCACACCTTTACAGGCAAAACATTACCTCAGGTTCTGATACCTTCTTCATGCATCCATATACCTACTTTTTCACTTGTACTTTTTCATTTTCTACATTCTGTCTCAATGTCTCTCTGTACAGTGTTCTCTACCCTTCCCCTCCCTCCTCAGTTCTGCTGACAGCCGTGCTCCTATGGCATGTGCCTGCTGTTCCTAAGCTTGCCTGTGTGATCAGTCCCTTTCTCTCTCTCCAGCTCCTCCACACACTCCACACACACACTCCATCTCATCTTGTTAGTGCTCCCTTTCAGAGCCACACACACGTCTCCCTCCCTGCCAATTCTCTGTCTATATTAACTCACATACCATCGTATGTATTGCCAAAGCAGATTGTGTTTGGAGGGCAAGCAATTAAAGGGGGAGGGGGGAGGGGGGGAGAAAAAAAATGGTAATGTAATTTTGGCTGCAATATTTACAGAAATGGTAAAGCCTTATAAGCGAGTGACATGACAGAGTCAACACTGCAGAGAATAATGATTTAGCACCGATATTTAGTGGGATGGGATCTGGCTCTTCCCTAATTACGATAGGCCAAATGTCAAGCCTGCTCACTGTCAGTGTGGCCGCAGTTTTTTCTCTCTTTCTGCAAGTTTTTATCCATGTTCTATGAATCTCATTATAAGTCATTAAAGTGTAGTGAGATTTCCAACAGCCTCCACTCGGTGGCCTGTAGAATCTCTCTGGAAAAAAAGAGAAGAGGGAGGAGACGAGGGGGGAGAGGAGAGAGGGAGGAGACGAGGGGGGAGAGGAGAGAGGGAGGAGACGAGGGGGGAGAGGAGAGAGGGAGGAGAGGAGAGAGGGAGGAGAGGAGAGAGGGAGGAGACGAGGGGGAGAGGAGAGAGGGAGGAGAGGAGAGAGGGAGGAGAGGAGAGGGAGGAGACGAGGGGGGAGAGGAGAGAGGGAGGAGAGGAGAGAGGGAGGAGAGGAGGGGGGAGAGGAGAGAGGAGAGAGGGAGGAGACGAAGGGGGAGAGGAGAGAGGGAGGAGACAAGGGGTGAGAGGAGAGAGGGAGGAGAGTAATAGGTTGCTTTCTCTACCAGGAATTAACAACAATTTTCTCAGAAAGTGTCTCCAATGGGGAGGAGATGTGAGGTGATATCAACAAATGACTTATAGACTTTCATAGCATATAGCCTAACAGCACGTCTAAAAGGTGTAGAAAGGGGTCTCTCATATTGTGTTTCCATAGGGCTATTTGCAGTGCCATTGTGGAGATAGTGCTGGAGCCTCAAAAAGATAGGATACAGGTAATTGTTGGTCACGCTCCCAATTACTGCATCAATAGATGGGTTCACCCAGCCCCAGCTCTGCCCTGCCTTACCCCTGGATGTCCTTCACTATGCTCACTATGTCTCTCCATTTTTCCAGATTCTTTGTCCCGGTATTTTCAACATCTGTGCCCTTCAACGGTTGGTCTCTGTGCCTCCTACTCTCTGTTTTCTCTCTCTCTCTCTCTCTCTCTCTCTCTCTCTCTCTCTCTCTCTCTCTCTCTCTCTCTCTCTCTCTCTCTCTCTCTCTCTCTCTCTCTCTCTCTCTCTTCTCTCTCTCTCTCTCTCTCTCTCTCTCTCTCTCTCTCTCTCTCTCTCTCTCTCTCTCTCTCTCTCTCTCTCTCTCGTTCTCTCTCTCACACACTTTCTCTCTCGCTCGCTCTCTCTCACACACTTTCTCTCTCGCTCGCTCTCTCTCTCTCACATACTTTCTCTCTCTCTATGTCCCTCTGTTTGTCTCTCTGTCTCTTTTGGGTAATAGAGTTGTCAGTGGGCTGAGTACTGGACTAGACTGGTGTGTAGTAGTAAGGTAGTATAGTAGGTTGTGAGTGGTTGAGATGTTGTGTAGTTGTGTAACAGGGTTGATTGGGTTGACTGTGAAGTTAGTTATCTAACAGGACTGTAAGGTTGTGAGTGGCTGGGCTGTGTGCCAGTGTGTCGGGGCTCTACAGATGGCTTGGTGCTGTGGAGGTGACAGGAGTGTGTGTGTGTGAGAGAGAGAGAGAGAGAGAGAATGTGTGTGAGTGTGTGTGAGAGAGGCGTTGGCGTGTGTGTGACAGATAGAGATGCTCAGAGCCTCGGGCATCGACGGGTGCCCTGAGAGTTGGCGAGGAGAAGCGCGCGAGGCCTTCGTGGGCGAGAGACGACAGAGAGGTACGAACCAGGAGGGAGAAGGGGAGGGAGAGAGGTAACAATTAGGAGGGAGGTAAGGAGGGTGGAGGGGGTTGAGGCCGAGAGGGAGGGGTAAGACATGATTTAGAGAGGGAAGAAAGGAGTGAGGGAAGTAGCACAAGCACCTTTACTATCACCTGTCTGTCACCTGTTAATTGTCTCTAATAATGTCTGAGGTGTTGAAGATATTCTCACGTCTTGCAACAGCACTGGTTATATTAATTAAATTGCTTTGAAATACTGAAGTTGGTTTTATTTCATTCCAGTACACCATTTAGTTTTCATCCCGGTGTGTGACATTGAGCTACAATGAAAGTGAGCAGTGAACACTAGTTCTTCCTGTAGCTGTATGTTTCCATTAACCTTCCAGTGGTTTTTTTGCATAGAAAATAGATGGGACAATTGCCTGCTACGTTTCGCGGGCTACCTGAAACATGAAACAGATAGGTGGGAGGGCATACAGGCTGTCGCCAATGTATTAATGCACATTTTGCCTAAATGGGTAATGGTAACACTTCAACCAGGTCATTACGTCCAGCTGATTTAATTGACACAAGATAGTTAAATGTAAACTCAGCCTAGCAGACAATTGTTGCATTTATTTTCTATGTGAACTTTCTACATTTCGACGCAAAATCCCAGGACATGTTCATGGAAACATACAGTGCCTTGCAAAAGTATTCATCCCCCTTGGCATTTGTCCTATTTTGTTGCATTACCACCTGTAATTTAAATTGATTTTTATTTGGATTTCATGTCATGGACATACACAAAATAGTCCAAATTGGTGAAGTGAAATGAAAATAATTACTTGTTTCAAATAATTCAAAAATATTAATACCGGAAAAGTGGTGTGTGCATATGTATTCACCCCCTTTGCTATGAAGCCCCTAAATAAGATCTGGTGCAACCAATTACCTTCAGAAGTCACATAATTAGTTAAATAAAGTCCACCTGTGTGCAATCTAAGTGTCACATGATCTGTCACATGATCTCAGTATATATGAAGTGAGGGAAAAAAGTATTTGATCCCCTGCTGATTTTGTACGTTTGCCAACTGACAAAGAAATGATCAGTCTATAATTTTAATGCTAGGTTTATTTGAACAGTGAGAGACAGAATAACAACAAAGAAATCCAGAAAAACGCATGTCAAAAATGTTATAAATTGATTTGCATTTTAATGAGGGAAATAAGTATTTGACCCCCTCTCAATCAGAAAGATTTCTGGCTCCCAGGTGTCTTTTATACAGGTAACGAGCTGAGATTAGGAGCACACTCTTAAAGGGAGTGCTCCTAATCTCAGTTTGTTACCTGTATAAAAGACACCTGTCCACAGAAGCAATCAATCAATCAGATTCCAAACTCTCCACTATGGCCAAGACCAACGAGCTCTCTGAGGATGTCAGGGACAAGATTGTAGACCTACACAAGGCTGGAATGGACTACAAGACCATCGCCAAGCAGCTTGGTGAGAAGGTGACAACAGTTGGTGCGATTATTCGCAAATGGAAGAAACACAAAATAACTGTCAATCTCCCTCGGCCTGGGGCTCCATGCAAGATCTCACCTCGTGGAGTTGCAATGATCATGAGAACGGTGAGGAATCAGCCCAGAACTACACGGGAGGATCTTGTCAATGATCTCAAGGCAGCTGGGACCATAGTCACCAAGAAAACAATTGGTAACACACTACGCCTTCAAGGACTGAAATCCTGCAGCGCCCGCAAGGTCCCCCTGCTCAAGAAAGCACATATACATGCCCGTCTGAAGTTTGCCAATGAACATCTGAATGATTCAGAGGAGAACTGGGTGAAAGTGTTATGGTCAGATGAGACCAAAATTGAGCTCTTTGGCATCAACTCAACTCGCCGTGTTTGGAGGAGGAGGAATGCTGCCTATGACCCCAAGAACACCACCCCCACCGTCAAACATGGAGGTGGAAACATTATGCTTTGGTGGTGTTTTTCTGCTAAGGGGACAGGACAACTTCACCGCATCAAAGGGATGATGGACGGGGCCATGTACCGTCAAATCTTGGGTGAGAACCTCCTTCCCTCAGCCAGGGCATTGAAAATGGGTCGTGGATGGGTATTCCAGCATGACAATGACCCAAAACACGGTCAAGGCAACAAAGGAGTGGCTCAAGAAGAAGCACATTAAGGTCCTGGAGTTGCCTAGCCAGTCTCCAGACCTTAATCCCATAGAAAATCTGTGGAGGGAGCTGAATGTTCATTGACAAACATCAGCCTCGCAACCTTAATGACTTGGAGAAGATCTGCAAAGAGGAGTGGGACAAAATCCCTCATGAGATGTGTGCAAACCTGGTGGCCAACTACAAGAAACGTCTGACCTCTGTGATTGCCAACAAGGGTTTTGCCACCAAGTACTAAGTAATGTTTTGCAGAGGGGTCAAATACTTATTTCCCTCATTAAAATGCAAATCAATTCATAACATTCTTGACATGCGTTTTTCTGGATTTTTGTTTTGTTATTCTGTCTCTCACTGTTCAAATAAACCTACCATTAGTAGGTGAATAGTTATGCACGCTCAAGATTTCTGTTTTTTTGTCTTATTTCTTGTTTGTTTCACAATATAAAATATTTTGCAACTTCAAAGTGGTAGGCATGTTGTATAAATCAAATGATACAAACCCCCCAAAAATCCATTTTAATTCCAGGTTGTAAGGAAACGAAAAAGGAAAAATGCGAAGGGGGGTGAATACTTTCGCAAGCCACTGTAGCTACTTGTTACAATAAAGAAAGTTGGACAAAATAATAATTCACCCCTGTCGAACAGATACAAATGTTGTCAATCTTCAGAACATTTCTCCTACAGATGCCGTTCACATTACACGTCGCAATGTTTTTTTGTGACATTGCTTTTGTTGAATCCTGAGTCAATGGAAACCTGCCTACTGATCTCTTAGATCAGAGAAAAGTTTGGGCCTTTGAATCGTTGTCAATGGAGACCAGGACTTGTCCAAAGTGAAGTAAGATGTCAAATGATGTAGTAGTTTAAAAATAATTATCAACAGGATTGGGGCAAGGATGTGTAACATGAGAACCTCAGTAAAGTCAACGTCAGCCCAATATGTTCACTGTTCAACCCTGCCTCAGTCACATTCACTGTTCTGACAGTATTAGTTGAGGCAATACGTTCACTGGTCAACCCTGCCTCAGTCACATTCGCTGTTCTGACAGTATTAGTTGAGGCATAACTTAGATTGGTTGAGAATAGAGCAATCAGAAACTGTCATGAATATGATGTAAGTACTATGTGGCTGAATGATTGGTCAATGCTGAATTGGTCCATGTTGTATTTGTTTAATCAGGTAATGAACCACCAGAAACTGTGTAATCCACTCATTTCATTACACTGTGATTATAGTGTAATTCACTGGCACTCACCACATAGCTGTCAAAGACTGAGCATTGCCATGGCTTATTCAAGGCTGTCCTGCTTCCTGCCTCTCAACTGGACCAGATCACAATTGACCATATATGGTGCTGATGCTGATGTAGTCCATGTTCATTGGTTGGTTCTTTGAGGTAAAGAATGTGGCAGAAGCAGAAGGAATGTTTGAATGGCATAGCCGGGCCCTAGGTTTACCCATGCTGAAAGCCTCAATCAAGGACTCAGCTAAATAAAATGGTTTCTACGTGAAATACAGTACAATACAAAGTGTAGGTATGCAGACCAATACACAACACAAACACAAAAAACAGCACTTTGGTAGCCAAGCTAACCAAAACAATACAGTTGTACCATTTGGGGCTGGATGATGAGATGATATGTTTCCCTTCAGGGACATTAGTGATGTCTGAAACAGAATGCTTTCAGCCTGTTGGTGAATTTCACGTTAATGACAGTACCAACACTCCAAAGTACATTAGACTGGCGGATTAAGGTGAGAGGATTAGCATCATATCTACAGAATGGAAAGCATCAAACCTTTCTGTATGCATAGACACAGCAGGAGAGCAAAACGTGCTTCTCAGAAGTCAGTCAGAACAGAGCAACCAAATCAAGTTAAGTACTCTCCACTGAAGCCATGGCAGTGCAAACAGCAGAGGAAGACAAGATGGAGGTGCACCCACCGCCGGTCTCGCCTCTCCATCTCTCATCTCTGTCTGTCTGGCAGGGATGGGGTCCTCCGGCTCCTCCCTTTAGGCGGCTGACATAGTGCCTGCCATCCCACCACACCTCCTGCTGAGACGAGAGAGGTGCTTCAGGGGAAACCCCTGCTGAGCCAAACACACACACACACACACACACACACAAACACACACACACTGGCATGGCACCCCTTGGCCCCACCCCCACCCCTGACACTAAGCCTGCAGAAGCAGCAGAGAGAGTACGCTACGTCTCTACTAACTCAGGTTGGCAGGTGAGTCTAAGCACTCCCTCTGTCTCTCTCTCTCATTCTCTCTCTCTCTTGCGTTCTAAATCTCTTTTTCATTCTCTCTTTCTCTGTCTCTCTCCATCACTCTCTCGCTCTTTCTCCCCCCTCCCCCCCATATCTCTCTTTCTCTCGCTCTCCTCTTCTCGCTATTAACCTGCTACTGCTATCCCATGCTGCAGGCAGGTTGGAGGGAGCGTTTTGTGTGTGTGTGTGTGTGTGTGTGTGTGTGTGTGTGTGTGTGTGTGGAGGGGGGGTTAAACTCATCAGTCTGGGTAACAGAGGGCTGAAGTGACAGAGGACATTCCCGTCCCCTTCCACCCCCCAGCTCTTTTCCTGCAATTTGACACATTTTGCAATGTCTTGTGTGTTCATGGGTTATCTGAGTAACTCATTACAATGAAATCAATGGTGACATGGGCTAGTTGATCTGGACATTTCTGACAAGTTATACTGTAAATAGCTCTCTAAGGTCTGCAATGACTGACATGACGAGGAAAACTACCAATGCACTACCCAATTTTGGAATTGCAGCTTGTGCATTCTACTATTACAGTATACTCAAGAGTAAGTTGAAAGCCTGACTGATTTCCTTAAAAAAATACAAAAGACAAAAAAACACATTTGGGGGGGTTTGAGAATTACTGGCCTAAATTATACTTACCAAACTCAGTGTCACCACTCAAGTCGTTGTTTCTGTGAAAGCAACAAACCCTATTAGTAATGGCAACGTCACAAAGTCCAGGACAAGATAAGAAGGATGGATACTTTGCTGTGTATACAATATTGACACAGTATAGGCTATGTCTCAATAACAGATTGTTGGACATTTTACATCATGGTTTTCTGTAAGGACCGTTAACTTATGTGCTATTTTGCAGAGCCAAGTATTATAACCAACAGATATGTGAGGTGCAATGACACATCTAACTTTTTCTCTTTTACATAAGAGAGCAATGACAATGACAACTCAAATATGCCCTTCATTTGATGTTGTGAGTGTGAGTGGGCCTGAACAGAGAGGGGGATGAGAGAGAAAATAGAGAAGGAGAGGAAGAAAAATTAGAGAATGAGAGGAGTGGAACAGAAGAGAAGAGGAATGTGCCAAGTTTGTCTATTGCCCTTGAGGGTGAGTTCAGCCCAGTGTGTGTGTCTGCTCCTATGTGTTTTATAGGAGAGTGGGTGTCAGGTATGTCTTTGCACCACACCAACACTCTCTGCTGTTCTGTTCTGTTCGCCAGGATAACAAATCTCTCCCTCCAGCAGCTCTGCTAACCTCCTCAGCTCTACTAATAACATTTAGACATGTTAAGCTCGTAAATTAGCGAATCTGGACCGCAGAGATATTATTTATGCTTGTCTCTCGTCTTGAAAGAGTCAGCTTGATGGGTAAATTGTGTTTTAATTCTTGGAGGGAGCCGTTTTTTCTGCGCCTCAGCGTGGTATGAGATTAATCCCCTGACAACCTTTGCAACGCACTTCAAATTGCTCCCAAATGTCACAGCGGAGATTTCACACACTGCCGAGGGTGGAAACTGAACTGGGGAGGGAGGGAGCACAAAGCAAGGCCACATCCAACGCACGATTTGGCCCTCCTCATCACACTTACACATTTCCGTGCTTGGAAACTCGCGCACACACACACAAGTTCACAACACGATCGGGCACGCACACACACGCACAAATGTGAATTTGAAGTTTTCTTTACTTAGAAAACAAACTTAATGCTCAAAACACTCAACCACTACAGTTGTGTTTTTATATTAGTTTTATTTGAAATTCAGTTTAGGTTCAGTTAGTTTTCAGATCCAATTTCCTAGTTTTTATTTAGTTTAAGTTTTAAAAAACATTTATATTTCGTTTTTATATTAATTGGTTTCCGTTTTAGTGGTAGGGACAGAAAGTAGCCTATGGGAAGATATCAATTGCATACTCCTCGCATCCTCTCTCTCCTTCTCAAAACCCATTGGATGAGAAAGCCAGAGGTCCCTCCCCTCTGCCCTTCTCCATTGGGTTTTGAGAAGTACACGAGGAGAGATGATGCGAAGAGTTTGTAATTAAGATCGTCCCTATGTGTGGGAGGCTAGGAGCCATTTATGTGTTGTACAGTTGTTGTGTTTTTGGGGATGTCACTTCTTGCCAGTGTGGGGCAGTAATGCATAAGGTAATGGTTCAGGTCATAGGTTAGGCTAGGTTCATTTGGTATTGGTATTTATTAGGATCCCCATCAGCTACTCTTCCTGGGGTCCACATGAAACATGACATAATACATAGTACAGAACATTATTAGTCAAGGACTGAAATACATACATTTAAAACATCACACATAGCCTACATATCAGTACATACACACAATATCTAGGTCTAATACATAGTACAGTGCAAATTACAATACAATATATATTAAAATGGCTGTGTCTCTCTCTGAAGGTGGACTCAGCGAGATGACGTAGATTCGCTAAGTAAACAGTAGTAGTAGGTCAATTTCCGCAACAACCAGGAGTGCGAGGCTAAACTTCTCTGCTGTTGTGTTCCCGTAGCTACCACGTTGTAGCAGCGTGATGCACACCCGTGCACATGTGCAGATATTCTGTGTGACTGTCTCAATGGGCGCTTTCGAGCGGATCACTTTTGTCAGATGGTCACTGCCTTTCAAAGTGTGTTGCATTCTGGGTATAATAATTGTCAGACTTGCGCTTACATGTCAACTGCATGAACTTGACAAAAATCATGTGATCAAACGTCATCAAGTTTTGACTGCAAGTTTCCGCAGTTGCTCTTCACCAACTTCATCCTGCAGCCATCGCCTGCATTGTGGGAGGCTCTATTGTCAACCAATCATTAGGTTGTTTTTGTTTGACTCATGCGAACGTGACCAAAGACTGAAACAGCAACCAATTTGCCAAGACTAATGTGTACAGTGGAAATAAACACGAAAATGTGATATTTGAGGCACTCTCTCACTAAATGATTGTACAATGTACACACATAATATTATATTATAATTTTATTTTGTGAGTGTGTGGTATGGGGGTTAGATACTGTACATGTTTATTTCGACATTATAAAGTAAATATTTTATATACAATGGCAACACTGCCATGTTGATCTGAGCCTTGCTGTTGGAAAACCACATTAGTGTCCGACTTCCGGCTGTCACAGATGCACCTCCCCCGACTTCTCTCCTCTACTTTCGTCTGCAGTTGGCTGCTTTAGCCTTACCACTCAAACTGGGGTGCTGCTCGTGGCAATGTCATCTCGCTGAGTCTACCTTTAAATTCTAAAGTCAATCTCAATGTAACTCGCCAGATTGACTCTTGAAAACCCTTTAAAAAAAAAAAAGGAAAACATTGAAAACCCCATTTGATTTTTGTCCCCCACAAAACAACTAAAACTGAACATAATTCATGATGGTTTTATTATATTTTAGTTTGTTTTGGAGTGAAAGATAATAGTTTCATTGTAGTTTTCGGTTTTGTTCAATTCAATTCAATGGGATTTATTGGCATGGGAAACATATGTTTACTTTGCCAAAGCAAGTGAAATAGATAATAAACAAGAGTGAAATAGTCAATCAAAAATGAACAGTAAACATTACACTCAAGTTTCAAAGGAATAGACACATTTCAAATGTCATATTATGCCTATGTACAGTGTTATAATGATGTGCAAATAGTTAAAGTACAAAAGGGAAAATAAATCAACATAAATATGGGTTGTATTTACAATGGTGTTTGTTCTTCACTGGTTGCCCTTTTCTTGTGACAACAGGTCACAAATCTTGCTGCTGTGATGGCACACTGTGGTATTTCACCCAATAGATATGGGAGTTTATCAAAATTGGATTTGTTTAGGAATTCTTTGTGGGTCTGTGTAATCTGAGGGAAATATGTGACTCGTTTCAGGAAACTAGGCGTATGTCGCGCGTCACTATTTCACAGGAGAGCCATTTGAACGTAACTTTAAAAAAAAATCCAAATGCGGTTTTGGGCAGAAATGCCTTCTGGAACATGTGAACTTTCATGTGCCTTAATAATAAACGTGTATGCTATCTGTAAATACGAATAAAATTGTTAAATTACGAGCCTAGTTGGTTTAGCCACAGAAAAAGACAGCAACCTTCCCACTAGCCATAATTGGCTGAGATAATGAGTGGGCTTGACATGCCGAGAGATGAGTTTGGATTGGTCTGCCATGTAGCACACTTCTGTCTATTTGAGCTGGTCAGTATGTGTAGATAATCCTGTCTAACGCTGCTTTAAAAAATATATATTGCGTAGTAGAACTGCAGAAGTGTTGCTCTCCAGTTTCTGGAGGACCGAGTTTTGAAATCAGTGGAATTAAAGTATGATAGCTAAGGAGATGGAGAAAACACCTGTCTCCAGATTACATCTTTAAACTAAGGGCAACCATGGCATCTGTGACAGAGAGGGAGAAGCGTCCATCCATGTATACGGGTAAGATAGTCTAGCTAGCTACATTTTCATATATTACACGTTTCTAATTTTGTCAGAAAGTCTTTTTCATTTCAAGTTAAAGTGTATTGTTAGCTAGCTAGCTAACGTTAGCTAACTGGCTTGCTAGCTAACGTTACGTGTATGATCTGTGTAGTAATATTATTTGTATCTGAGAGCTATTTGCTTTGCTAGCTATAGCCTAATATTAGCCAACTAACATTGATCCTGGTTGGTTTGCTACCTGCAGATTCATGCAGGGTAGTCACATCATGAGTTGGGATTACGGTTCATTGTTTAGCTAGCAAGCTACATGTCTTAACAAAAGACTCCACTATGCAAGTATCCATTTCAATAGTATGTTCATGATGTCACTGCGACTCGACCGCTGTTGATAGACATAGCTGGAAAATTCGCTCTGGCTATCTACTCCGATTTCAGAGCACTCTCGTCTGAGTTTGCCAGAGCGTAGAATAACTGACGAATTTACGAACGCTCAAAACCTGTTGAATATGGCCGGTGTCAGTAAATGTTGGCAAAAAAGCGTACTTAAATTGTTACCAGCAGCACAGTTGCAGTCACCAATGCTCTGGATAACATAAAAACAGCCTAACCAGCTCTGCTAGGATGAGTTAAATGGAACTGTTCTCTCATTTGTGTCTGGAAGTAGCTAGCAAGCTAGCCAACGTTACCCAGTTAGCTTGGGTGTGTCACGTTCGCTGAAGGAGGAGGACCAAGGCGCAGCGTGGAAGGTGACCATACTTATTTATTAAATGATTACACGAACAAAACATCAAATCGATACGTGACGTACAAAGGTGCAAAACACAAACCTACACAGGAACAAGATCCCACAAACACTGTGGGAAAACAGCCTGTCTAAATATGGTTCCCAATCAGAGACAACCAGCAACAGCTGAAACTCATTGCCTCTGATTGAGAACCACTCTGGCCAACATAGATATACATGAACTAGAATAAACAAAGAACACTCACACCCTGGCTCAACATACAAGCGTCCCCAGAGCCAGGGCATGACAGTACCCCCCCCCCCCAAAGGCGCGGACTCCGACCGCGCCAACCAAATACCACAGGGGAGGGACCGGGTGGGCACTCCGCCTTGGCGGCGGATCCGGCTCCGGGCATGATTCCCACTCCTTCTCTAACCCCCCAAAGTACCCCTGGTCCGGTCTGGCCCTGCTGGCCGGAACTGGACTGAACACCGGTGGAGCGGACTGCTCTAGCTCCGGCGTGGAGCAGCTGACCGGTGCCGGACCAGGCACCGGTGGAACAGGCACGGGCTGTGCCGGACTGACGACGCACACCACTGGCTTGGTGTGGGGAGCAGGAACAGGCCGGACCGGGCTGGCGACGCGCACCACCGACTTGGTGCGGGGAGCAGGAACGGGCCGGACCGGGCTGACGACGCGCACCACTGGCTTAGTGCGGGGAGCAGGAATGGGCCGGGCCGGGCTGACGACGCGCACCACTGGCTTGGTGCGGGGAGCAGGAATGGGCCGAACCGGGCTGACGACGCGCACCACTGGCTTGGTGCAGGGAGCAGGAATGGGCCGAACCGGGCTGACGATGCGCACCATAGGCTTGGTGCGTGGAGCAGGAATGGGCCAAACCGGGCTGACGACGCGCACCACTGGCTTGGTGCGGGGAGCAGGAATGGGCCAAACCAGGCTGACGATGCGTACCATAGGCTTGGTGCGTGGAGCATGAACAGGCCGGACCGTGCTGACGACGCGCACCACAGGCTCGATGCGAGGAACAGGAACAGGCCGGACCGTACTGGGGACACACACCACTGGCCCTACGCGGGGATCAGGAACGGACCGGACTGGTAACACACCCCAGTACCTCTCGCCATGCCTCTACACTTTCCCTCCCCTCTGTGACCAGTGGCCCCCTTAACCTGGCTGCCTCCTCTGCAAACCCGCTGGACCGCTCTATCGCGGCCTCCTGCTGCCCCGTCGTCCACGGCGTGAGCCCCCCCCTAAAAATGTTCTGGGGGTCTCTCCTCCCCGTGGGCCAGGCCTCCATAGCTCTCGCCAGACTTTCGCTCCTCTGCTTCCAAGTCCAGCCTCTCTCCTCCTCACACGGCTTGACCCAGTCGAGGAGGCAAAGGAGATCCGCTAGAGATTCCGCTGGTGATGGCTCCTGGACACGCTGCTTGGTCCAGTTTTGGTGGGATCTTCTGTCACGTTCGCTGAAGGAGGAGGACCAAGGCGCAGCATGGAAGGTGAACATACTTATTTATTAAATGATTACACGAACAAAACAACAAATCGATACGTGACGTCCAAAGGTGCAAACCACAAACCTACACAGGAACAAGATCCCACAAACACTGTGGGAAAACAGCCTGTCTAAATATGGTTCCCAATCAGAGACAACCAGCAACAGCTGACACTCGTTGCCTCTGATTGAGAACCACTCTGGCCAACATAGATATAAACAAAGAACACTCACACCCTGGCTCAACATACAAGCGTCCCCAGAGCCAGGGCGTGACAGGGTGCTTGACTGCTGTTGTTAGGACAGAATGCTCGGATCAACCCTTAAAGAGATGGGTGGGGCTAAAGCTTAAGAGGAACGATGCTGAATGGGTATCGACAAAGAAGAGCTCTCCAGTAGGTGAATCAAAACATTCTTTGGCCATTTTCTCAAAAGTGAGGTTACAGGTTAATCAACTTTCAAAGCAGAATTACTTTCTCATCGTTCCTCAACTGTAGTGTATGATATAAAATGTTCTAGCTCTGAGTCTCTACTTTTATCCAATGTAAAAAACACAATTTCAAATTTTGCTACATAAGACCGAATCGAGCCGGTCGGTCAAATATGTGTCTCTAATATGGTCATACATTTGGCAGGAGGTAAGGAAGTGCAGCTCAGTTTCCACCTCATTTTGTGTACATAGCCTGTTTTCTCTTGAGAACCAGGTCTGTCTACGGCGGCCTCTCTCAATAGCAAGGCCATGCTCACTGAGTCTGTACGTAGTCAAAGCATTCCTTAATTTTGGGTCAGTCACAGTGGTCAGGTATTCTGCCACTGTGTACTCTCTGTTTAGGGCCAAATAGCATTCCAGTTTGCTCAGTTTTTTGGTAAATTCTTTCCAATGTGTCAAGTAATTTCTTTTTGTTTTCTCATGATTCTCTCTCGCTCTCATATTCTCATACGCTCTCTCTCGCACTGCCCCTCCTCTCTCTCTCTCTCTCTCTCTCTCTCTCTTTCTCTCTCTCACACACTCTCCCCCCCCCCCACCCTCTCTCGCTCTCGCTCTCGCTCTCTCTCTCACACACACTCTTCCCTCCCCTCTCTCTCCCTCTCTCTCTCTTTCCCGGATTTCTTTCTATCTCTGGGTGAAACAGACAGTTTTGCCAGGCTTGTTAAGGAGACATATAAGGTTGAGGAGGTCTCAACTCTCTAAGCCCAGAGCTGAACATCTAAGACCCCCACCCCCCTCTTCTCCCCTGCTGTCCCTCTATAACCCATGTTGAAACAGCCTTGTTGGAACGCTTGCCTCCAGAGCTGAAAGGAAGCCCTCCCATCCCCTCACCCCCCTCAACCCCTGTGGGCCGTGGTTAGATAGGTTGTTGTGTGATGTGTCTTGGACTCTACCCAGAACCCCTTGCAACCTGTGGATCAGTATCCAGGGACACGCCCCTCTCAGTGACCCACGGAGCTGCAGACATTCCAACTGTCAACACACATACATCTTCTCCTCTGTTTCCCTCCGTTCCTTGGTTTGTTGGCTTATTCCTCCTACTAATCTGTGGAGCCACAGCTGGGAGCGATGGATGGAGAGAAGAGGAGAGGAGGATGAGAGGAGAGCAGTAATTAGAATGTGAATGCTTCCTGATATTGGAGGACTTCAAAGGGTAAAAACAGAAATTAGTGAGTGTGTGTATGTGTGCGCGTCTGGTCTGTGTGTGTGGTGTGTATTATCATTAACAAAGGGGCACTGACTCCTCTCTCAGCCAGCTTGATGCACTAAAACAACGTTCATGAATACATTTCATATCACAATGTTAAGAGTTCAGAACAAAATACACTGAAAAACTGAAAACAATGAGTAGTAATGTGTGTAAAATGAGTGGTAGAAAGTGCTGTTATATCCCGAGTTCCTATTGACATCTGACCACAGAATGACAAAATGACATGTTGACTATTTCCATGGAACAAGTCATTTCTGATAATTACTGTTATTTGCAATGGTCCCAAAACACATCAATTACTCATGTATGTCTGGTGCATTTTGATGTATTTGTGTCTGTCGGAGCAGCCAGACAGAGGGATAGAAAAAGGAAGAGAGACAGACGGATGAAAATAAAACATAATAAGTAAAACATTCTGACAATTTCTTGTGGAAATATAACTATAAATGGTTCCACCCAAACAATAGCCCATCAAACTATTATATTTTTTGACAAAAGCTCTGTCTAGACAGTATTTGATTATTTTTTAAGCACTGAAAGGAAATTTTTCCAAACAATGTTTCACAGGACTTATACAGCTACCATAGGCCTCTGTGTACTCATATGTTGTAGTCCCAAACTTCATATCCTCTTTAGTATAGTCGACCCCTGATCCCAAACGAACGGCCCCAGAGTGGTCCTCTGTAGCTCAGCTGGTAGAGCACGGCGCTTGTAACGCCAAGGTAGTGGGTTCGATCCCCGGGACCACCCATACACAAAAATGTATGCACGCATGACTGTAAGTCGCTTTGGATAAAAGCGTCTGCTAAATGGCATATTATTATTATTATTATTATATTACCCCCCCCCCCCTCTGTTCAACATGGCCTAACTCAAATTTGACATGCACTCACAGCGTGTTCATTGTGATCATCACATTTGGAAATGTTTTAATGAAAAATGTTGCATGATAAAAAGGGCTTTAAAGTTGTTCTGAGAGCAGAGCAAAAGAGAGAGATGTCATTAGAGCAGAATATGATAATCCATAAGCTGGCGAGATAACAAGCAGAGAGAGAGAGAGATGTTCTTCCTGCCTGCCATGCTATCCAGTGTGCTCAGAATGACCCCAGCTCATAATACGGTGTCTGTCTGTGTCTGTCTGTCTGTATGTCACTCACTGTCTGTCTGTGCATACATGCACATATGCACGTGCACAGGCATGCACAAACACCTACGAACAAATATTTGGGAAGCTTTTTATTATTGACAACTTGGCACAATGCTGTTGTCAACAGCACAGGAACAATGTACTTCTCAGTAGGGTAACGTGGGTGTTCCTTAGTACACGGCTCTGAGCTGTAGTAAACTCACTTCTCTGTGGTGTCCCACCCTGCCTCAGAGAAGAGGTGTGAGCTGTGTTTACACACAAACAAGGACACAGCCTCACTGCTCTGCTCCAACTCTTGTTCTCCAAGCACACAGGTGCATATCATCCTCCATAAGGACATTTTTTTTAACTGAAGAGAAAGAATATGCAGGTAAGGAACTATTTCCACTGTTCTTTTCTGCATTTGTATTTGGATGAGTTTGTTGTAAACACTTAAATATGTTTAAATATTTTATATAAAATAAAAATAAAATATGATGTATTGGCTACGGTGCAGCAGGGACGCACTCTAGCAGTTACTATCCTCAGTAGAGATGTATTCTCGTCCATAACAGCCATTTGTAGGCCTATCTGTGTGTTGTGGTCAGTCTTCTCCAGCGTCCCTCTACCCTCGTAAAGGCTCTAACCACAGGAAGACCACTGGGCCAGTCTGCAGTCCAACCATCAAACCACAAGTCTACCCAAACACACTCGCAGGCACACACAAACATCTGTGTAACCAGACCTTCCCGGTCGCTGAAACACAGAACACATGCTGTTTAACAATTACACAATCCTATCATACCCGTTATCTTCATAGGAGTTAAAGGCCTAAATCCCTACATCAAATACAGGACCGCTCAGCATAATCCCGGGAACATCAGTTTAAATCCAGAATATCCCACATACTCTAGCTATTACACCCGAACCCTGGCCTCTCATCCCCCCACTAGATCCATGGAAGAGATGTACTAATGTGTGGTCTATGAATTCATATTAACACAGGCCATTAGCCCCTAACACACCTAGATATTTTATTTGACAGTCCAGGAAATCCCTCTAACTCTATCTGTAACCAGCTGTCACTAACATACGTTTTAACAAACAATCTCCTTTCAGTCACTGAGTACTATGGAGAGAGGTCACAAATGCAACTAAAGCCAGAGCAAGCTAAACTAGAATGGTCTGGATTTTTACTGGAAAGATCAGTGGCGAAAATCCTATATAATTCAAGGAATTTACCAAGAACAGGTGAAAAAAGGAGGATTCATGTGAGAGATTAACAGACATTTTGTCAGAAGTGGATATATGTGTTTCTAACACAGTAGGTCTGGATTGTGAGAATGGAGGCAAAGGAAGGACACTAAAAGGAGAAGATGACAAATATCTGAGAGCGCTTTGCCTTTCCTTCGACCTCTGAGGTCCTTTATAACTAGATAAGGACGAATCAAATAAAGTTAATCTAAACAGTAATTTAAAGTAAACCGCCAGGAGTCAGACGAACAGCCAATGGTCACACTGCTTATGGCGTGCGGCACAAGCACACCAACAACACAAAAATGGCTCACGTCTTAAAGCAAAAAAAAAAGAGTGACCAGGGGGACAAATTAAAGATGAAGACTAGACTGGAGCATTCCCCCCCTGAGAGATACAAACAACCGTCTTTCTGTCTGGCTCCGTGTCTCCCCAGCAGGGCGTCAGTTTCCTGGCCTGAAGGGGTCAGCGGTGGGCTGCTGGAGAACCTGACAGTCATTGCGGCTCTAGAGGGGATGTTTTGCGGGGCATCCTGTGGCTAGTCTGGCATGGAGAGAATATTAAAGAGGCTCCAAATACACACAGCCCTGCCAGGCCTCTCACACATTACACTGCAGACACGGTCACCCAGAGAGCCAGACTAACTCTGCAAGCTCACACACTGTATTCATTGCCTCCCAGATCATTGCTACTCATCCCAATTCCCCCCCCCCCCACCTCAACCCTTCACCTCCTCACCCCTTCAGACCACTACTGCCCTCCCCCTCTCTCCCAGTCCAATGGGTGATGTAGTGTAGTGTACTCTCCGAGGGGTTCTGTTTATTTGTGTTGGAGTCTGGTTTACAGCTTGTGACTGTCCCCACCTATTTTCTCACAAGTCATCTTAACAGCAGGGCTGCTTAACAGCTACTCTCTCTATTAACATAGCATTAACATAATATTAGCATGTGTGCATTCTGGTGTTGATGAAGAGAAATCGTTTTTTAGAAAAGCGGTTTTATGAAATTAAATGACGATAATCGCCTACGGACATTAATGTCTCTTTCTAAAAACGGATTCTCCGGCGGTACAGGAAATCAGACCTGCTGTTGTTGACTGAAAGTTTAGTGTAGAGTTGTACGGCCCTAGACATAATGCAATACTGATCAGCAGGGGTATCAGAATGAATTGCCTGTTACAGGTGCTGTATCAGATACATATTCACCAACAACTGAAACATTTCCAGATCGCGAGACTGTCTATCAATTAAACACAACATCACATGCTTTCATCTATGATCATCATATTGATACAACCATTCAATCTAATACAGAGAGGAAGATAGAGGTCGATCGGGGGAATTATTTTACAGACAGAGAGGGCAAGGAGGGGGATCTTCTCAGAGGTAGACAGGGGAAGAAGGGAAAATGACCTTAGTTGGGGCAAATTGAGACAAACAGAGAGAGAGAGAGAGAGAGAGAGAGGGGGGGGGGGGGGGGGGGGGGGGGGTTCCGTGTGAATGAAAGGAAAGAGAGCAAAAGACAGTGAGTGGTGAAAACTAAAGTAGGCCAGCTGTTGATGATGAGGTCGTTGAATGTTTAATGTGAGTAGTGAACGTGTGAGAGGTGGGTAAGAGGGAAGACGTGTCAGCAGTACTGATTGGAGATCAGCCCGCGGCCCAACTGCTGTACTGGGTACTATGCCTGTCCCTCAGCACACACACGGCCCTCAGAACAGCTGTCATGCTAGGACATCACATCTCAGACAGACCTGGCCTGTTGACAACACAGCTTTGTGATTCGTCTGATTTGTGTTTGTGATGCTGTGCAGAGTCAATGGTTTCCAAGGCAGAATTAACATGTGACAATCAGAAATTCAACATTTCTTGACCTACAGTACAGGCGTCTGGTATGAAATGAGCATGTACAGAGGTACAGTAGGCCCATGCACTCTGGCTTTTGGACTGTCTATTTCCACATATAAATGTAGCTGAACATTCTCTCAGTTTGGCCTATATTCAGTAGTTGTCTATGGGCCTGTGTGTTTGGTCTATGTTCAGCGTATGTCTGTGTTAGTTGTGTTTAGCTGTGTGGGCCTGTGTTAGCCTGTGCTTGTCTGTGTTAGCTGTCTGTGGGCCTGCCTGTTTCCTAATTGCCCGTCTTGGTTTTTGCCCTAGCACTACACAGCTGATTCAAATAATCAAAGCTTGATGATGAGTTGGTTTTTTGAAAAAAAAAAAAATGTGCACAGACACAGTATCTGTGTATCTTTGAGCCTGCCTGTGTCAGTGTATTTAGCTGTGTCTGTGGGCCTGTGTGTTTAGCCTGGCTACTGTGCTGCACTCAGCTAGTGCTCTCTCTTCACTAATCCCTCCTCCTCATGAATACATTAACGCAGCGCGTCTTAAACTCAGCTTAGCTGCCGGCTCAGCACCACATCACATCCTATTACCTACTTTAAATCATTCATGTGACATCGTTTTCACTCAATTTCAGAAACACCCACGGACGGTTCAAATCTGCACGTTTCCCCGAGCTGTCGCAGCAGCGACCCTCTCTAAATGAACATTTGTAGTTGCATACACAATCACACACACAATCACGCTCACACACACACACACACACACACACACACACACACACACATACATACTGCCACTCAAGCATGCAGAAACACGCACACACAGTTCTCCACAGCTTTTTCATCATCATTTTGGAAGAGGAACTCTAGTTATAAAAGCTCTATGATCAGAGGGAATAACTGATATTGTCTAATTTTAAAGAACAGACAATATTCTGTAAAACAAAGAAGTCCTTACTGTATGTAAATATTATGTGCCTACTGTAAGAATTCTTATCCTTTTGTCTATATAGATAATTCTGTTAAAATAGCCAGTGGATAGCCTTAAAATTAAACTGCCCTTACTTCCTACAGAACAGCTTAAAGGTGTACTTTACTGTGTTGCTGACAATAAAGAAAAATAAAATCCCTCCAAACTATTCACATATAAACCTTTTCTCAGGCTCTCCTCCTGGCTAGAAATGAAAAATTCAGATCACCCCAAAGAAAACCACTCCTTTACTTAGGAATGTTCAATTTGCCCTAACACAGCTCTTTATTGCATTGAAAGGTTTTTTGAAAGCTTCAGTAATTAGCAAAGCCACATAAAATCAATTCTGTGGAGTGCATTTAACAGTTTTTATGTCTGACTGTTCGGTCAAGTGTACAGAACAATTGTGTGACAATATGTAGTCCCGTGTAGTTCAGTTGGTAGAGCATGGCGCTTGCAACGCCAGGGTTGTGGGTTCGATTCCCACGGGGGGCCAGTATGAAAATGTATGCACTCACTAACTGTAAGTTGCTCTGGATAAGGGCGTCTGCTAAATGACCAAAAAATACGTGGGACAGCTTTTTAGTGTTTTACGGAGAGTGACAGTCCTTGTTTAACCCTTTAAAGAGAAAACTTCAATGTCCCTTAAACCCCACATGAATCTTAACGACACAAATAATACAGTGCATTCGGAAATTATTCAGACCTCTTGACTTTTTCCACATTTTGTTACGTTACAGTCTTATTCTAAAATTGATTAAATTGTTTTTTTCCCTCATCAATCTACACACAATACCCCATAATGACAAAGCAAAAACAGGTTTTTAGAAATGTTTACAAATGTATAAAAATAAATAAATAAATACCACATTTACATAAGTATTCAGACCCATTACTCAGTACTTTGTTGAATCAACTTTGGCAGTGATTACAGATTCGAGTATTCTTGGGTATGACGCTACAAGCTTGGCACACCTGTATTTGGGGAGTTTCTCCCATTCTTCTCTGCAGATCCTCTCAAGCTCTGTCAGGTTGGATGGGGAACGTCGCTGCACAGCTATTTTCAGGTCTCTCCAGAGATGTTCGATCAGGTTCAAGTCCGGGCTCTGGCTGGGCCACTCAAGGACATTCAGAGACTTGTCCCGCAGCCACTCCTGCGTTGTCTTGGCTGTGTGCTTAGGGTCGTTGTCATGTTGAAAGGTGAACCTTCGCCCCAGTCTGAGGGCCTGAGCGCTCTGGAGCAGGTTTTCATTGAGGATCTCTCTGTTCATCATTCCCTCGATCCTGACTAGTCTCCCAGTCCCTGCCGCTGAAAAACATCCCCACAGCATGATGCTGTCACCACCATGCTTCACAGTTGGGATGGTGCCAGGATTCCTCCAGACGTGACGCTTGGCATTCAGGCCAAAGAGAATCTTGTTTCTCATGGTCTGAGAGTCCTTTAGGTGCATTTTGGCAAATTCCAACCAGGCTGTCATGTGCATTTTACTGAGGAGTGGCTTCGGTCTGGCCACTCTACCATAAAGGCCTAATTGGTGGAGTGCTGTAGAGATGGTTGTGCTTCTGGAAGGTTCTCCCATCTCAACAGAAAAACTCTGGAGCTCTGTCAGAGTGACCATTGGGTTCTTGGTCACCTCCCTGACCAAGGCCTTTCTCCCCAGATTGCTCATTTTGGCCAGGCGGCCAGCTCTAGGAAGAGTCTTGGTGGTTCAAAACTTCTTCCATTTAAGAATGATGGAGGCCACTGTGTTCTTAGGGATCTTCAATGCTGCAGAATCTTTTTGGTACCCTTCCCCAAATCTGTGCCTCGACACAATCCTGTCTCTGAGCTCTACAGACAATTCCTTCGACCTCATGGCTTGGTTTTTGCTCTGACATGCACGGTTAACTGTGGGACCTTACATAGACAGGCGTGTGCCTTTCCAAATCATGTCCAATCAATTGAATTTACCACAGGTGGACTCCAATCAAGTTGTAGAAACATCTCAAGGATGATCAATGGAAACAGGATGCACCTGAGCTCAATTTCAAGTCTCATAGCAAAGGGTCTGAATACCTATGTAAATAAGGTATTTCTGTTTTAATTTTTAATAAATTTGCAGAAATTTCTGAAAAGCTGTTTTCAATTTGACATTACGTGGTATTGTGTGTAGATTGATGACAACATGTGGAAAAAGTAAAGGGGTCTGAATACTTTCTGAATGCACTGTATATAAACCTTTTTAAATAACAACTAAATCAGGTCCTTCCACATCTATCAGACAAAGGGCAGGATTCAATCCGTATTGTGGAAGATCCACGTTAAAATATAAAGGTAATTTCCGATTCAGCCGACATATGCAGCATTTACCGTGAATGCAGTCTCCACGAACACGGGAACCTTTAAATTTCAATCAAGCTATAACGCAGATCTTCTGCGATACTTCGGCAATACGGATTGAATTCAGCCCATCATTGTTCTGTTTAACTTTAGTTAAGATGTCCCAAGATGTCTTACCTCTCTCTCTCTCTCTCTCTCTCTCTCTCTCTCTCTCTCCGCTCTCTCTCTACCCCCCTCTCCATCCCGCTCTCTCTCATCTCTGTTGTTGTTGATACTTAGGTTATCAGGTGTTTAACTGGCTGTAATTAGATTCTACACCTCACAGCTGGCCCTCTGATAGGTGGGGAATAAGGTGCCTGGCGCATAATTAACATGTCATTATGAAACTGATTGAATCGCTGGGAGACACACGACACGGGTTCCATGGCGATAAGGTTTCTTTCTGGGCTTTGATTGGGTAACGGATTATGGGCAAAAAACTTAATTTTTATTTATTTATTTTATTTCACCTTTATTTAACCAGGTAAGCCAGTTGAGAACAAGTTCTCATTTACAACTGCGACCTGGCCAAGATAAAGCAAAGCAGTGCGATAAAAACAACAACAACACAGAGTTACACATGGGCTAAAACAAAGCATAAAGTCAAAAATACCACATAAAATATATATACAGTGTGTGCAAATGTAGCAAGTTATGGAGGTAAGGCAATAAATAGGCCATAGTGCAAAATAATTACAATTAGTATTAACACTGGAATGATAGATGTGCAAGATATGATGTGCAAATAGAGATACTGGGGTGCAAATGAGCAAAAATAAATAACAATATGGGGATGAGGTAGTTGAGTGGGATAATTTCAGAAGGGCTGTGTACAGGTGCAGTGATCGGTAAGGTGTTCTGACAACTGATGCTTAAAGTTAGTGAGGGAGATAAGAGTCTCCAGCTTGAGAGATTTTTGCAGTTCGTTCCAGTCATTGGCAGCAGAGAACTGGAAGGAATGGCGGCCAAAGGAGGTGTTGGCTTTGGGGATGACCAGTGAGATATATCTGCTGGAGTGCATACTACGGGGGGGGGGGGGGGGGGGGGGGGGGTGTTGCTATGGTGACCAATGAGCTAAGATAAGGCGGAGATTTGCCTAGCAGTGATTTCTAAATGGCCTGGAGCCAGTGAGTTTGGCGACGAATATGTAGTGAGGACCAGCCAACAAGAGAGTACAGGTCACAGTGGTGGGTAGTATATGGGGCTTTGGTGACAAAACGGATGGCCCTGTGATAGACTACATCGAATTTGCTGAGTAGAGTGTTGTAGGCTATTTTGTAAATTACATCGCCGAAGTCAAGGATCGGTAGGATAGTCAGTTTTACGAGGGCATGTTTGGCAGCATGAGTGAAGGAGGCTTTGTTGAGAAATAGGAAGCCGATTCTAGATTTAACTTTGGATTGGAGATGCTTAATGTGAGTCTGGAAGGAGAGTTTACAGTCTAACCAGACACCTAGGTATTTGTAGTTGTCCATATACTCTAGGTCAGACCCGTCGAGAGTAGTGATTCTAGTCGGGTGGTGGGCGGGTGCCAGCAGCGTTCAATTGAAGAGCATGCATTTAGTTTTACTAGTGTTTAAGAGCAGTTGGAGGCTACGGAAGGAGTGTTGTATGGCATTGAAGCTCGTTTGGAGGTTTGTTAACACAGTGTCCAATGAAGGGCCAGATGTATACAAAATGGTGTCGTCTGCGTAGAGGTGGATCTGAGAGTCACCAGCAGCAAGAGCGACATCATTGATATACACGGAGAAAAGAGTCGGCCCAAGAATTGAAACCTGTGGCACCCCCATAGAGACTGCCATAGGTCCAGACAACAGGCCCTCCGATTTGACACATTGAACTCTATCTGAGAGTTGGGGGGCATGGTCAAGTTGCAGCGGAGGGTGCAGAGCTGGTGGCCGGGGTAGTGGTAGCCAGGTGGAAAGCATGGCCAGCCGTAGCAAAATGCTTGATGCAATTCTCGATTATTGTAGATTTATCGGTGGTGATAGTGTTTCCTAGCCTCAGTGCAGTGGGCAGCTGGGAGGAGGTGCTCTTATTCTCCATTGACTTTACAGTGTCCCAAAACTTTTTGGAGTTAGTGCTACAGGATGCAAATTTCTGTTTGGAAAAGCTAGCCTTTGCTTTCCTAACTGCTTGTGTATATTGGTTCCTAACTTCCCTGAAAAGTTGCATATCGCGGGGGCTATTCGATGCTAATGCAGTACGCCACAGGATGTTTTTGTGCTGGTCAAGGGCAGTCAAGTCTGAGGAGAACAAGGGGCTATATCTGTTCTTAGTTCTGAATTTTTTTAATGGGGCATGCTTATTTAAGATTGAGAGGAAAGCACTTTTAAAGAACAACCAGGCATCCTCTACTGACGGAATGAGATCGATATCCATCCAGGATACCTGGGCCAGGTCAATTAGGAAGGCCTTGTCATGATTAACTGGATTTGAACCCAAATGCAGACAACTACACCAAGCCAGAGAAGGTTTAACAGGTTTATTTACAATGGTCAATAGTCCAGGTTCCAAATAATAGGGGAAGAGCAAGTCCAGGTTACAGGAAGGGTAACAGATCCAGGTCAGGGCAGGTGTGGTACCGTAATGTCCTAGTGTCCGTGGTGAATCCAAAAGGGAGGTCCGGTAGTGGAAAGCAGGATGGTGGTGGCAGGAGTGAAGCGGAGGCAGGAGTCAGGTTCCAATAATCTGTGGCACAGGAGAAAAGTAAATAGAACAGGCCAAAAACACAAAGAGCGAAAACAAACAGGTTGAGTCGACAGCGAGACTAACATGGTTGTCTTGACTATGATCTGACGATGAGTGGCAAGTTTGACCGGGTCTTAAAGGCTGAGGTGATTATGGTGAATGAGCTGCAGCTGGAACCCTGACTCCCGCACACCAGACTTCACTCCTGCAATCAAGGACAAACAGAGGGGAGGGGAAGAGCAGAGAGAGAGCTACCTAGCAGCAGTAGGCCTAACAGTACCCCCCCCTCTTCGGACGCCACCTGGCGGCCGACAGGGTTTATCGGGATGTAACCGATGAAATTCACGGACCAGAGCAGGATCCACAATGAAGCTCCTGGGCACCCAGGAACGTTCCTCAGGACCATAACCCTCCCAATCCACCAGGTAATGGAAACCACGACCCCGGCGGCGAACATCCAGAAGTCGCCGGACAGTGTAGACAGGACCCCCACCCATGATCCTGGGCGGAGGAGGGGGACGAGAGGGCGGGCACAGAGGGCTGACAGACACAGGCTTGATCTGGGACACATGAAAAGTGGAATGAACCCGTAGGGAGGCAGGAAGCTGTAGTTTAACCGCGCAGGGGTTAACAATAGACAGTATCTTGAACGGTCCTATAAAACGTGGCGCCATCTTCTTAGATTCTACTTTCAATGGAAGATCACGTGACTTAAGCCATACCTCTTGACCAGGAGAGTAACCGGGAGCCTGGGACCGGTGACGGTTGGCTTGCCTCTGCATGTACGACGAAGCTCGGGACAGAGCTACCCTGGCCTTCCTCCAGACCTTGAAGCAGCGGCGCATGTGGGACTGCACCGAGGGTACCGCCAGTTCCCTCTCTTGAGAAGGGAACAGGGGAGGTTGATAACCCAGAGCACACAGAAAGGGAGACAAACCAGAGGAAGCGTTAGTCAAGGTGTTATGAGCATATTCCACCCAGGGGAGCATGGAGCTCCAAGACCCAGGGTTAGACCCTGTGACACAGCGGAGAGCGGTCTCCATCTCCTGGTTCGCTCTCTCGGCTTGCCCGTTGGTCTGGGGGTGATATCCAGAGGACAGGCTGGATGTGATGCCCAAAGCTTTACAGAAAGCTTTCCATACCTGGGAGACAAACTGGGGACCCCTGTCAGAGACAATATCAGTGGGCAGACCATGAGAGCGGAACACATGTTCAACCAAAATATCAGCCGTCTCTCTGGCAGTGGGCAGTTTAGGTAGGGCCAAAAAATTAGCAAACTTAGAAAAACGATCAATCACAGTAAGAATGACAGTCTTTTCAGACGAGGGGGGAAGTCCAGTGACAAAATCCAAAGCAATGTGGGACCAGGGCCGGCTGGGTATTGGCAGAGGTCGTAGATGACCAGCGCTGGCCTGGGTGGAGTTCTTACTTCGTGCACATACCGTACAAGCAGCAATGAAGGCTCGAGTGTCCGCCTCCATCCTGGGCCACCAGAACCTCCGTCGCACAAAGTCAAGGGTCCGAGTAACTCCAGGGTGACAGGTAAGGGGAGACGAGTGAGCCCACTGAAGTACCTGGGAGCGAACAGACTCAGGGACAAACAACCGGTTAGGAGGACCGCTCCCAGGGTCAGCTTGATGATGTTGAGCCTGTCTAACAATCCCTTCGATGTCACATGTAATGGCCGCAATACTGCAGGTAGGAGGCAAGATGGGTTCAGGGTTACTACCAGTATCAACAGCAGAATGAACACGAGACAGGGCGTCAGGCTTGACGTTGCGTGACCCAGGACGGTAAGACAGAGAAAAATTGAATCTCCCAAAAAATAGTGCCCACCTGGCTTGACGGGGATTGAGCTGCTTAGCTGACTGGATGTATGCCAGATTCTTGTGATCCGTCCAATCGATGAAGGGTTGTTCCGCCCCCTCCAACCAATGCCGCCACTCCTCGAGAGCCAGCTTAACGGCGAGCAGTTCACGATTGCCAACATCATAATTCCTCTCTGCCTGAGAAAGCTTCCGTGAAAGAAAAGCACAGGGATGCAGTTTGTTATCTTCAGGAGAACGTTGTGACAACACCGCACCTACCCCAGTGTCGGATGCATCCACCTCCACGACAAACTGGCGGTCTGGGTCCGGCTGCATCAGAATGGGAGCCGAGGCGAAGCGATGTTTCAGTTCTTCGAACGCTGATTCGGCCCCTTCATTCCAAGCGAACGGTAGTGAGATGGAGGTGAGAGCGGTGAGTGGTGCCGCAATGCGGCTGTAGTCCTTGATGAACCTCCTGTAGAAGTTCGCAAACCCCAGGAATCGTTGAAGTTGTTTGCGGGTGGAGGGGGCTGGCCAGTCCGTGACTGCAGAGATCTTAGCTGGGTCCATCCGCAACTCCCCCTGAGCGATTATGTAACCCAAAAAAGAGGTCTCAGACACATGAAATTCACATTTCTCCATCTTCACAAATAGTTTGTTCTCCAACAACCTTTGCAACACCTGGCGCACATGCAGTTCATGTTCCTGGGAGGACTCTGAGAAAATCAGGATATCATCCAGATAGACAAAAACAAAACGATTCAACATGTCCCGAAGGACATCATTCACGAGTGCCTGAAAAACAGCAGGGGCATTAGACAAACCAAAAGGCATGACCAGATACTCAAAATGTCCCAAGGGTGTGTTGAAGGCAGTCTTCCATTCATCACCTTTACGAATGCGCACCAGGTGATACGCATTTCGCAGATCCAGTTTCGTAAAGATGGTAGCACCATGAAGGAGGGGAAAAGCAGAATTAATCAAAGGCAGAGAATACTTGTTCTTAATGGTGATGTTGTTAAGTCCACGGTAATCAATACAGGGTCTGAGGGTCTTATCCTTCTTTCCCACAAAAAAGAATCCCGCTCCTACAGGTGACGAGGAAGGACGAATAATACCTGCCGCCAAGGAGTCCCGCATGTAGTTCTCCATAGCCTCCGTCTCCGGGCGGGAGAGATTGTACAGGCGACTGTTAGGGAGAGGGGCTCCTGGCTGGAGGTCAATGGGGCAGTCGTATGGCCGGTGAGGTGGAAGAGAAGTAGCCCTGTGTTTGCAGAAAACGGATGCCAGGTCATGATACACGTCAGGAACAGCAGAGAGATCCATGGACTCCAGTGGAGGTTGAGGCACAGTGCTGGCAGGGGTTTGAGCAGAACACAAACAGTTCACATGACAAAATGTGCTCCATGAAACAATTCTACCTGTCACCCAATCAATGTGTGGATTATGTCTTATGAGCCAGGGGATACCAAGGACCAGGGGGGTCTGTGGGCAGTCAATTATGTGAAATTGAATGCTCTCCTGATGATTACCCGACACTCTGAGACGAACAGGGACAGTCTGATGAGTAATACGGGTCAACAATTGTCCATTTAGACCCTTAGCCTGCAGCGGACGGTCCATAGGAACAGTCTCTAACTCCATTTGTTGAGCCAACTCTCGATCCAAAAAGCTTTCATCGGCACCAGAGTCAACCAGCGCACTAACAGGGAAATCCTGGACCTGCCACTGGAGGGATGCCTGGAGCAGAATGCGGGGAGAAGAGGAAGAATCCGCTGTTCGGCTCACCAAAACTTCTCCCATTAATGATGAGCCGGCCCTTTTCCCGGACGAACTGGGCAGGAAGGAACGAAATGACCAGCTTCTCCACAATACAGGCAGGCCCGAACCTGAATACGACGTGCACGCTCCTCTGAGGACAACCGTGCACGACCCACCTCCATGGCTTCGGGTTCAGTGCTCCTCGTATCGACTCGGGAAGACTCGGCCCTCTCCCGGCGGCGCTCCCGAATCCGATTATCCAACCGGATGGTGAGTGAAATAAGGTTATCCAGCGTAGGCGATTCATCATATGACACCAATTCATCCTTCAAAGTCTCAGACAAAGCATTCATGAACACTCCTTGTAATGCCTCGTCATTCCAACCACTCACTGCCGCTAACGTCCGAAACTCCACTGCCATCTCCGCCACACTGCGAGACCCCTGCCGAAGAGACAACAACCGTTTAGCAGCCTCCTTGCCCCGTACGGGGTGGTCGAAAACCTTCCTCATCTCAGTGGTGAAGGCAACGTAAGCGTTGCAAATGTCCGACTGACTCTCCCAGACCGCGGATCCCCAGGAACGAGCGGAACCGCTAGTAGAGTTGATAAGGTAGGCAATAAGGGCTCTCTCTGAGGCGTAGGTGAGGAGCTGTTGTTCAAACACTAGCGAGCATTGAGTCAAAAAATCACCACAGGTTCCCATGTTCCCGTCATAGCGCTCTGGAGCAGGAACAAAAGGCTCTCTGATCTGGGCTGGAGGAGCAGTTTGTATGCCATGAACGAGGGGTGCATTATTAATTTGGGTAGTAAGGACAGACACTTGATGGGTGAGTAATTGAATCTGATTAAACAGCATCTGACTGTTCTCAGAAATAGTCTTAAACAAAGTATCATGTTGGCCAAGTAAAATGCCCTGATTGGCTATGGCAGTCCAAATTTGAGTGCACTCTGGGGTGGTATCCGAGCTACTGTCTGCTGGGTTCATGTTGGTCAGATCATACTGTCATGATTAACTGGATTTGAACCCAAATGCAGACAACTACACCAAGCCAGAGAAGGTTTAACAGGTTTATTTACAATGGTCAATAGTCCAGATTCCCAATAATAGGGGAAGAGCAAGTCCAGGTTACAGGAAGGGTAACAGATCCAGGTCAGGGCAGGTGTGGTACCGTAATGTCCTAGTGTCCGTGGTGAGTCCAAAAGGGAGGTCCGGTAGTGGAAAGCAGGATGGTGGTGGCAGGAGTGAAGCGGAGGCAGGAGTCAGGTTCCAATAATCTGTGGCACAGGAGAAAAGTAAATAGAACAGGCCAAAAACACAAAGAGCGAAAACAAACAGGTTGAGTCGACAGCGAGACTAACATGGTTGTCTTGACTATGATCTGACGATGAGTGGCAAGTTTGACCGGGTCTTAAAGGCTGAGGTGATTATGGTGAATGAGCTGCAGCTGGAACCCTGACTCCCGCACACCAGACTTCACTCCTGCAATCAAGGACAAACAGAGGGGAGGGGAAGAGCAGAGAGAGAGCTACCTAGCAGCAGTAGGCCTAACAGGCCTGCTCACTAAAGTGTTTTAGGGAGCGTTTGACGGACCCGTTACGGACGCAGGCAATAAGGCAGTGATCGCTGAGATCCTGGTTGAAGACAGCGGATGTGTATTTAGAGGGTAAGTTAGTCAGGATGATATCTATGAGGGTGCCCATGTTTACGGATTTAGGGTTGTACCTGGTAGGTTCCTTGATTATTTGTGTGAGATTGAGGGCATCTAGTTTGGATTGTAGGATGGCTGGGGTGTTAAGCCTATCCCAGTTTAGGTCACCAACCAATATGAACTCTGAGGATAGATGGGGGGCAATCAATTCACATATGGTGTCCAGGGCACAGCTGGGGGCTGAGGGGGGTCTGTAGCAAGCGGCAACAGTGAGAGACTTATTTCTAGAAAGGTGGATTTTTAGAAGTAGGAGCTCGAACTGTTTGGGCACAGACCTGGATAGTATGATAGAGCTTTGCAGGCTATCTCTACAGTAGATTGCAACTAGGGATGGAAATGTCTGAATTTTTGGTGGCCTTCCTAAGCCAGGATTCAGACACTGCTAGAACATCAGGGTTGGCGGAGTGTGCTAACGCAGTGAATAACTCAAACTTAGTGGCGCAGTGGTCTAAGGCGCTGCATCGCAGTGCTAGCTGTGCCACTAGAGATCTTGGTTCGAATCCAGGCTCTGTCGTAGCCGGCCGCGACCGGGAGACCCATGGGGCGGCGCACAATTGGCCCAGCGTCGTCCAGGGTAGGGGAGGGAATGGCCGGCAGGGATGTAGCTCAGTTGGTAGAGCATGGCGTTTGCAACGCCAGGGTTGTGGGTTTGATTCCCAAGGGGGGCCAGTATGAAAAATAAACTAACTGTAAGTCGCTCTGGATAAGAGCGTCTGCTAAATGACTAAAATGTAAAATGTAAATGAAGGAGGCTTCTGATGTTAACGTGCAGAAAACCAAGGCTTTCACGGTTACAGAAGTCAACAAATGATAGCTCCTGGGGAGTAAGAGTGATACTGGGGGCTGCAGGGCCTGGGTTAGCCTCTACATCACCAGAGGAACAGAGGAGGACTAGAATAAGGATACGGCTAAAGGTGTCACGGAATCAGCCGAGGCTGCTCCTCCTCCTTGCTCGGGCAGGCTTCGGCGTTCGTCGTCCCCGGAGTACTAGCTGCTACCGATCTATGTTTCTGTGTTTGACTTGTTTTGTCTTGATTGTGTACACCTGTTTCCTATTATGTTGTATTGTATTCCCTATATAACCCTCTGTTGTTCATTGTATGTTGTGTGTGATTGTTCTCGTCATTTTCGGCAGTTGCTATTGTGCGGGTATTCTCCTCCCTGTTTGGAGGTTGTTTTGTACTCTGGTTACTTTGTCAGTAAAAGTATGTTTCCAGTAGCTCGGTGTCCTGCGTTTGACTTCGCCTACAGCATTCACGTCGCACTTTGACAAAAGGCTTTACGAACTGGTCTTCTAGTGCGTTGGGTATAGAGAATAAAGGGGGCAGATTTCCGGCCGTTGTAGAATAGATTCAGGGCATTATGTACAGACAAGGATATGAGTACAGTGGAGGTAACCTAAGCGTTGGGTAACAATGAAAGAGATAGCATCACTGGAGGCACCGATTGAGCCGGTCTCGGCGTGTATGGGGGGTGGAACAAAGGAGCTATTTGAGGCAGTTTGAGAATGACTTGGGGTTCTATATTGAAATTGTATAATAAGAACTAACTGGAATAGCAATAGGCAAGGCATATTGACATGGGAGAGAGGCATAAAGCAATCACAGGTGTTATTAGAGAGAGCTAAGACAACAACTGGTAATGGCGATGAAAGTTTGGGCTGAGGCTAAACAGATAAACAGGACAGAGTACAGTGTAAAGGAACAGTCCAGCAATCATCAGCTGTGCAGCTGAGTGATCAATAAGGTCCAGTGAACAGCAATATGTGAATCCAAGAGCAGTTCGAATTGGTGCTACAGCACAGCGAGCAGGAAGCACGGCTGTCATTTGTGTGTGCTAGCGGGCCGGGGCTAGCAGATGGAACTTCGTGGTCGTCACAACGGGAAGCCTGTTGACACCACAGACGATTACGTCGGCACACCAGTCGTGATAGATCGGCGGGGCTCCGTGTTGACTCTAGGAGGTCCGGTTGACAGAGAGGTAGATAGCCGGGAGATGTGCCTGGCTCGAGGCTAGCTCAAGGCTGATTAGCCAACAATCCATTTGGTTGCAGCTAGCTAGTTGCGATGATCCGGTGTTAAAGGTCCAGTGTTTAGTGATTCCGGCAGAAAATCCGATATGTTCTGGGTCGATAACGCGCTGTGGAGACAGCGCAGACTGGCCAATAATAGTCCAGGCTAGAGCTGGCTGGTAGGTAGTGCAGGCCACGGACAATGGTGAAAAACCGCTAATGGTGGCTAATAGCAAGTAGCTAGTTAGCTGGCTACTCCCGTCCGGTAGACAAAGAAGTAGATAGCTGGGATATGGGCCTGGCTCGAGGCTAGCTCAAGGCTAACTGGTGCTTGCTTCGGGGGCAGTGGTGATTAGCCTACAGCAACATCCATTCGGTTGCGGCTAGCTGGTTGTGATCTGGTGTTAGGGTCCAGTGGTTCAGTTATTCTGGCAGAAAATCCGATGTTCTGGGTGAAAACCGCTAACGGTGGCTAATAGCAAGGAGCTTGTTAGCTGGCTAGATAGTTTCAACTGGAGATTCTAGAAAAAGTTGAGTAAATAATAGAATCCGTTCCACATTGAGTGAGGCGGGTTGCAGGAAAGTATATACAGTGAGGGAAAAAAAGTAGTTGATCCCCTGCTGATTTTGTACGTTTGCCCACTGACAAAGACATGATCAGTCTATAATTTTAGTAGTAGGTTTATTTGAACAGTGAGAGACAGAATAACAAAAAAAAAATACTAGCTGCTACCGATCTATGTTTCTGTGTTTGACTTGTTTTGTCTTGATTGTGTACACCTGTTTCCTATTATGTTGTATTGTATTCCCTATATAACCCTCTGTTGTTCATTGTGTGTTGTGTGTGATTGTTCTCGTCATTTTCGGCAGTTGCTATTGTGCGGGTATTCTCCTCCCTGTTTGGAGGTTGTTTTGTACTATGGTTACTTTGTTAGTAAAAGTATGTTTCCAGTAGCTCGGTGTCCTGCGTTTGACTTCGTCTACCGCATTCACGTCGCACTTTGACAGAATCACACACCACTCATGGAGTCAGCAGGAGCGGCGGTGCCAGCTGGATCTATGGAGGCACGCGTCGAACACCAAGCGGCCATGATCCAGGCTCTCGGCACCGCCATGGAACGGGTGGTGAACACCATTAAGCGATGGGAAAGAGGGGGTCTACCTATGCCCCCTCCAACGATACCACCACCATCGGCGATGCCCATCGCTTCACCTTCGGGGTCCAGTGGGATTCGGCTCTCGCTCCCGAGGGCTTATGATGGCACAGCGGCCGGGTGCCAGGGTTTCCTACTCCAGGTTGAACTCTACCTAGCAACCATTCACCCGGCGCCCTCGGGATACGAGAGCGTGTCCTCCCTCATCTCCTGTCTGTCCGGCAAGGCGCTGGAGTGGGCCAACGCCAAGTGGGGTGGGATAGACGCCGCTACGGTCAACTATGCAGAGTTCACCCGCCGCTTCCGGGCAGTATTCGATCATCCACCAGAGGGTAAAGCGGCGGGTGAGCGTCTAATCCACCTTAGACAGGGAAGGAGGAGCGCGCAGGAGTTCGCGCTGGACTTCTGGACGCTGGCTGCCAACGCGGGATGGAATGAGAGGGCCCTCATCGACCACTATAGATGTAGCCTGAGGGAGGACGTGCGTCGGGAATTGGCCTGCAGGGACACCAACAGCTTTGATCAACTGGTGGACATGTCTATTCGCCTGGATACCCTGTTGCCTACCCGCGGCCGTCCGGATTCGGGGCCGTCCATTCCATCCCCCAGCACTTCCGAGCCTACCCCTATGGAGCTCGGGGGTGCTGGTGCTAGTGAGACCAGGAGGGAGACCAGGAGGGAGGCCGTCCCCTGCACCAACTGTGGCCGCAGAGGACACACTGCTGGTCGGTGCTGGGGAGGGTCTCCTAGGAATTGAGGCAGTGGGCGACGCACTGATGAGTCATTCCAGGTGAGTAGGCACCCAACTCACCCAGAGCTTTCTGTTGCTCGTATGTGTATTAAAGTGGTGTTTCCCGAGGTTTCTCCTCACTCCCAGCATAAGGCGCTAGTAGATTCAGGCACAGCTGGGAATTTTATCGATCGCCAGTTCACCTATAAGTTAGGGATTCCTATTGTACCTGTTGATGTGCCCTTCCCTATTCATGCCCTAGATATCCGCCCTTTGGGGTCAGGATTGATTAGAGAGGTCACGGCGCCTCTCCGGATGAAAACGCAGGAGGGCCATGAGGAGATATTACGTTTGTATTTGATTGATTCTCCTGCGTTTCCCGTGGTGTTGGGGCTTCCCTGGTTAACATCTCATGACCCCAACATTTCATGGCAACAGAGAGCTCTCAAGGGATGGTCTGATCAGTGTACTGGGCGGTGTGTAGGCGTTTCCGTAGGGGCAACGACGGTGGAAAGCCCGAACCAAGTTCCCACCTTGCACATTCCACCTGAGTATGTCGATTTGGCACTCGCCTTCAGTAAAAAGAAGGCGACTCAATTACCACCTCATCGACAGGGGGATTGTGCGATAGACCTAGAAGTAGGCGCTGCGCTTCCACGTAGTCACGTGTATCCTCTGTCTCAGGAGGAGACGGCAGCTATGGAGACCTACGTCACCGAATCTCTGAGACAGGGTTACATACGGCCGTCCACTTCCCCTGCGTCCTCGAGTTTCTTTTTTGTGAAGAAGAAGGATGGGGGTTTACGCCGTGTATTGATTACCGTGGTATCAATCAGATCACAATCAAATACAGCTATCCTCTCCCTCTGATTGCTAGTATGACGGAGTCAATACACGGGGCGCGATTCTTCACAAAATTGGATCTCAGGAGCGCGTACAACCTGGTGCGCATTAGGGAGGGAGATGAGTGGAAGACAGCATTCAGTACCACCTCGGGTCACTATGAGTACCTCGTCATGCCATACGGTTTAATGAATGCTCCTTCAGTCTTCCAATCATTTATGGACGAGATTTTCCGGGACTTGCATGGACAGGGTGTAGTGGTATATATTGATGACATTCTAATATACTCTGCTACACGAGCCGAGCATGTGTCCCTGGTGCGTCGAGTGCTTGGTAGACTGTTGGCGCATGACCTGTATGCGAAGGCGGAGAAATGTCTGTTCTTCCAGGAGTCCATCTCCTTCCTGGGACATCGGTTGTCTGCGTCAGGGGTAGAGATGGAGATTGACCGCGTTTCTGCCATGCGTAATTGCAATTTCTACCGGAGGTTTATCCGGGGCTTTGGACAGGTAGCAGCTCCCATTACCTCTCTGCTAAAGGGGGGTCCGGTGCGCCTGCAGTGGTCGGCTGAGGCGGACAGGGCGTTTAAATGTCTGAAGGACCTGTTTACCTCGGCTCCGGTGCTGGCGCATCCGGATCCCTCTTTGGCATTCCAGGTGGAGGTGGAGGTGGATGCTTCCAAGGCTGGGATCGGCGCTGTGCTGTCTCAGCGCTCGGGTACGCCACCTAAACTCCGCCCCTGTGCTTTCTATTCTAAGAAGCTCAGTCCGGCGGAGCGCAATTATGACGTGGGGGACAGGGAGCTGCTAGCTGTGGTTCAAGCCCTGAAGGTGTGGAGACATTGGCTTGAGGGGGCTAAACACCCTTTTCTCATTCTGACTGACCATCGTAACCTGGAGTACATTCGGGCAGCGAGGAGGCTGAACCCTCGCCAGGCAAGGTGGGCTATGTTTTTCTCCCGCTTTTTATTTAAGCTCACCTATAGACCAGGGTCCCAGAACGCTAAGGCAGACGCCCTGTCCCGACTATATGACACAGAGGAGAGGTCCATTGAGCCCCCTCCCATACTCCCGGAGTCTTGTCTGGTGGCACCGGTGGTGTGGGAGGTTGATGCGGAAATCGAGCGGGCATTACGTTCCGATCCTACTCCTCCACAGTGTCCAGAGGGTCGGAAGTACATGCCGCTCGAGGTTCGCGATCGTTTGATATACTGGGCTCACACGTCACCCTCCTCTGGTCATCCGGGTATTGGTCGGACAGTGCACTGCTCGGTGTGCGCCCAGTGTAAGGCGCCTAGACACCTGCCCAGGGGGAAGTTACAACCCCTACCCGTTCCACAATGGCAGTGGTCTCACCTATCGGTGGATTTTGTCACGGACCTTCCCCCCTCCCAGGGGAACACTACGATCTTGGTCGTTGTGGATCGGTTTTCTAAAGCCTGACTTCTCATTCCCCTGCCAGGTCTCCCTACTGCCCTACAAACTGCTGAGGCCCTGTTTACACACGTCTTCCGGCACTATGGGGTGCCTGAGGATATAGTGTCTGATCGGGGTCCCCAGTTCACCTCTAGAGTCTGGAGGGCGTTTATGGAACGTCTGGGGTGTCTCGATTAGCCTTACCTCAGGTTTCACCCCGAGAGTAATGGGCAGGTGGAGAGAGTGAACCAGGATGTGGGTAGGTTTCTGAGGTCGTATTGCCAGGACCGGCAAGAGGAGTGGTCGGGATATATTCCCTGGGCAGAGATAGCCCAAAACTCACTCCGCCATTTGTCCACTAACCTTACGCCTTTCCAGTGTGTGCTAGGTTATCAGCCGGTCCTGGCACCTTGGCATCAGAGCCAGACCGAAGCCCCTGCGGTAGACGAGTGGTTTCGGCGCTCTGAAGAAACATGGAACGCTGCGCATGTCCATCTGCAGCGGGCTATCAGGCGGCAAAAGGCGAGCGCCGATCGCCACCGCAGTGAGGCTCCGGTGTATGCACCGGGAGATCGAGTCTGGCTCTCGACCCGAAACCTGCCCGTTCGCCTGCCCTGCCGGATGCTGGGTCGGCGGTTTGTGGGGCCATTTAAAGTCCTGAGGAGACTGAACGAGGTATGCTATAGGTTACAACTGCCCATTAATTACCGCATTAACCCCTCGTTCCATGTGTCTCTCCTCAGGCCGGTGGTGGCTGGTCCACTCCAGGAGAGTGAGGTACGAGAGGCTCCTCCGCCCCCGTTGGACATCGAGGGGGCTCCGGCGTACTCAGTCCGTTCCATCTTGGATTCGAGGCGTCGGACGGGGGGCCTGCAGTATCTCGTGGAGTGGGAGTGGTACGGTCCGGAGGAACGGTGCTGGGTCCCCAGGAGGGACATCCTAGATCCCTCCATGTTGAGGGACTTCCACCGGAGTCATCCGACTCGCCCTGCTCCGCGTCCTCCTGGCCGTCCCCGAGGCCAGGGTCGGCGCACGGCTGGAGCCGCGCGTCAAGGGGGGGGGTACTGTCACGGAATCAGCCGAGGCTGCTCCTCCTCCTTGCTCGGGCAGGCTTCGGCGTTCGTCGTCCCCGGAGTACTAGCTGCTACCGATCTATGTTTCTGTGTTTGACTTGTTTTGTCTTGATTGTGTACACCTGTTTCCTATTATGTTGTATTGTATTCCCTATATAACCCTCTGTTGTTCATTGTGTGTTGTGTGTGATTGTTCTCGTCATTTTCGGCAGTTGCTATTGTGCGGGTATTCTCCTCCCTGTTTGGAGGTTGTTTTGTACTCTGGTTACTTTGTCAGTAAAAGTATGTTTCCAGTAGCTCGGTGTCCTGCGTTTGACTTCGCCTACAGCATTCACGTCGCACTTTGACAAAAGGCTTTACGAACTGGTCTTCTAGTGCGTTGGGTATAGAGAATAAAGGGGGCAGATTTCCGGCCGTTGTAGAATAGATTCAGGGCATTATGTACAGACAAGGATATGAGTACAGTGGAGGTAAACCTAAGCGTTGGGTAACAATGAAAGAGATAGCATCACTGGAGGCACCGATTGAGCCGGTCTCGGCGTGTATGGGGGGTGGAACAAAGGTGCTATTTGAGGCAGTTTGAGAATGACTTGGGGTTCTATATTGAAATTGTATAATAAGAACTAACTGGAATAGCAATAGGCAAGGCATATTGACATGGGAGAGAGGCATAAAGCAATCACAGGTGTTATTAGAGAGAGCTAAGACAACAACTGGTAATGGCGATGAAAGTTTGGGCTGAGGCTAAACAGATAAACAGGACAGAGTACAGTGTAAAGGAACAGTCCAGCAATCATCAGCTGTGCAGCTGAGTGATCAATAAGGTCCAGTGAACAGCAATATGTGAATCCAAGAGCAGTTCGAATTGGTGCTACAGCACAGCGAGCAGGAAGCACGGCTGTCATTTGTGTGTGCTAGCGGGCCGGGGCTAGCAGATGGAACTTCGTGGTCGTCGCAACGGGAAGCCTGTTGAAACCACAGACGATTACGTCGGCAGACCAGTCGTGATAGATCGGCGGGGCTCCGTGTTGACTCTAGGAGGTCCGGTTGACAGAGAGGTAGATAGCCGGGAGATGTGCCTGGCTCGAGGCTAGCTCAAGGCTGATTAGCCAACAATCCATTTGGTTGCAGCTAGCTAGTTGCGATGATCCGGTGTTAAAGGTCCAGTGTTTAGTGATTCCGGCAGAAAATCTGATATGTTCTGGGTCGATAACGCGCTGTGGAGACAGCGCAGACTGGCCAATAATAGTCCAGGCTAGAGCTGGCTGGTAGGTAGTGCAGGCCACGGACAATGGTGAAAAACCGCTAATGGTGGCTAATAGCAAGTAGCTAGTTAGCTGGCTACTCCCGTCCGGTAGACAAAGAAGTAGATAGCTGGGATATGGGCCTGGCTCGAGGCTAGCTCAAGGCTAACTGGTGCTTGCTTCGGGGGCAGTGGTGATTAGCCTACAGCAACATCCATTCGGTTGCGGCTAGCTGGTTGCGATCTGGTGTTAGGGTCCAGTGGTTCAGTTATTCTGGCAGAAAATCCGATGTTCTGGGTGAAAACCGCTAACAGTGGCTAATAGCAAGGAGCTTGTTAGCTGGCTAGATAGTTTCAACTGGAGATTCTAGAAAAAGTTGAGTAAATAATAGAATCCGTTCCACATTGAGTGAGGCGGGTTGCAGGAAAGTATATACAGTGAGGGAAAAAAAGTTGTTGATCCCCTGCTGATTTTGTACGTTTGCCCACTGACAAAGACATGATCAGTCTATAATTTTAATAGTAGGTTTATTTGAACAGTGAGAGACAGAATAACAAAACAAAAAATCCAGAAAAACGCATGTCAAAAATGTTATGAATTGATTTGCATTTTAATGAGGGAAATAAGTATTTTACCCCTCTGCAAAACATGACTTAGTACTTGGTGGCAAAACCCTTGTTGGCAATCACAGAGGTCAGACGTTTCTTGTAGTTGGCCACCAGGTTTGCACAGATCTCAGGAGGGATTTTGTTCCACTCCTCTTTGCAGATCTTCTCCAAGTCATTAAGGTTTCGAGGCTGACGTTTGGCAACTCGTACCTTCAGCTCCCTCCACAGATTTTCTATGGAATTAAGGTCTGGAGACTGGCTAGGCCAATCCAGGACCTTAATGTGCTTCTCTTGAGCCACTCCTTTGTTGCCTTGGCCGTGTGTTTTGGGTCATTGTCATGCTGGAATACATTTACATTTACATTTTAGTCATTTAGCAGACGCTCTTATCCAGAGCGACTTACAGGAGCAATTAGGGTTAAGTGCCTTGCTCAAGGGCACATTTACGTCATTTAGCAGACGCTCTTATCCAGAGCGACTTACAAATTGGTGCATTCACCCTATAGCCAGTGGGATAACCACTTTACACTTTTCTTTTTTTTTCTTTTTTTTGGGGGGGGGGGCGGGGGGGTAGAAGGATTACTTTATCCTATCCCAGGTATTCTTTAAAGAGGTGGGGTTTCAAATGTCTCCGGAAGGTGGTGAGTGACTCCGCTGTCCTGGCGTCGTGAGGGAGCTTGTTCCACCATTGGGGTGCCAGAGCAGCGAACAGTTTTGACTGGGCTGAGCGGGAACTATGCTTCCGCAGAGGAAGGGGAGCCAGCAGGCCAGAGGTGGATGAACGCAATGCCCTCGTTTGGGTGTAGGGACTGATCAGAGCCCGAAGGTACGGAGGTGCCGTTCCCCTCACTGCTCCATAGGCAAGCACCATGGTCTTGTAACGGATGCGAGCTTCAACTGGAAGCCAGTGGAGTGTGCGGAGGAGGGGGGTGACGTGAGAGAACTTGGGAAGGTTGTACACCAGACGGGCTGCGGCATTCTGGATGAGTTGTAGGGGTTTAATGGCACAGGCAGGGAGGCCAGCCAACAGCGAGTTGCAGTAATCCAGACGGGAGATGACAAGTGCCTGGATTAGGACCTGTGCCGCTTCCTGTGTAAGGCAGGGTCGTACTCTCCGAATGTTGTAGAGCATGAACCTGCAGGATCGGGTCACCACCTTGATGTTAGCGGAGAACGACAGGGTGTTGTCCAGGGTCACGCCAAGGCTCTTCGCACTCTGGGAGGAGGACACAACGGAGTTGTCAACCGTGATGGCGAGATCATGGAACGGGCAGTCCTTCCCCGGGAGGAAGAGCAGCTCCGTCTTGCCAGGGTGGTGATCCGTCATCCATACTGATATGTCTGCCAGACATGCAGAGATGCGATTCGCCACCTGGTTATCAAAAGGGGGAAAGGAGAAGATTAGTTGTGTATCGTCAGCGTAGCAATGATAGGAGAGGCCATGTGAGGATATGACAGAGCCAAGTGACTTGGTGTATAGGGAGAATAGGAGAGGGCCTAGAACTGAGCCCTGGGGGACACCAGTGGTGAGAGCACGTGGTGCGGAGACAGCTTCTCGCCACGCCACTTGGTAGGAGCGACCGGTCAGGTAGGACGCAATCCAGGAGTGAGCCGCGCCGGAGATGCCCAGCTCGGAGAGGGTGGAGAGGAGGATCTGATGGTTCACAGTATCAAAGGCAGCAGACAGGTCTAGAAGGACAAGAGCAGAGGAGAGAGAGTTAGCTTTAGCAGTGCGGAGAGCCTCCGTGACACAGTGAAGAGCAGTCTCAGTTGAATGACCAGTCTTGAAACCTGACTGGTTTGGATCAAGAAGGTCATTCTGAGAGAGATAGCAAGAGAGTTGGCTAAAGACGGCACGCTCAATAGTTTTGGAAAGAAAAGAAAGAAGGGATACTGGTCTGTAGTTGTTGACATCAGTGGGATCGAGTGTTGGTTTTTTGAGAAGGGGTGCAACTCTCGCTCTCTTGAAGACGGAAGGGACATGGCCAGCGGTCAAGGATGAGTTGATCAGCGAGGTGAGGTAGGGGAGAAGGTCACCGGAGATGGTCTGGAGAAGAGAGGAGGGGATGGGGTCAAGCGGGCAGGTTGTTGGGCGGCCTGCAGTCACAAGTCGCAGGATTTTATCTGGAGAGAGAGGGGAGAAAGAAGTCAAAGCATAGGGTAGGGCAGTGTGAGTAGGACCAGCAGTGTCATTAGACTTAACAAACGAGGATCGGATGTCGTCAACCTTCTTTTCAAAGTGGTTGACGAAGTCATCCACAGAGAGAGAGGAGGGGGGGGGGGGGATTCAGCAGGGAGGAAAATGTGGCAAAGAGCTTCCTAGGGTTAGAGGCAGATGCTTGGAATTTAGAGTGGTAGAAAGTGGCCTTAGCAGCAGAAACAGATGAAGAAAATGTAGAGAGGAGGGAGTGAAAAGATGCCAGGTCGGCAGGGAGTTTAGTTTTCTTCCATTTCCGCTCCGCTGCCCGGAGCTCTGTTCTGTGAGCTCGCAATGAGTCATCAAGCCACGGAGCTGGAGGGGAGGACCGAGCCGGCCGGGAGGATAGGGGACACAGAGAGTCAAAGGATGCAGAAAGGGAGGAGAGGAGGGTTGAGGAGGCAGAATCAGGAGATTGGAGGGAGAAGGATTGAGCAGAGGGAAGAGATGATAGGATGGAAGAGGAGAGAGTAGTGGGAGAGAGAGAGCGAAGGTTGCGGCGGCGCATTACCATCTGTGTAGGGGCAGAGTGAGTAGTGTTGGAGGAGAGCGAGAGAGAAAAGGAAACAAAGTAGTGGTCGGAGACATGGAGGGGAGTTGCAGTGAGATTAGTAGAAGAGCAGCATCTAGTAAAGATGAGGTCAAGCGTATTGCCTGCCTTGTGAGTAGGGGGGGACAGTGAGAGGGTGAGGTCAAAAGAGGAGAGGAGTGGAAAGAAGGAGGCAGAGAGAAATGAGTCAAATGTGGACGTAGGGAGGTTGAAATCCCCCAAAACTGTGAGGGGTGAGCCATCCTCAGGAAAGGAACTTATCAAGGCGTCAAGCTCATTGATGAACTCTCCAAGGGAACCTGGAGGGCGATAGATGACAAGGATATTAAGCTTAAATGGGCTAGTGACTGTGACAGCATGGAATTCAAATGAGGAGATAGACAGATGGGTTAGGGGAAAAATTGAGAATGTCCACTCCATGTCCCATCCATGACCCATTTTCAATGCCCTGGCTGAGGGAAGGAGGTTCTCACCCAAGATTTGATGGTACATGGCCCCGTCCATCGTCCCTTTGATGCGGTGAAGTTGTCCTGTCCCCTTAGCAGAAAAACACCCCCAAAGCATAATATTTCCACCTCCATGTTTGACGGTGGGGATGGTGTCCTTGGGGTCATAGGCAGCATTCCTCCTCCTCCAAACACGGCGAGTTGAGTTGATGCCAAAGAGCTCGATTTTGGTCTCATCTGACCACAACACTTTCACCCAGTTCTCCTCTGAATCATTCAGATGTTCATTGGCAAACTTCAGACGGGCCTGTATATGTGCTTTCTTGAGCATGGGGACCTTGCAGACGCTGCAGGATTTCAGTCCTTCACGGCGTAGTGTGTTACCGATTGTTTTCTTGGTGACTATGGTCCCAGCTGCCTTGAGATCATTGACAAGATCCTCCCGTGTAGTTCTGGGCTGATTCCTCACCGTTCTCATGATCATTGCAACTCCACAAGGTGAGATCTAGCATGGAGCCCCAGGCCGGGGGAGATTGACAGTTATTTTGTGTTTCTTCCATTTGCGAATAATCGCACCAACTGTTGTCACCTTCTCACCAAGCTGCTTGGCGATGGTCTTGTAGCCCATTCCAGCCTTGTGTAGGTCTACAATCTTGTCCCTGACATCCTTGGAGAGCTCTTTGGTCTTGGCCATGGTGGAGAGTTTGGAATCTGATTGATTGATTGCTTCTGTGGACAGGTGTCTTTTATACAGGTAACACACTGAGATTAGGAGCACTCCCTTTAAGATTGTGCTCCTAATCTCAGCTCGTTACCTGCATAAAAGACACCTGGGAGCCAGAAATCTTTCTGATTGAGAGGGGGTCAAATACTTATTTCCCTCATTAAAATGCAAATCAATTTATAACATTTTTGACATGCGTTTTTCTGGATTTTTTTGTTGTTATTCTGTCTCTCACTGTTCAAATAAACGTACCATTAAAATTATAGACTGATCATTTCTTTGTCAGTGGGCAAACGTACAAAATAAGCAGGGGATCAAATACTTTTTTCCCTCACTGTATAGTAGAAGGAGGAAAAGTGTGTTAGGGAAATATGCACGAAAAATATAAAAAAATACAAAAAACTGGCTATTTACACGGACACACAACAAAGAACACGACCGCACTGCTACGCCATCTTGGATGTTGAATGTTCGTGCTTCATATACAGTTGAAGTCGGAAGTTTACATACACCTTTGCTAAAAACATTTAAACTCAGTTTTTCACAATTCCTGACATTTATTCCTAGTAAAAATTACCTGTTTTAGGTCAGTTAGGATCACCACTTTATTTTAGAATGTGAAATGTCAGAATAATAGTAGAGAGAATGATTTATTTCAGCTTTTATTTATTTCATCACATTCCCAGTGGGTCAGAAGTTTACATACACTCAATTAGTATTTGGTAGCATTGCCTTTAAATTGTTTAACTTGGGTCAAATGTTTCGGGTAGCCTTCCACAAGCTTCCCACAATAAGTTGGGTGAATTTTGGCCCATTCCTCCTGACAGAGCTGGTGTAACTGAGTCAGGTTTGTAGGCCTCCTTGCTCGCACACGCTTTTTCAGTTCTGCCCACAACTTTTCTATAGGATTGAGGTCAGGGCTTTGTGATGTCCACTCCAATACCTTGACTTTGTTGTCCTTAAGCCATTTTGCCACAACTTTGGAAGCATGCTTGCAGTCATTGTCCATTTGGAAGACCCATTTGCGACCAAGCTTTAACTTCCTGACTGATGTCTTGAGATGTTGCTTCAATATATCCACATCATTTTCCTTCCTCATGACACCATCTATTTTGTGAAGTGCACCAGTCCCTCCTGCAGCAAAGCACCCCCACAGCATGATGCTGCTACCCCCGTGCTTCACGGTTGGGATGGTGTTCTTTGGCTTGCAAGCGTCTCCCTTTTTCCTCCAAACATAACGATGGTCATTATTGGCAAACAGTTATATTTTTGTTTAATCAGACCAGAGGAAATTTCTCCAAAAAGTACGATCTTTGTCCCCATGTGCAGTTGCAAACCGTAGTCTGGCTTTTTTATGGCGGTTTTGGAGCAGTGGCTTCTTCCTTGCTGAGCGGCCTTTCAGGTTATGTCAATATAGGACTTGTTTTACTGTGGATATAGATAATTTTGTACCTGTTTCCTCCAGCATCTTCACAAGGTCCTTTGCTGTTGTTCTGGGATTGATTTGCACTTTTCTCACCAAAGTACATTAATCTCTAGGAGACAGAACGTGTCTCCTTCCTGAGCGGTATGACGGCTGCGTGGTCCCATGGTGTTTATACTTGCGTAGTGTTGTTTGTACAGATGAACGTGGTACCTTCAGGCATTTGGAAATTGCTCACAAGGATGAATCAGACTTGTGGAGGTCTACAATTATTTTCTGAGGTCTTGGCTGATTTCTTTTCATTTTCCCATGATGTCAAGCAAAGAGGCACTGAGTTTGAAGGTAGGCCTTGAAATACATCCACAGGTACACCTCCAATTGACTCAAATTATTTCAATTAGCCTATCAGAAGCTTCTAAAGCCATGACATCATTTTCTGGAATTTTCCAAGCTGTTTAAAGGCACAGTCAACTTAGTGTATGTAAACTTCTGAACCACTGGAATTGTGATACAGTGAATTATAAGTGAAAAAATCTGTATGTAAACAATTGTTGGAAAGATTACTTGTGTCTTGCACAAAGTAGCTGTCCTAACCGACTTGCCAAAACTATAGTTTGTCAACCAGAAATTAGTGGAGTGGTTGAAAAACTAGTTGTAATGACTCCAACCTAAGTGTATGTAAACTTCCGACTTCAACTGTATCTTGAGTTTATCTCAGTTGTCTAAAAGGGCTTCACTGATGTGAAAGACGAAAGTAAATACCACTGGTAGGATTCCACCATACTGGTCGGCTTCCACATACGGTGGTGGAAAAAGTACCCAATTGTCATACTTGAGTAAAAGTAAAGATACCTTAATAGAAAATGACTCAAGTAAAAGTAAAAGTCACCCAGTAAACTTCTACTTGAGTAAAAGTCTAAAAGTATTTGGTTTCAAATATACTTAAGTATCAAAAGTAAATGTAATTGCTCAAATATACTTAAGTATCAAAAGTTAAAGTAAAAGTATAAATCATTTAAAATGTCTTCTGTTAAGCAAACCAGACAGCACCATTTTCTTGTTTTTATAAATGTAAGGACAGCCAGGGGCACACTCCAACATTCAGACATAATTTACAAACTTAGCATGTGTGTTTAGTGAGTCCACCAGATCAAAGGCATTAGGGATGACCAGGAATGTTCTGTTGATAAGTACATGAATTGGACCATTTTCCTGTCCTGCTAAGCGTTCAAAATATAAAGAGTATTTTTGGATGTCAAGGAAAATGTATAGAGTAAAAAGTACAATATTTTCTTTAGGAATGTAGAGAAGTAAAAGTAAAAGTATATATAAATAGTCAAGTAAAGTACAGATACCCCCAAAAAACTACATAAGTAGTACTTTAAAGTATTTTTACTTAAGTACTTTACACCACTGCTTCCAATACTGTTTTCACCTTTACTATGTTTTCAGAGAAGAGACAAAGGGCAGAGACTTCATTATCATTTTCAAATGCAAATAGTATTCTGGATATAGTACAGATGCCAATAGGTACAGTATTCTGGATATAGTACAGATGCCAATAGGTACAGTATTCTGGATATAGTACAGATGCCAATAGGTACAGTATTCTGGATATAGTACAGATGCCAATAGGTACAGTATTCTGGATATAGTACAGATGCCAATAGGTACAGTGTTCTGGATATAGTACAGATGCAAATAGGTACAGTATTTGGATATAGTGCAGATGTTTAGTTTAGAAGTACAGCACACACATCCAGTAATTTGCAAGTGCAGTGTCTAAAAAGTAAAGTGATGAAAGAATGTTGAAAGCCCCTGGTTAAAACGTTAGAATTAGCATTCAAATGTGTGGGGGTCTCTACCGCATCCTTCGTTCATACTAGTGTATACCAGTGTGTGTAGGTGCATTGTAAAGAACTCACAAGGACCATTAGAGCATTACAGAACACACATTGCTGTTTTTATTAAAGCCTTGACTGGCAATAATACTGAAAAAAGTGAACTCAGAACAGATGGTGCATGGCAAGCCCACGGCTTCTCTTTTTTTGTTTTGTTTGTTTATTTGTAATTTTCCTTCATTTTTTTGTAAGAGTACATTAACTCCTGCTTTTATTGTAGCATGAATAACATCAATAAAAGAGAAAAAGAAATATACAACTTATATTACACTGTGTTATGAACAAAATATAAATCTATAACTCTATGTTATATTTACATAATTATCTTTCTCCATTTTTCAAGTTGAGATGGTAAGATACGTTTTTCTTTTTTACTAACTCTGACTTTGTTTTGAGCTCCACTCATGACATTTGATTGTCTTAATTATTATAATCTTCATCTCCATCATCATCATCATCATCGTCGCTGTATCAGCCAACCTCACTAGTGTCTAGCTCCCTATCTACATAACCTGCTCATTAACAACTCTGGACCCTATTCATTAGTCTAACTAGAGCCCAGTGTTTGTCCTGGTCAGGTCACATGGTCAGGTCACAAAACTCCTGGCCCTAAGTACAGTATAATACCTCAGTATGTGGCAGACCTAGCCAGCTGGGATGATTGAATTTGTAACCCCCTCCTTTTCCCCACACTGTCTAGTCTACTTATCTAACCTACAGCTTCCAGACAGAATACAGGACACCCTCTCTCCAGCATTAGGTCTCACCATGGCCTGATTGTGAGGGTGTCTGTATCGCCAAGTATGATTGACTGTGAGGCTCACTATCTGGCAATAGGCATGGTTGTGATTGATTGTGTAAGAGAAACATCTACAGCAAGCATGACTGGGCTGGGTCACTATCTGGCAGCACACCTGTAGAGTGAGAGGACATGGCTAATGGCTAGGCCATAGGGTGGAGCTAAAACAAAGTAAAGTCTCCAGAGTTCTGGAGTCACATAGATATGACTGGTCATCTTACTGAATGTCAGGTTATGCTGTGGAACATTGTTGGATAGGCAAAGTAAACACTGATTTTCCTATGGGTCAAACGTGTGTGTGTATGTTCTGATCACGTCCTAATTTGATCCAAATCCTGATCGCGTTAATAGAAATTTGCACAACTGTGTCTGCTAGTAATTTGTGTGTGTCTGCTGTGTGTGTGTGTCTGTGTCCGCCAGCCTCAATGATGTTCCACGGCATCTCAGTGAAAATAGCAACCCTAGTAAACGAGAGCCTTGCTCCTTTGTTCAGAGAAAACCGAATAGAATAATATAGCTGTTTTCTTTTATCTTCATAAAAAGAAAGAAAGTAGAAGAAACTTCACATTATACATGAACCATTACAAAAAAAAGATCACCTTCTTCTTTTCTCTGACCACACAGAGTCTGAGTGCTTTTAGAAATGGGTTTGGACATAAAAGGGTTAAGTTGTCAAGATGAGGGACGCAGATGGGGAGAGAGTTAGTGAATAGAAAGTCCTGTCTCCTTCACGAAGAACGACAGCCGTTCGTTCGCTGCCATCCGTGTCGCTCTACCTCCTCACACAGCGTCCATATAGGATTAATACTAAACAAACAGAACAAATAAAAACAGAAACCAAAAAATGTAAATTAAAACTCAAGTAAAAAGTAAAAGGACAACATTAGATGTAAATACTCTAAAGCAGCTAAATATAATAATGCTTCATTGACCGAATAAGTTTCATATTGGTCATAAAAACCCAATAGAGGACAAAATAAATTATACTGTACATAACTTACTAAAACTTAAAGAAATGCTGACCATCATTATAATTATTGTTAATAATATTATTACACTAGAGGCAGTTTGAATAAAAATAATAAAATACAGTATTCAAATACAAACGAAACACTGACGTGCTGATAAAACGATCAGCTCCTCCCAATAAGAACAGCAGAATGACGTGTTTTGGGGACACGGACGGGGACAGAGTAAGACACAGGGGGACATAGAGGGGGACTCTCAGAGAGAGGGACAGAACGGGGACAGACAGCAGAGACTTTAAATTACCAGTAGAAGCCCACAGGAACCCACCAAACTTCTATAACAAAATACACACCAACTTTGTGTGATATCAGTTGGGAGTATTATGAGATGGTTTGGGTTGTGGGTTTGGCTGGATCAGTTGGCAGCGGAGTAGAGTTGTTATGGGGTTTCAATTGGGGAACTGGGACTTGGGAATGTGTGTGTGTGAGTGTACAAGAGAGCCATAGGGCTTTCTCTGTCTCTATACACCAGGATACTGAAGTTCTGGGGGCTCACAGGGGAAACTCCAGTGTTGTCTGTTTGTCTTGGAAAGGGACAGAGTTCTGGGACCTAGTGATGACTAGACCAGCTCACACAGACTAAACACACACACACACAGCAAGTTTGCTTACACACACTCTCACACACATACAGGGGGATGTTTCATATCTAAAATAAACCCTTGTTTGTACCTTCCAAAGACACAAAGTCCTCATGATCAGAATAAAGGAAAGGTAAACAAAAGGTAAAAGAGCGAGAGTGTAACAGGAGAGAAGAGGGTTGGTGGGAGATTGTCTCATCACACAGTACTGTCCAAGCTTGCCCATGATGAGAGACTCTGAGGTCCCCCCCCCCCACAGTCCCCTGAAGTGAGCCGGTCCTCACAGTCCAACACTGGCCCTGACTGGACTGTCCCATTTTGACTCTCATAAGGGGAGTCACACACACACACACAGAGGGAGGATATCAGCTGATAGTACACTGCAGAGTTGAAGAAAGAATAATAATTGTAAATAAAAATTTTGCTTTGACTTCTGTCAGGTGCTTTACAATGAAAAGGGAAAAATTCTATTTTGTATCTATTATTAAAACTGTAGCACAAAAACAACAAATCACATTCACAAGCCACTTGTTGGCACCGTGTACCTGAGTGAGAATATCATAGAACCAAGAAGAAAAAAAAGCTGTTTTAAAAGTGTCTCTTTTATAAACAAACAGGTCGACCTTTTTAAGTGTCTCTTTAATCAACTGACAGGCCTGCTGTTTTAAAAAAATGTATCTTTGAAGTCAAACTGGTCTAAAAGGTTGTTTTTTCTGTGTTTTCTCCTCATATTGTAGCTTACTCATGACATTATGTATATCTCATCATGCCTCTATGGCGTACACAGCAGTAATACTCTAGTACTCTGTAGAACTTTGTAGTACTTTGTTAGTATGCTGTAGTACTGTGTAGTACTCAGCAGAAGTCACGGCAATCAGCTCTTCTCCTCCTAGACTCCAGTCGGTGTAACAGTCAGTGTGAGTGACAGGTCCTGTGCTTGATTTCATTGGTCGGTTGCTGGTATCGGGATTCCAATGGGAGGGGCTTGGCTCTGAGATCCCAGAGTCCTTGTTGGTTAAGGGGTAAAGGAGGGCGAGGTTTGTGACATTGAATGTGATTGGATATAAGGGACGGATAGTCTCTCAGGATTGGTGGACGGACGGGGGTGTTTCCAGCAAGAAGCTGGGTATCTGATTCTGATTCGCTCTGCTTCCAGATTATTGGTGGTTGTCGTTATCACTTCCATAATCTCCCTCCTCGTCCTCATAATCAAAGTCGTCGTACGCATCACCGTTGCTGTCGTCCAATCGCAGCTCCTCCTGTTTGACTCGGGTCTCGTCTCCCTTGAGGCTGGGGTGGTAGGGGGTCTGGAGGGGTGGGGCGGCAGGTTCGGGGCTGCTGGACAGTGAGGAGTGCTCCGAGGGCATCTGGGGGGAGGGCAAACCTGCCATGGAGAGGGCACCTGGGTACACCACGCCCGCCGAGGACAGGGGCAGCTGGGCCTGTTGTCTGGAGAAAAACACAATACAACAGTTAGTACAGTATAATAACATAATATAATGTAGAAATCTGGATGAATAAAATTAAATCCATCAAATGCATTTATATAGCTATTTTTACAGTCAACTGTTGACACAACGTGCTTTATAGTAAACTCAGACCACAAAGAAAAGTTACACAATGGTAAGGAAAAACTCTTTAGAAAAAACTCCTTGCGAGGAAATACTTTATCCCACAGTCGGAAGTTTGTGTGTGTGTGGTTTTAGTTGGTTACTCACTCACCCCACAGTGAAGTACTGTCTCATCTCCTGCCGGCGGTTCCTCATAATGGCCTTGTACTCTCCAATCCTCAGCTTCTTCCCGTCCACCAGACAGGTTCGTTTGGGCCGGGGTTTGTACTTGTAGTCAGGGTACTTCTCCAGGTGCTGCTTGCTCAGCCTGGCCTGCTCCTCATAGTATGGCTGCTTCTCTAGGTTAGTCATGGACTTCCAACGAGAACCTGGAGAGAGAGGGAGGATGGTAGAGGGAGAGAGGGAGAGGGAGAGGGGGAGAGAGAGGGAGGGAGAGAGCGAGGGAGAGCGAGTTGAAAGCAGGTTAAGTGTCGTCCTCGTTCACTGTGCTCATCTCATCATTAGAGTTCAAAATGATTACCTCACTCTGTCTGTCCTCATTGACCTTATTAACACACACACACACGAGCGTGCAAGCAGACACACACACCGACACACATAAGCATGCAAGCAGGCACACAAGCAAGCACACAGCAAGCATGCACGCAATTGTATTTAAATACAATACGTACAATATGTTCACAGCCTCTTTGCAGAAGACCTACCAAATTCTAAACCACCAAAACA
>NC_139992.1:39040990-39043478 GCF_964263955.1 Coregonus lavaretus | reverse complement strand
ATTACTTAAAAATCATACAATGTGATTTTCTGGATTTTTGTTTTTAGATTCGGTCTCTCACAGTTGAAGGTGTACCTATGATAAAAATTACAGACCTCTACCATGCTTTGTAAGTAGGAAAAACCTGCAAAATCGGCAGTGTATCAAAATACTTGTTCTCCCCACTGTATACACCTTTTCTTACTCTCTCTACACTCTCCCCTCTGTCCCATTCTTTATCCTCTTCTGTCAAGTCTACATCTATTTTCTCACCCCATATTTATCATCTATCCATCTGCCTGCCTCTCTCTCTCGTTCTCTCTGAGGTGAAGCACTGAGATAGCTTGTAGTATCATCTTACTGAGTGATCCTTCTTTACACAATCAGCTGTTTGTCCCCCCGCCTCCTCCCCTCCTCCTCCTCCTCCCCTCCTCCCTCCCCCTCCTCCTCCTCCACCTCTCCCTCCTCCTCCTCCTCCTCCTCCCTCCTCCTCCCTCCCTCCTCCCTCCTCCTCCTCCTCCTCCTCCTCCTCCTCCACCTCTCCTCCTCCTCCTCCCCTCCTCCTCCTCTTCCTCCCTCCCCTCCTCCTCCTCCCTCCACCCTCCCCTCCTCTCTGTGTCTTGTCTGACTCTTAAGGATATTGCCTAATATCTATTAATAGGCTGTTCTTTCTATCAGTGGGAACAGTGAGGCTGCAACAGGAGATAGGGAACACATAAGCTAGTGGACTTAGTTACTCCACACTTCAATGTGCTGTCAATGATATTCCCCTGGTCATTGTGGTGGCTTGTACAGTCATCAGCCACTCTCCTTGACTTGACTTTCATTCTATCTATTCTGTTCCAGTTATATGGGTGATAACAAGAGGTAGGTGTATAAGGGAATGAGAGAAACCTTTGTGACATTATTGCAGATGTACTGTATGCTAACATGACGCACAGACACAGACGCACTCTCATACACTCACACACAAAGCATCCTCTGTTCTTTCTCTGAATTAAGGGCTGAGGGAGTGACTGTGTTTCCTTTCCAGATTAATCACAAAAGGCAATAACACAGTGGCTAATGTCACTGTCATCACACACACACACACAGCCAATGTTCGTAGTCCCGAGTGTGTGTGTGTGTGTGTGTGTGCTGCCGAGGAGGACAGAAGGCAATGGGCCATCTTATGTAGTTTGTGGTCCTCAAGTGCTTCAGTGCTTCCTTCACCACCACATCCCTAAACAACATTACACACACACACACGCACACACACACACACACACACACACACACCACACGCGCACGCGCGCACACACACACACACACACACACACACAACACACACACACACACACACACACACACAACACACACACACACACACACACACACCACACACACACACACTCTCTCTCTCTCTCTCTCTTGTCCTGTCCTGTTCTACCTGGGCTGCAGTTAGTCATCACTGCTCATTGCAGCAGTCTGCATACTTCCTCATGATTTTGTTATTCTTATTTAGTTCTTTAGACTGAGTCACCACGCTGTGTTTTTCACTGACATTTTACCTTGGAGAGCTTCCATATTATGAGGGTTAGCAGGGGAAAATAAAGCAAGTGAAATGGAACTGAAAAAGAACAGCAGTCATTCACTGTCACTCTCTCTTTCTCTCTCTCTCTTTCTGGGCTGGCTGGTCTGACAGTCGTGCCGGGCCGTGAGAAAAGCTTTGGAGTGAGAAAAACAGCAAAACGTCCCTGTTGCTTTTCAGACCTCTTCCCTGATGTTTATGAGGGAACAAATGGAGCAGTAATGTTTATGACAGAAATACAGATTGAACACAGATTTTCCATTGTGTGACGCTCAATGTTTAGACTCCAGTTGTTCAGCTCATCCATAAAATGTCTTGTCCATTTGTCTCAGTCACTCTCTACGGCTCTCTGTAAACAAACACCCACAGAGACAGAGAGGAGTCCCACTCAGGAGTGACCCACGGATAGAAGAGAAACAACCTCAGGTCGGACTGAACAGTCACTCTCTCTCACACATACATGTGAACACACACGCAAGGAAACAGAAACGCACACAGGCACGAGCATGCACAAACACACACACACATCCACATACCCACAACTCTTTCACAGCTGGGCTCTCCTTTTTGCCCCGTCCTTTTGAAACTCTCCCACCTCACCCAAATGGCCTCCTCCCTTCCCTTGACCCCCCTCCTCCCCTCCCCTCTTTCCCCTCCTCCCCCTTTCCCCCCGTCCCCCTCCCTACCTGCAGACACAGAGTTGCTATTGTACCACCCTGGGTGAGGCCAAAGAGACTAACACTGTCTGTCATTGTGGGGCGCACAGGGATGGAAAGAGGGAGAGAGAGGGGCATGGAAGGCGGGAAGGAGGGACAGAGGACAGAGGAATGAGAGAATCCCAGGGACTTCGCTTGGCTTCTTCCCCTCTCAGAGTCAACAGCCTCTGACTTTTATTACTCCTACCGACCATGATGCAATAGTCTGCCCTAACCTTTGACC
>NC_139992.1:39005990-39035990 GCF_964263955.1 Coregonus lavaretus | reverse complement strand
GAGAGAGAGAGAGAGATGAGAGAGAGAGAGAGAGAGAGAGAGAGAGAGAGAGAGAGAGAGAGATAGAGAGAGAGAGAGAGAGAGAGAGGAGATGAGAGAGAGAGAGAGAGAGAGAGAGAGAGTGTTTGTGAGTGTGAGTGTGAGGGAGGGGCTGTGTGGCCGTAGGGATGATCGCTTCCTTAGAGCAAACACTGCCCCCTTCCTTGAGCTCTGTACGCATGCACACACACACTCACACACACACATACACACACACACACACACACACACACACACACACACACACAAACGCATGCACACAAAGATACACACCACTGGTATAGTATCCTCTCAACACACCACTCCAGGTCACCTCTCTGGACCCTCAGTCTTCAGTCCTCTTGTCTACATGAGACCGGGATGGGTTTTGTTTTCTTTCACTAGTTTAGAGAGACTCTTCTCTCTCTTCTTACTGTGAAATAAATAATATCTATCTGCCTGGCTACATTCTTTTTCATAAGTCCCTACTCCTCCATTCTGAGTATTCATAATAGTAATAAGGATGATTGTAACACTGTAATTGCCTTTATTGATTATCTCTTTCTCAGTACAGAGGACTATTTTCATGAGTTATCAATAGAGAACAACATATTATACAGAATGAAGGAAACATCAGAACGTTTATAAAGGAATTTATTCAAATATGCATAAACAGGCATTTAGCTTAAACAAGTTTATAAAAAATAAAAAATCTCCTACACCTCCTGTATTGTCATTGACCGTTCAAACACACACATACACACACGCGCACACACGTACACACACACCTGAGGAGTCAGTGAGTGTGAAGAAGCAGAATTTGGAGTGTGTGTGTGTGTGTTTGTGTGCGTGTGGTACTGAGTGTTTGAGCGTCAGGCAGGCAGGCAGACAGCCCTTAGCGGTGTCAGTCACTATTAGGAGTGTGTGGTCTGTGTGTCACAGACAGAGGCAATCAGCCATTGTTCTGGAGGAAAGAAAAGCAAATCTGACAGCCTGAAACACAGCAGCCTGGAAAACTTTAAACACACACCATCACTCCATCTGTACTCAACACACATACACACACACATATGCTAGTGGAGACACACACACAGGCGTGCACGCTCATGCACACACACACACTAGCGCACACACACACACACACACGAATGTGTGACAAATGCCTGAAATCTTGCACACACACCCACACACACAACCTGAACAGAATCTGTCTATCCAAATATGTATGAATATTGTGTAACAGGGTTGTCTGTCTTGTTCGTCTGCTTGTTCCTATAGACTAATAAGCACAAAAACTTTACCTGACACACAAGCACAAATTCACACACATACCTATCCTTCTATTTGATAAATAACATATAGACATGGCAATGTCAACCACAATAATTATCATTATGATTCTATTTTGTTGAATCTAATTCTTCTGAAAAAAAAAATAAGAAAAACATTTCTGGAGGTAAGATGTAATCTCATTGAGGGAGTAAATTGGACTTCAGGATTGGCAACGGCATCTTTCCTTGACCTCTGCTGCAAAACTGCTGCAAACCCAATGATAAGGTTATTTGTGCATTAAAGACAACCTAGCTTTATTATACAGACTAACTGTATGCAGAATGAGAACCATAAAGACTCAAATGGACCTTAGCTAACCCTCAGTTCCTGGCGGAAAGTTTTTATGGCTGTTTATTATGATGATGAATCTGTGTGTGTGTCTACGTGTGTGTTTGTGTGTGTGCACGTGAGTGCGTGTGTGTACCCATTGTCATACTTGAGTAAAGATATCTTAAATGACTCAAGTAAAAGTGAAAGTCACCCAGTAAAATACTACTTGATTAAAAGTATTTGGTTTTAAATATATATAAGTATCAAAAGTAAATGTAATTGCTAAAATATACTTAAGTATCAAAATACGTTTACGAATAGCCGGGGCACACTCCAACACTCAGACATAATTTACAAATGAAGCATTTGTGTTTATTGAGTCTGCCACATCAGACGCAGTAGGGATGACCAGGGATGTTCTCTTGATAAGTGTGTGAATTGGACCATTTTCATGTCCTGCTAAGCATAAAAAATGTAGCAAGTACTTTTGGGTGTCAGGAAAATTTAATGGAGTAAAAAGTACATTATTTTCTTTAGGAATGTAGTGAAGTAAAAGTAAAAGTAGTCAAAAAACATATGCTGAAATAAAATATAAACGCAACACATAAAGTGTTGGTCTCAGGAAATAAAATATCCCAGAAATGTTCTATATGCACAAAAAGCTTATTTTTTCTAAAATGATCTGCACAAATGTGTTTACATCCCTGTTAGTGAGCATTTTTACTTTGCCAAGACAATTCATCCACCTGACAGGTGTGGCATAGCAAGAAGCTGTTAAACAACATGATCATTACACATGTGCACCTTGTGCTGGGGACAATAAAAGGCCAACCTAAAATGTGCAGTTTTGTCACACAACACAATGCCACAGATGTCTCAAGTTTTGAGGGAGCGTGCAATTGGCATCCTGACTGCAGGAATGTCCACCAAAGCTGTTGCCAGAGAATTGAACGTTCATTTCTCTACCATAAGCCATCTCCAATGTCGTTTTAGAGAATTTGGAAGTACGTCCAACCTGCGTCAGAACCGCAGTCCACATGTAACCACGCCAGCCCAGGACCTCCACATCCGGCTTCTTCACCTGCGGGATCGTCTAATACCAGCCGCCTGGACAGCTAATGAAATTGTGGGTTTGCACAACGAAGAATTTCTGCACCAACTGTCAGAAACCATCTCAGGGAAGCTCATCTGCGTGCTTGTGTTCCTCACCAGGATCTTGACCTGACTACAGTTTGGCGTCGTAACCGCTTCAGTGGGCAAATGCTCACCTTCGATGGCAACTGGCAGGCTGGAGAAGTGTACTCTTCACGGATGAATCCTGGTTTCAACTGTACCTGGCAGATGGCAGACAGCATGTATGGGGTTGTGTGGGCGAGCGGTTTGCTGATGTCAACGTTGTGAACAGAGTGCCCCATGGTGGTGGTGGGGTTATGGTATGGGCAGGCATAAACTAAGGACAATGAACATGTAAATGTAAATGTAAATTTTATTGATGGCAATTTGCCATTCATCCACCACCATCACCTCATGTTTCAGCATGATAATGCACAGCCCCATGTCACAAGGATATGTACACAATTCCCTGGAAGCTGAAAATGCCCCAGTTCTTCCATGGCCTGCATACTCACCAGACATGTCACCCATTGAGCATGTTTGAGATGCTCTGGATCGACGTGTACGACAGCATGTTCTAGTTCCCGCCAATATCCAGCAACTTCGCACAGCCATTGAGTGGGACAACATTCCACAGGCCACAATCTACAGCCTGATCAACTCTATGTGAAGGAGATGTGTCGCGCTACATGAGGCAAATGGTGGTCACACCAGATACTGACTTGTTTTCTGATCCACGCACGTACCTTTAAATTTTTTTTATCTGTGACCAACAGATGCATATCTGTATTCCCAGTCATGTGAAATCCATAGATTAGGGCCTAAGGAATTTATTTCAATTAACTGATTTCCTTATATGAACTGTAACTCAGTCAAATCTTTTAAATTGTTGCATGTTGTGTTTATATTTTTGTTCAGTGTACTGTAAATGGTAAATATACCCCAAAAAAACAACTTAAGTAGTACCTGAAAATATTTTTACCTAAGTGTGTAAGTGTGTGGAATTGTAAAGTCTTGAAAAGGGTTGTTGAATGCAGCTTCAAGGATGTCAAAGAGACAACGACAGAAGAAAGCAGAAACACATCAAACATCATCAGCCTTCAGAAGTGTCACGACTTCCGCCGAGGCTGTCCCCCCTCCTGGTTCGGGCAGGCTTCGGCGTTCGTCGTCACCGGAGTACTAGCTACTGCTTATCCCATTCTCATCACTCCACTTGTCATGTCTTGTCAATCACACACACCTGGTGCTCATTCCCCTAATTAGTATGTGTATAAGTGTTCCCTCTGTTCCTCTGTGATTGTTTGTTGTGAGAGCGTGTAGCTCGGTTGAGCTACTATTCACTGTGTTTATGCCAAGGTGGATGTTTTCCCTTGTAATAGTTTCATTTGACGCTTTGTGCGTTAGATTTATGTAAACGGTATAAACTCTGGACTTCGGTATTTTACCTCCTGCGCCTGACTCCTTCATTCACACCTCGTCACAGAATCACTCACCTGATCTGATATGGAGTCAGCAGGAGAAGACCGCATGCCTGGAGTTGTGGCAAGGGTCCAGGAGCATTCCTCGATGTTGGCCAGCTTGGGGGAAGCGATGGATCGGGTTCTTCAGGTGGTACAACGCCTGGAGAGGAGAGGATCCGATCTATCGAGACCAGCTGGTCAACCGGGTCCAGCCACCTACACCCCAGCCCCTGGAGGGATCCATATATCCCGGCCACCGGCGTTTGACGGGACTGCAGCGCGATGTAATGGATTCCTACTCCAACTGGAGTTGAATTTCTCCAGCATCAGACCGGCACCCCGGGAGCAGGAGAAGGTATCCGTCCTCGTTTCCTGCCTTTGTGGGAGAGCCCTGGAGTGGGCCAACGCGGTGTGGAACGAGGGAGGTACTGCGTTGGAGGACTACGGGGAGTTTGCTCGCCTCTTTCGGGCCGTTTTTGATCACCCGCCTGAGGGTCGAGAGGCGGGTGAACGACTGGTTCATCTGAGGCAGGGGATGAGGACCGCTCAGGACTACGCGCTGGAGTTCCGGACGCTGGCAGCGGGGTCCGGGTGGAACCTCAACTAGCCGGTGCCCCCGCACATTGACTCTGCAACGGTACCCCCCTGTATATATAGCCTCCCTACTGTTATTTTATTTTACTTCTGCTCTTTTTTTTCTCAACACTTTTTTTGTTGTTTTATTTTTACTTTTTTTGTTAAAAATAAATGCACTGTTGGTTAAGGGCTGTAAGTAAGCATTTCACTGTGATGTCTGCACCTGTGGTATTCGGCGCATGTGACCAATAAAATTTGATTTGATCGACCATTTCCGGTGCCACCTAAGGGAGAACGTCCGATGGGAGCTAGCCTGCCGGGATGCCATGCTATCGTTCTCCCAACTGTTGGACATGGCCATCCGGCTGGACAATCTGCTAGCAGCCAGAGGACGTCCTGGTAGGGGTCTGCCCGTTCCCACTCCAGACGACTCTGACCCTGAGCAGATGGAGCTGGGGGGAGCCGCTGGTCGAGAGAGCGCATGAGGACAATCCACCTCACGTTGCAGTAAAGCTTCTTTTGGGTCTGGAGGCGGTAGGCAGGGTACTCACGCATCACCCCAGGTAACGAACACCCAAACGTGTTCAGAGCCCTTTGCGGCGCACTGTACTTTATCTATCTCCTTTTCCGATCACTTGGTAGGTTCCCAGTGTAAGGCGCTAGTCGATTCAGGCGCAGCTGGGAATTTTATGGACAGGGCATTTGCACGCCGTCAAGGCATTTCATTGGTTCCCCTAACCATTCCACTCCTCAACAGAGCACATGATAGTCGACCATTAGGGTCCTGGTTGGTTTAGGAAGTTATGGTACCAGTCACCATGATTACGCAGGAGACGCATGTTGAGCAGATCACCTTTATGATTATTGAGTCTCCTGCTTACCCTGTAGTCTTGGGTATCCCATGGTTAGCCCTTCACAACCCCCATTTCTCATGGCCGTAGAGGGTTCTTACGGGGTGGTCGCGTGAGTGTCCGGGTAGGTGTCTAGGTGTTTCCGTTGGTGCGACCACGGTGGAAAGTCCAGACGGTACCCCTACCGTGCGCATTCCCCCTGAATACCATGATCTGGCGCTCGCGTTTTCCAAGACGCAAGTGACTAAATTACCACCTCATCGAGAAGGGGATTGCGCAATAAACCTTCAGGTAGACGCTGTACCTCCCAGGAGTCATGTGTATCCCCTGTCGCAGGCTAAAACAGAGGCTATGGAAACATACGTCACTGAGTCCCTGCGCCAGAGGTATATACATCCCTCCACTTCACCTGCCTCCTCGAGTTTCTTCTTTGTGAAGAAGAAAGATGGCGGTTTATGCCCGTACATTGATTATCGACCACTGAATAATGTGATGGTACGATTTAGTTATCCTCTTCCCCTCATTCCTTCAGTGATTGAGTCAATGCATGGGGCCCATTTTTTTCACCAAATTAGACCTCAGGAGTGCCTACAACCTGGTGCGTATTCGGGAAGGGGATGAGTGGAAAACAGCATTCAGCACAACCTCGGGGCATTATGAATACCTGGTGATGCCCTACGGTTTGATGAATGCGCCATCCGTTTTCCAGTCCTTTGTGAACAAGGTGTTTCGGGACATGCTTGGTCACGGTGTGGTGGTCTACATCGATGACATCCTGGTGTATTCCGCTACGCGCTGAACACGTGTCCCTGGTTCGTAAGGTACTGGTCCGACTGCTGGAAAATGATCTTTATTTCAAGGCAGAGAAGTGTGAGTTTTTCCAGCAGTCAATCTCCTTCCTCGGATATCGCATTACCACCACAGGTGTGGAGATGTAGGGAGACCACATTGCAGCCGTGCGTAATTGGCCGACTCCAACCACGGTAAAGGAGGGGCAGCTCTTCCTTGGCTTTGCCAACTACTATCGAAGGTTTATTCGGGGCTTTGGCAAGGTCGCAGCTCCCATTACCTCCTTGTTCAAGGGTGGGCCGTCCCGGCTCAACTGGTCTGCTGAGGCTGATTTGGCCTTCAGTAGATTGCGGGGTCTGTTCACCTCAGCCCCGGCACTGGCTCACCCCGTTCATAGTGGAGGTGAATGCATCCGAGGTAGGGATAGGAGCTGTCTTATCCCAACGCTCAGGCACGCCACCCAAGCTCCGCCCCGTGCCTTCTTTTCTAAGAAGCTCAGCTCGGCGGAGCAGAACTACGGCGTTGGTGATCGGGAGCTGCTGGCTGTTGTCTGAGCTTTGACGGTGTGGAGACATTGGCTCGAAGGGGCGAAACACCCTTTCCTCGTCTGGACAGACCACCGTAACCTGGAGTACATTCGGGCAGCGAGGAGGCTGAATCCTCGCCAGGCCAGGTGGGCCCTCTTCTTCACCCGGTTTGATTTCACACTCTCATACATTCCAGGTCTCGGCTGTATGACACAGAGGAGAGACCCAGAGACAACACCCCCATACTCCCGGCCTCATGCATTGTAGTGCCGGTAGTATGGGCGATGGATGCAGATATTGCGCAGGCATTATGCATCAGATCCATCTCCACCGCAGTGTCCAGCTGGGCTGCAGTACGTTCCTGCGCTTATCCATGATCGTCTGATCTACCGGGCACACACGGCACCCTCCTCTGGTCATCCAGGTATCGGTCGTACAATGCGCTGCCTGACCGAGAAGTACTGGTGGCCTACCTTGGCTAAGGATGTGAGGGTGTATGTTTCCTCATGCTCAGTGTGCGCCCAGAGTAAGGCACCTAGGCACCTCCCAGCAGGTAAGCTACAACCTTTATCAGTTCCACAACGACCATGGTCTCACCTGAGTATTGATTTTCTCACTGATCTTCCCCCCTCCCAAGGTAACACCACTATCCTGGTCGTTGTGGACCACTTTTTCAAAGTCCTGCTGCCTCCTTCCTCTGCCCGGTCTCCCCACGGCCCTATAAACTGTGGAGGCTCTGTTTACTCACGTCTTCTGGCACTATGGGGTACCAGAGGATATAGTGTCCGACCGAGGTCTCCAGTTCACGTCTAGAGTCTGGAAGGCGTTCATGGAACGTCTGGGGGTCTCGGTCAGCCTGACCTCTGGATTTCACCCCGAGAGTAATGGGCAGGTGGAAAGGGTGAATCAAGATGTGGGTAGGTTCCTGCGGACCTACTGTCAGGACCGGCCGGGGGAGTGGTCGGTGTTCCTGCCATGGGCAGAATATGCTCAGAACTCTCTCCGCCACTCCTCCACTAACCTAACACCCTTCCAATGTGTTTTAGGTTACCAACTGGTCCTGGCACCGTGGCACCAGAGCTAGACCGAGGCTCCTGCGGTGGATGACTGGTTTCGGCGCGTGGAGGAGACTTGGGACGCTGCCAACATTCGCCTCCAGCGCGCCGTGCGTCATCAGAAGGCCAACGCTGACCGCCACCGCAGGGAGGCCCCGGTGTTCGTACCGGGGGATCGGGTCTGGCTCTCGACCCGGAATCTACCCCTCCGCCTGCCCTGCCGGAAGCTGAGCCCGCAGTTTGTGGGGCCGTTTAAAGTCCTGAGGAGAATAAACGAGGTGACATACAGGTATTTACTTCCCCCGATTACCGTATTAACCCCTCGTTTCATGTGTCTCTCCTCAGGCCAGTGGTAGCTGGTCCACTCCAGGAGTCTGAGGTGCGGTAGGTTCCTCCACCTCCTCTGGACATTGAGGGGGCCCTGGCGTACTCGGTCCGTTCCATCCTGGATTCGAGGCGTCGGGTGGGGGGCCTTCAGTATCTCGTGGAGTGGGAGGGGTACGGTCCAGAGGAACGGTGCTGGGTCCCAAGGCGGGACATCCTCGATCCCTCCCTATTGAGGGATTTCCACCGCCGCCATCCGACTCGCCCTGCTCCGCGTCCTCCTGGCCGTCCCCGAGGCCGGGGTTGGCACACTGCTGGAGCCGCGCGTCGGGGGGGGGGGGGGGGGGGGGGGGGGGGGGGTGGGGGGGGGGGGGGGTACTGTCACGACTTCCGCAGAGGCTGCCCCCCCTCCTGGTTCGGGCAGTCTTCGGCGTTCGTCGTCACCAGAGTACTAGCTACTGCCGATCCCATTCTCATCACTCCACTTGTCATGTCTTGTCAATCACACACACCTGGTGCTCATTCTCCTAACTAGTATGTGTATAAGTGTTCCCTCTGTTCCCCTTGTCTTTGTGAGTGATTGTTTGTTGTGAGAGCGTGTAGCTCGGTTGAGCTACTATTCACTGTGTTTATGCCAAGGTGGATGTTTTCCCTTGTAATAGTTTCATTTGATGCTTTGTGCGTTTGATTTATGTAAATGGTAAACTCTGGACTTCGGTATTTTACCTTCTGCACCTGACTCCTTCATTCACACCTCGTCACAAGAAGTATCTTGTTAACTAGCTACTCTCAAGTAGCGATTGTTCCTCGTTAAACATTTTAGAGAACATTAATGTCAAGGCTGCAGTAGGGAACGAGACCGAGAGAGATGGAGGAGGTATTGTTCTATGAAAGAATAAAAAATAGAAAAAGCGAGTGATTTCATCTGAGGTGAATCAAAAGGTGTTAGAAAACATTTAATCCATTTAGAATGCTGCTTTTGATTATATACAGCGCTAGGAGATTAAGAAAAATCGGAGATGGTTTCAATGAACGTAAAATACAGAAGTTGAGTCCTTAACCTTATTTAGATATAGCCGTGACCTAAAATTAATTATGTTTTCAGTGCGTAGACCAGGATAGGTGAGGAGTTATGCTTAAAACATACACACACAAACACACACACACACAGGTTCCATTACAATGAAGCCGTTCATCAGAGACCCGGTGTCGTCGACCCTCACAGCTGTAGTGCATTAGAGGCCCAGAGATCACAGGGTCTGCAGGAGACAGGCAGTAAACATTCCCCTTCCTCAATATTACACACACACACACACACACATCAGGGCCATTAGAACAAGCAGTCTGACCCTCACCTCCCCCTCTGCCCTCCATGTCCCTCTCTACTCAATCTGAGGAATAGAAGGATAAATGAGGGAAGGAGGGAGACTAGGGTGGAGGTCATTGCAAGGATGACGTTGCTCTGCTGTTGTTAAACAACATGTTTAACAAAACAGCACCTTAGAGACTGCTGCCCTATGTACTAGATCTGACAAGCGAGGAATGGGATTTCCCAATGGTTTGAGGCATACAATATGGCTCAGTGTTTGAATTACTTGTTTTGTCCAGTCATTGTTGCTCATCCTTATCGAGGGTGTCAATAATGTTGGACCACACTGTTTATAGAGACATTAAACACTGGACCTTTTCTTTTATACTGTTTTTCACACTGTGTATTCATATACTGTATTCTTTACATACACTACATGACCAAAAGTATGTGGAAACCTGCTCGTCGAACACCTCATTCCAAAATCATGGGCATTAATATGGAGTTGGTCCCCCCTTTGCTGCTAAAACAGCCTCTCCACTCTTCTGGGAAGGCTTTCCACTAGATGATGGAACATTACTGCGGGGACTTGCTTCCATTCAGCCACAAAAGCATTAGTGAGGTCGGGCACTGATGTTGGTCGATTAGGCCCGCAGTCAGCGTTCCAATGAATCCCAAAGGTGTTCAAAGGGGTTGAGGTCAGGGCTCTGTGCAGGCCTGTCAAGTTCTTCCACACCGATCTCGACAAACTATTTCTGTATGGACCGCGCCTTGTGCACGGGGGCATTCTCATGCTGAAACAGGAAGGGGCCTTCCCCAAACTGTTGCCACAAAGTTGGAAGCACAGAATCGTCTAGAATGTCATTGTATGCTGTAGTGTTAAGATTTCGCTTCACTGGAACTAAGGGGCCAAGCCCAAACCATGGAAAACAGCCCCAGACCATTATTCTTCCTCCACTAAACTTTACAGTTGGCACTATGCATTCGGGCAGATAGCGTTCTCCTGGCATCCACCAAACCCAGATTAGTCCGTCGGATGGTGAAGTGTGATTCATCACTCCAGAGAACACGATTCCACTGCTCCAGAATCATGGAAACCCATTTCATGAAGCTCCCGACGAACAGTTATTGTGCTGATGTTACTTCCAGAGGCAGTTTGGAACTACGCGCTTCAGCACTCGGCGGTCCTGTTCTGTGAGCTTGTGTGGCATACCACTTGGCGGCTGAGCCGTTGCTGCTCCTAGATGTTTCCACTTCACAATAACAGCACTTACAGTTGACCGGGCCAGCTCTAGCAGGGCAGCAATTTGACAAACTACTTGTTGGAAAGGTGGCATCCTATGACAGTGCCATTTTGAAAGTCATGAGCTCTTCAGTAAGGATTTTCTACTGCCAATGTTTGTCAATGGAGATTGCATGGCTGTGTGCTCGATTTTATACACATGTCAGCAACGGGTGTGGCTTGAAATAGAATCCACTAATTTGAAGGGGTGTCCACATACTTTTATATATATAGTGTAGCTCATTCTAATATACAGTATCAATTACTGTGCATTGCATTTTGTTTTTGTTATACACACCGCCTGTATCTGTATTTTTATACTGGATTCTTGGCATAGCGCAATGTAATATATCTACTGCTGTACATATCATTCTTAGTATACAGTACCAGTCAAAAGTTTGGACACACCTACTCATTCAAGGGTTTTTCTTTATTTTTACTATTTTCTACATTGCAGAATAATAGTGAAGACATCAAAACTATAAAATAACACAAATGGAATCATGTAGTAACCAAAAAGGTTTTAAACAAATCAAAATATAGTTTATATTTTAGATTCTTCAAAGTAGCCACCCTTTGCCTTGATGACAGCTTTGCACACTCTTGGCATTCTCTCAACCAGCTTCATGAGGTAGTCACCTGGAATGCATGTCAATTAACAGGTGTGCCTTTTTAAAAATGTGTGGAATTAACTTAAAATATTTAAGTGCCTTTGAACAGGGTGTGGTAGTACAGGGTTTTTCACTCTCAACAGTTTCCTGTGTGTATCAAGAATGGTCGCCCCCAAAGGACATCTAACCAACTTGACACAACTGTGGGAAGCATTGGAGTCAACAATGGCCAACATCCCTGTAGAACGCTTTTCAATATCTTGTAGAGTCCATGCCCTGATGGATTGAGGATGTTCTGAGGGCAAAAGGGGGTGCAACTCAATATAAAGAAGGTGTTCCTAATGTTTTATACACTCAGTCTGAATCGGTTTTGTACACTGAATCGGTTTCTCATGGTCACATGATGAGGTGTCCTTGCCTGTAAATTTCAAAACCAGTGTCTGCCCTTGGTCCAAGCGGGGATTTCCTCATGGTCTAATACATTGGTTGCTCCCGTGGGAGACTCAAGTTCATATCCCGAATGTTACGTACACATAGATTTCTTTTGGATTACTGATAAAGTGTTATTTGGGTTGTTAAGTGGATTTGTCCTGACACCCATGATTTCTTGCTTCTAATTTAGATTATTATTATTATTTCTGTACTATTATTTGATGGTTATTTAGTTTGACATTTGTTTCCTGCACTGTTAGGAGCTAGTAACGCAGGCATTTCACTGCACCAACTATAACATCTGTTCAACTGTGTACGTGACCAATAAACGTTGATTTGATGTGACTATGACAAAAAAACAGCCTCTCCTCTCCTCCCATCCCTAGCCCCCTCACTCCTTCTCTCCTTGTCCCGGCATCAGCTCTGGTGTCAATACCTGACACCTCAGACATCTTTCCCTCCATCTCTCCCTCCCTCCCTCCCTCCTCTCCCTCCATCTTCTCATCCTGTATAAGAACTCAGAGCAGACCCAGAGCTCAGGGCTGGGCAGTGAGGGACAGACAGTAACAGTCCTGTGATGTGGGTTTATCAGGCACACAGGAGGAATGGAGGACGTGGCTCTCAGAAGGTTGAGTGGCAGTGGAGAGAAACCATTAAGATAGCCTGCTATCTCTCTCTGCCAGGAGAGCCCATAGCGGCTGTATGCACACACACTAACCAGGCACAGGCTCAGAGAGACCGGCGGTCAGATGGACTCTCTGCCTGACAGACAGACGGGCAGATAGACAGACAGACACACAGACGGCAGACATCACCACACAAGCCTCTAAACTCAGTCATAACACTAAGGATACTGATCTAATAGGATGTGGCCTCTGCTATCCCTGCCCATACAGACACCTGGGCAACATAAGAAGACTGAATGTCGGGGGGAAAGAGGAGGATGACAGGTGATAAGATTATTTTCTATTGCTCTCTCTCTCTATGTCTTTCCCCCCCAATTCCTCTCTCTTTCTCTTCCCCTCTCTCTTTCTCACCTCCTTTTCTCTCTGTCTATCTCTCTTTCTGCGTCTCTCTCCCTCTCTCGGTTTTTCTGTCCATTTGTCTGATAGTCCCTTTGTAGCAACATGTCCAGAAATACCACCCTGCATCTGAATAGTCCTCTATATGTTATAATTGACTGGGCTATAAACAGTAGGCTAAACTAGGAGACTGTGTGTGTACTATCTATGACAATTCTGTGCTCTCTGTGACTATTCTGATCAAGAATATCAGAACTTCCCAGCCCATTTTAACAGAAAACACAACTGTCTGTAACCCAGCCCCAACAACACTTCGTACCTAACCTTAAACGTTAAATAACCTAACAGCTTTGTCCTTAACTTTAAACGTTGAATTAAGTGTTGGTTTTTTAAAAGATGACTTCCCAGACTAGAAAATTAATTACCAAGACATACTATTGTGAGTGTCTTCCTAGCCTGTTACTAATTAGTTCGCTTTTTATCCACCTCAAATTGTTCATTATTGCAATAATAAATAGAGCTATTTTTCATATTCGTTAGTTATTGTTAAGCTTTAGCTACTGACAAATAATTTATCTAGCTGTGTTTTGTGTCAGACATACAATACAGCAATACAATACAGGCAGCGGCTAAAAAGGACTCTCACGTCAACAAAGGGTTAATGAATGTTTCTAAAAGAGGGTGAATGAAAGGTAAATTATTGACAGCATGTGTGTGTGTGTACATAGACAGCGACCCACTCATGTGCGCACACACACACACACACACACACACACACACACACACACACACACACACACACACACACACACACACACACACACACACACACACACACACACACACACACACACACAGAGAACAAGCTCAACATCCATCCTACCTACAGTATCCCTCCCTCTTCACTTCTCACACAAAGACAGAACGAAACAACAGAGCTTCTCCTTCTTTCTCCTTATTAAAAACCTCTTCATTATGTACAGTGGCTTTTCACTATGGCCTTGTGAGGACACGCTGATTGGGGCTAGCTTCGGTGGAGGAGAGGAGAGAAGAAATGAACAGGAGGAGGAGAAGAAGAGAAGGAGAAAAAGAGAGAGAAGAATAGCCTTGAGGAGGAGAGGAGAGAGTGGAGAGGAGAGGAGGAGAGCCTTGAGGAGGAGAGAGTGAAGAGTAGAGGAGTAGAGCCTTGAGGAGGAGAGGAGAGAGTGGAGAGGAGAGGAGAGGAGAGGAGAGGAGGAGAGCTTTGAGGAGGAGAGGAGAGAGTGGAGAGGAGAGAAGGAGAGCCTTGAGGAGGAGAGAGTGAAGAGGAGAGGAGTAGAGCCTTGAGGAGGAGAGGAGAGAGTGGAGAGTAGAGAAGGAGAGCCTTGAGGAGAGGATTACTGTTTATTACAGTTCCAAAGAGCTGCCCTGTTTCATGTGCGACTGCAGGGTGTTTTTATATAGAGCCACACACCTCCCTGGTCTGAGTGGTTTATACTGAGAGAGTATAGGAAGATTTTACCTTGGACAAATTGGACTCAGACAAAACTGATGTAACAGACTGAGCAAACTGTATATAATAGCTCTTCACCATTGCAAGTGCTCTGTCTGCCCTACCAAAGTGTCAAACAATAGCACACTTCATCTTGTGCATTACAAGAGCTGTTTAGCGGATGGAAAATGCTTTTGCACCGAGTGTGTGTGTGTGTGTAGAGAGAGTGGTGCGCTCAGAGGTGTGTGACACAGGTGATAAGGCGGGAAGGATACTGGAAAGGAGGGATGATGGAGGATATGAAGGAGATATGAAGGAGAATGAGTGTTGAGGTTTTAGGTCTCTCTGCACCATTAGAGATGTGATGGAGCTCGGCAGGAGGTTCTAGTAATGACCCCCTTGTCTGTCCCTCCGCGCCTAGAATAAAACACACACTCCCACACATACACACCTCACCCAACCCCCAAACACATATTTACTGCACACACACACACACGTCAACCCCCCCCCCCCAGCAAACACAGACACACACTTCCCCCCCCGACCCCGCCCCACCCCCCCCACCCCCCCCCACCTGCACATCTAAACCATCACCTTTAAGAGAATTCATATATGTTTTGTCTCTCTTAGTTGTCATCTCAATGTATCTCCATATCTACAACACACATACACATGCAAACACACACACACAGCCTCCAGGATGCTGAGTGACTTTAATCAGCCAGCCAGTGGGATTTGGCATCTTCTCCTCAGGAAGACAACGTTGTTTCACAGCACATCTTTAGAAAACCAAATCTGCACTTTGTTTGTGTTGCACATCACACACAAACCCCTTCAAATGCATTTCAGTTGAGCAGTCTGTGTGTGTGTGTGTGTGTGTGTGTGTGTGTGTGTGTGTGTGTGTGTGTGTGTGTGTGTGCATGCATGTGTGTGCGCACTGTGTGTGTATTCTGTCAGTAGAATAGGAGGGAGAGGCTGCTTGCGGTAGTGAAGTGATTTTCTACAGTATGCTTTGTGGCGGAGCGTTTTGAAAAGTCCATCTGGGGGAAACAACAGCACAGGGGACTGTGGTCTATCAAGCTCTACAGCTCCAGGCACTTGGAGACTAGATTTAAGCTGCTACTGTCTCTCCAAACAATGACACACTCACTCACTGTTTTTAATTTAACCATGTTCTTTAAGTAAAGAGATAATCTCATTTCTAAAATAAACTCTATATTAAACGGCAGGATGGGACAGGGAGTCTTCAAGATGGGGGTGTATTCTAGTTTTTCTTTAGAACATGGCCATGCGTAGGACGGTACAATGACTCTGATTTTGTATATACTGTCTATAGGACCTGTGATGGTACAGGTAAGCTGTAGATGTGTCTGTTTAGTCTCTCAGTGTGTGGGCGAGACACAATTGCATGGAGAGGGAGCTGAGCTGAGATGCCCTGAGACTAGGTCAGATACTGAACAGGTCTCCTCTCCTCTTTCCTCCTCTCTCCTCTTTCCTCCTCTCTTCTCCTCTCCTCTCTGGCTGGGGTCCCTTTCTTTGTCTGCCCTTCTGCCTCCTCCTCGGGGGCTGAGGTTGGCACTAGCGGGCTGAGGTTGGCAATTGGCACTAGGTGACAGGCTGAGTGGGTGTCCCTGGAGTTAATGGAAGCAGTACTGTGGAGCCCCCAAGCCCCAGCAGTCCCACTGGGGGAGGGAGTCTGAGTACCATCAGAGTCATGGATTAGGATCGTAAGGGTATGGAGGTATGGAGGTATGGTGGTATGGTGGTATGGAGGTATGGAGGTAGGGTGGCATGGTGGTATGGAGGTATGGAGGTATGGAGGTATGGAGGTATGGTGGTATGGATGTATAGAGGTATAGTGACAGGGTGGCAGGGATTCAGGGGTTCAGACAGAGCTTTGGGACCCTAAGGAGAGAGAGGAGGACTGGAGGGATGCCAATGGTGGAGGGGTAAGGTGGATGGGTGAGGGGTGAAGGGCGGGTGAGGGGACAGCAGGCTAGGAGATGTAGCCTCAGGTGTACAGGATTTGGAGAAGAGGGGAAAGGAATGGGTGCTCGCCAGTTGGCCTTGCGCCACACATTGAGCTATAGAGAAACATCTCTAAACCTTTTACAGTCTAACACCCACCATTTACTGCTGCCTGATTCCAGCTCTGGTATAATTACACCACAACCTGCACGTATTTACATAACATATTCACATCAGATTTCAGTATTTGCTCAATGTGCTTAATGTTCACTGAGGTAGTTCTATGTGCTTTCTGGGCAAATTATAAAAGAAAACGAAACAAGACGGCATACAGTACTAGCTAGCTTTACATGTAAATTAAATTAAATTAAAATGTGTAATCTGTTATTATGTGGCTGTACAGTATCGTTTCTTTATGCATGTGTGAGTTTGTACACGTATGTAAGAGCCTGAGAATGTCTATGTTGTTCTGTGAATACTGTATATGTCTGTATATGCAGGTCTACAAGAAGGTATTGCTCAATGTATTTGTGTATTGTTGTAGTCATTTGTCCCACCTCCATCCCCCCTCACTGTGAGAACAAACTGGCACACAGATGGTTAAGCCTACCCAGCCCTGAGTAGGAGGAGTGGGAGGTGGAGGAGGGCCAGGGGGCGGGGGGCACTGCAGATGGCACAGAGGGCATCGCCAATTCTGCCTACACAGGGAGGGGAGGAAAGGAGGGGTGAAGGTGGGAGGAGGAGAGGGGTACAATACAATGGCATCAAAATGCACGTATTGTTGATTCTTCAATCATCCTATACAATCATCCTTTAGAAGGGTGGTTGAGGGTAGGTGGTATGGGGGTAGAGGAGGTGGGTAAAATAACCTTGCTACGTACTCACATTGGCTTGATCCAGTATGGCACACAAAGCCCAGGCATCTCCCTGGCACCTCTGCCCACGTGGAGTGACACTGATCGGCTCGGCACGGAGAGACAAGGCAGGCCCTGCCACGGGGTCTGGGGAGGGGTGGCTGTGTATGTCTCTGAGGTGTGTGTGGGTGGTGGGGGTCGTTGTGTGTGTGTCGCTCTCTCTCTCCGGTGTGTGTGACCCACCCACTCAGCAGAGAGTACACACTCCGGACCCCCAACCCCTCATTAACCAGTTTAGATCTCTGTGTGTGATGCCTGTTCTCTTTGATATTAAATAGGACTAATTCTCCTTAGATTCCATATAGTCATTATTCCTGGGTTATGTTGTTTGAGCTGGGAAATACAGTTCATTCAACCCTGACAAGGTCTCAACATTGTTTTAACGCTGTTTACCTTCAGTTCCCATACATACCACCAGAGAGACACTGAACCCCTATGGTAATGTAAATAGCACAATATTTACATAAAACACCAAACTAATGATTAAGGGATACCGTTTTTTTTATGTATGTATCATATCGTCGTTTGAGGTGCTACCTAATTTGCTCATCATGCATAACTTAACGTCTAATACCAATATTATAATATAACGAGGTAGTTAAGAGCAGGTTTCGTCATAAATATTGTTCTTGAGGCAGCTCTGCAGAGTGATCACTTGCTAGCACAGTCACAAAATCTGATTTTAAATCTAACCCTAACCTTAACCCTAACCTTAACCACACTGCTAACCCTAATGCCTAACCCTAACCTTAAATTAAGACCAATAACCAAATCATATTTTCATAACTTTTTACAATATAGCCAATTTTGACTGTGCAGCTGGCCTATCTAAGGGGAAATCACTCAGTTCTGCCTTCAGTAAATGTCAACCTGCTAGTTAAAACATAATCATTTTCTTAAATTTCTTCCTATATAGTACACATCACACTGTAGACTATATGTGACTGACCGCCTCGATTCAGTTTTATGTAGCAAAATTTGAAATTACATTTACATTTACATTTACGTCATTTAGCAGACGCTCTTATCCAGAGCGACTTACAAATTGGTGCATTCACCCTATAGCCAGTGGGATAACCACTTTAGCTAGAAAATGGTATATCATACACTGCAGTTGAGGTTTCTGCTTTGAAAGTTGATAAACTTGTAACCCCACTTTTGAGAAAATGGCCCTTGAATGTTTTGGTACACCTACTGGAGAGCTCTTCTTTGACTACACCCATTCAGCATCGTGCATACCCTCTTAAGCATTAGCCCCACCCATCTCTTTAAGGATTCACATGAGGCCATGTGGTAAACACACCCTATATCAAATTAAATCTAAGTATATTTGTCACATGCACAGGATACAGAAGGTGTAAACGGTACAGTGAAGTGGTTACTTGCATAGTAGCAATATCAAAAACAGAAAGTGTCCAGATATAAATATTGTATAAATATTTTATCATTATTAGATGATGCTTACCCAACACACTTGTCTAAATTGATGGAAATGCTATAACCACCCCCAAGCCAGTGGATGGGTCACTATTGTCTAGACATGTACACATGAAATACAATAGATGGCCATAATCACCCCCAGACACACCTGGCTAATTTGATGGGTCATGTAATAATCCGGCCGAAGTGGAGTCCTTTGTTTAGACATGTAGCTAGCTACCTAGCTAGCTAGCTAAACAATGAACCGGCATAATCCCAACTCATACTACTACCAATACAAACATTGCCATAGCTGTAGTATGAATCTGCAGGTAGCTAAAGCTAAGAAACTAGGTTCAATGTTAGCTAGCTAACATTAGGCTATAACTAGCAATGCAAATTGAGTTCTGATTAGAATAATATTACTACACAGATCATACACGTAACGTTAGCTATAGGTCGCAATAGGTCCAGGCATGTGTCTGAAATATATTTGCTGTTTTGCTGGGTTTTGATGAACAAAGAGGTCATAGGTGTGACAAGGGCTTGGCCACTCACTAGCCAATCAAGGCATTCGATGGCTTAATACTGCATGCATTTGTCTCAAGTCCTGTAGGTTATTGACGGTCTTTGCGTTGTCATCAACTCCAATTCGACTAGGGGCCTGGCAAGAGTGGCCCGAAGGGTGTTTAGCATCGCTAGTGGCTCTGCAAGCGCGGAGAGGGTATTCTCCACTGCTGGCCTGCTATCCAGGCACCATCGCATGAGCCTGAAGCCACAGACTCTGGCCAAACTCATGTTTCTTAAAATGAATTCAAAGGAACTATAGACTGAGCTTGAAGGCATTTTTCATTTAATTTGTATATAATTCTGAGTCACAGCCTATAATGCACAATTTATAGACTATAGTGATTTAATACAACTAAATGTTGTTTAAATGCTGAGCCCTTTATGTCCCCACCAGCCTATTGTGTTGCACTGCAAATGCTTCACAATGTCTTTCTTTGTAGGCTATAGCCTTGAAATAATATAAATAATATAGCCTGAGTAATTCAGTTCCTTCTTAGGCTCCCTGTCTGGCTTTTGACCTATTTAGAGTGTTTATATACTGTTTAATGCGACATGTAGCCTATTTGAAATGATGAGTGCTTCTTACAGTCACTTTTTCATGTTTATTAAAATACTTTTTTATTTCAATACTTCAAAACCAAATGGTAGGTCCAGGTAGTCACAACAATAGATGGGTGTTGGTTAAATTGTGATTTTAATGAATGGAGCGAATTCGGAGCGGCAGTTTTTTTTTCCTGTGAGTGCTGAGCGGTTTTTAGCAGAGCAGTTGGAGAGCAGGAGTGGTGTGCAAGCACCGCTTCATGAGTGATGAGCAGGATTTCCAACTCCCCTCACATACTCTGTTGCATATGGGCATTGGATAGGCTGCGCTTCTGTTGTCAAAATCCATGCCATAACCAACCCTGTTACCGCTAAAACCAGCTTTCAGTTGTTCTCAAATATCCCCACCAGGACATACTGAAATTGGCACTTTGGCGCACGTTTTGAAGGACACACCTCAGATATTGCCACCCCTCCCACCTCAGCGCAAGCGGGTTCATATAAGACAGGTAAATTACAGATCCTGGCGCCAAGGTTTGAAAATAAAAGAGCGACAGGCTTTAACAGGTCGAATTGCAAATGAGCATGCTTTTGAAAATTGCACTGGCTTAACGCCAGCTGTAAATAGAGCCCTCAGTGTTATGCAACAACACCTCATATAGTATTTTTAATACTAGGAAGTGTATATAGTTTACACCAATGGTGTTATGCAACAACACCGCATATAGTATTTTTAACCATTAGACCAAGAGGTCAGCATCTCTTGACAAGGTCACTCAGTGTTGGGTTAAGGACATTACGCCCCACTAAGCCACGCCTCCAATATAATTTCCCATTGTGCCTTGCCTTTTTGAGTGAATTGTAGAGTTACCACCCATGACTCTATTTGTTAGTGACAGAGACATGGATGTTGAATTAGTTCATTTTCAGTCCTGTGGACTTTACCAAGTAAGTTCCTACTGTAGGCAAATGTTATCATTCAAATTAAACCGTTCATGACAATACATTGCATTTATCATAAGGCCTAAATTTACAGGCCACATCAGGTCTGCAAGTCACATGCTGGCTTGCAAAGTGTGATTCCTATTGGAATCCAGCCAGAGTTAGAACATCCGACAGTTGGAATTTGTATTCACCTGCAACCTGCATTCAGAATGACTGTCAGGGTTAGGAACATTGATAAAGGAGACTATCTAAACCATTTAAACTGGAACAAACATTCCAGTAACGGGTGCAATAAATCTAACTGACTGATTGGATTAGTTTAGAAAAATGTATGTTATTTATCTCTGTGTGGCATAAGATTAATCAATCAATCAATCAATCAATGTACATGCAAAAACACAGATATTAAAAACTAACCAATCTTTTACTCTCCACAGAGTAAAACTTACACAATCACACTCTCACACTCAACACTGGTTATTAACACCAACACTGGGGTTCTTTTACACCACTGAAAAAGTAACACTAGGTAACACTGATCAATTTGCTGTGTGCCTTGGACTGGCTATACCTTGTGGATTTAACCACAGTATATGTACCTTGAACTGGCTATACCTTGTGGCTTTAACCACAGTATATGTACCTTGAACTGGCTATACCTTGTGGCTTTAACCACAGTATATGTATCTTGAACTGGCTATACATTGTGGCTTTAACCACAGTTTATGTACCTTGGACTGGCTATACCTTGTGGCTTTAACCACAGTATATGTACCTTGAACTGGCTATACCTTGTGGCTTTAACCACAGTTTATGTACCTTGAACTGGCTATACCTTGTGGCTTTAACCACAGTTTATGTGATAAATGTCCTAATGTTGTAGTGTGTGTCCTCCCTCTCCCTGTCTTGTCACTATAGATTAGACTTAACCTCTATGGCACCTAAAAGCTGGTTTACAACCCTACCATGTAGCCTCTCTCCTCTCTCTGGCCGCATAACCTCGCCCCCTCTGTTCATCTCTCTCCTCTCCTCTTTCTGTTATTTTCTCTGGGCCTATAATCCTCCTCCTCTCACTCTCTCCTCCCTTCCCTCTCTCCCCTCTTCCTGTGATCTCTCTCCTGTTGTCTCCATTATCCATCTCTCTCTTCTACTTCTCCATTCTCTCCCTCTCTATCTCCCTCTCTACCTCCTTCCTCCCTCTTTACTGTAAATGTTTTTTTCCTACCTGTTTTGGTCCTCTCTGTTTAACAAGATCTCACGGTTTGACATGGTTTGACTTCAGTATTCGACCTTTGTCCAAGGGGGGGGGGGGGTTCTGTATAGCACTTTGTGACATTTGCTGATGTAAAAAGGGCATTATAAATAACATTTGATTGATTGATTGATCTCCCGACGTCCTGGGGACTTGGACGAACGTTGAATATCGCCTTGGATCTCCCCCTTCTCCCTCTCTCTATATCGTCTCTCCTACCTCTCCCTCCTCCCTCCCTCCATCCCCTCCTGTCCCCAGGACCCTGTCTACCTATTAACCAGACAGTCATGTCACCCTCTCTGAACCTTCCACTAATACCGATGCCCTATACCTCCACCTGCTGCCTTTCCTGGAAAAACCCAGAGGAACACACGTCCGTCGTCCGCAAAGATGTTCACATATGGCGCCGGAGAAGATGGCTGCCGTTTTACAGCCCTCTAACCAATTGTACTATTATGTGTGTTTTTCCGCGTTATTTGTAATTTATTTTGTACATAATGTTTCTGCCATCGTCTCTTACAACCAAAAATAACTTCTGGATATCAGGACAGCGATTACTCACCTCGTATTGGACGAAGATTTTTTCTTCAACGAGGCGGCAGCGAAGGATATCCTACAGACACCCGACAAGGCCCAAATCCCCGTCAATCGCATGAGGAAGAGACGGAGATATCGTGGACGTAGGTCGGGGTGCCTTGTAAGGATCCGACGGCGAGCGAGTAAACTGCCTCTCCCATCAATCCTATTAGCCAATCTTCAATCATTTGAGAATAAATTGGATGACCTAAGATTACGTTTATCCTACCAACGGGACATTAAAAACTGTAATATCTTATGTTTCACCGAGTCGTGGCTGAACGACGACATGGACAACATACAGCTAGCGGGCTATACGCTACATCGGCAGGATAGAACGGCTGACTCCGGTAAGACAAGGGGTGGCGGTCTGTGTATATTTGTAAACAACAGCTGGTGCCAAAATCAAATACTAAGGAAGTCTCAAGGTTTTGCTCGCCTGAGGTAGAGTATCTTATGATATGCTGCAGATCACACTATTTACCAAGAGAGTTTTCATCTATATTTTTCATAGCTGTCTATTTACCACCACAAACCAATGCTGGCATTAAGATTGCAATGAATGAGCTGTATAACGCCATAAGTCAACAGGAAAACGCTCATCCAGAGGCAGCGCTCCTAGTGGCTGGGGACTTTAATGCAGGGAAACTTAAATCCGTTCTACCTAATTTCTACCAGCATGTTAAATGTGCAGGAAAAAAAAACTCTAGACCACCTTTACTCCACACACAGAGACGCATACAAAGCTCTCCCTCGCCCTCCATTTGGCAAATCTGACCATAACTCTATCCTCCTGGTTCCTGCTTATAAGCAAAAACTAAAGCAGGAAGCACCAGTGACTCGGTTAATAAAAAAGTGGTCAGATGACGCAGATGCTAAGCTACAGGACAGTTTTGCTAGCACAGACTGGAACATGTTCCGGGATTCTTCAGATAGCATTGAGGAGTACACCACATCAGTCACTGGCTTCATCAATAAGTGCATCGATGATGTCGTCCCCACAGTGACCGTACGTACATACCCCAACCAGAAGCCATGGATTACAGGAAACATCCGCACTGAGCTAAAGGGTAGAGCTGCCGCTTTCAAGGAGCAGGACTCTAACCCGGACGCTTATAAGAAATCCCGCTATACCCTCCGACGAACCATCAAACAGGCAAAGAGTCAATACAGGACTAAGATTGAATCGTACTACACCGGCTCTGACGCTCGTCGGATGTGGCAGGGCTTGAAAACTATTACAGACTACAAAGGGAAGCACAGCCGCGAGCTGCCCAGTGACACAAGACCTCCACATGAGCTAAACCACTTCTATGCTCGCTTCGAGGCAAGCAACACTGAAGCATGCATGAGAGCACCAGCTGTTCCGGATGACTATGTGATCACGCTCTCCGTAGCCGATGTGAGTAAGACTTTTAAGCAGGTCAACATTCACAAGGCCGCAGGGCCAGACGGATTACCAGGACGTGTACTCCGAGCATGTGCTGACCAACTGGCAAGTATCTTCACTGACATTTTCAATATGTCCCTGACTGAGTCTGTAATACCAACATGTTTCAAGCAGACCACCATGGTCCCCGTGCCCAAGGACACTAAGATAACCTGCCTAAATGACTACCGACCCGTAGCACTGACATCTGTAGCCATGAAGTGCTTTGAAAGGTTTGTCATGGCTCACATCAACACCATTATCCCAGAAACACTAGACCCACACGAAATTTGCATACCGCCCCAACAGATCCACAGATGATGCAATCTCTATTGCACTCCATACTGCCCTTTCCCACCTGGACAAGAGGAACACCTATGTGAGAATGCTATTAATTGACTACAGCTCAGAATTCAACACCATAGTGCCCTCAAAGCCCATCACTAAGCTAAGGATCCTGGGACTAAACACCTCCCTCTGCAACTGGATCCTGGACTTCCTGACGGGCCACCCCCAGGTGGTAAGGGTAGGTAACAACACATCTGCCACGCTGATCCTCAACACGGGGGGCCCTCAGGGGTGCATGCTCAGTCCCCTCCTGTACTCCCTGTTCACCCATGACTGCATGGCCAGGCACGACTCCAACACCATCATTAAGTTTGCCGACGACACAACAGTGGTAGGCCTGATCACCGACAACGATGAGACAGCCTATAGGGAGGAGGTCAGAGACCTGGCCGTGTGGTGCCAGGATAACAACCTCTCCCTCAACGTGACCAAGACAAAGGAGATGATTGTGGACTACAGGGACAAAAAGAGGACTGAGCACGCCCCCATTCTCATCGACGGGGCTGTAGTGGAACAGGTTGAGAGCTTCAAGTTCCTTGGTGTCCACATCACCAACGAACTATCATGGTCCAAACACACCAAGACAGTCGTGAAGAGGGCACGACAAGCCTATTCCCCCTCAGGAGACTGAAAAGAATTGGCATGGGTCCTCAGATCCTCAAAAAATTATACAGCTGCACCATTGAGAGCATCCTGACTGGTTGCATCACCGCCTGGTATGGCAACTGCTTGGCCTCCGACCGCAAGGCACTACAGAGGGTAGTGCGTACGGCCCAGTACATCACTGGGGCCAAGCTTCCTGCCATCCAGGACCTCTATACCAGGCGGTGTCAGAGGAAGGCCCTCAAAATTGTCAAAGACTCCAGCCACCCTAGTCATAGACTGTTCTCTCTGCTACCGCACGGCAAGCGGTACCGGAGTGCCAAGTCTAGGTCCAAAAGACTTCTCAACAGCTTCTACCCCCAAGCCATAAGACTCCTGAACAGCTAATCATGGCTACCTGGACTATTTGCACTGCCCCCCCACCCCCACCCCCCACCCCATCTTTTTACGCTGCTGCTACTCTGTTAATTATTTATGCATAGTCACTTTAACTCTACCCACATGTACATATTACTTCAACTACCTCAACTAGCCGGTGCCCCCGCACATTGACTCTGCACCGGTATATATAGCCTCCCTACTGTTATTTTATTTTACTTCTGCTCTTTTTTTTCTCAACACTTTTTTGTTTTATTTTCCTTTTTTATTAAAAATAAATGCACTGTTGCTTAAGGGCTGTAAGTAAGCATTTCACTGTAATTTCTGCACCTGTTGTATTCGGCGCATGTGGCCAATAAAATTAGATTTGATTTGATATGCACACACTCATGCACACACTCATGGACACACACACACACAAATGACTGATTCCACCACACTTGCTATTCTTACCAAGTAATATGGAATGCTCATACTGTCTGAATGTGTATCTGCTATAGCAGGCTACAGAACTATACAGTGGATCAGTGCCATATATGGTTATTTAACTAACACTTTTATCCAAAGTGACCACAGTTCTCCAATTCAGTATACTGTATGTGGCCCAAGAGGCAATCACACCCATAAACCATAGTTCATAATCCAACCTCCAACCAACTGAGACATGAAAACCATATGGAGCCATTAGCTAACATTATATTACATGCTGTCACTGTGAGAGCAGAGGCTGACTATGCAACTCTGAACGGTCCCATTGTCCCAGAGAGAGAGAGAAAAGAGAAGCAAGAGAGAGAGAGAGAGAGAGAGAGAGAGAGAAAGAGAAAGAGGGAGAGAGAGAGAGGGAGCAGGGGCCATAATGGCCATGCTGCGTACTATAATTGACAACATGCCATAAATGTCGCCATTAGGGTCGCCAGCGCCTCTGACAGGGACTGGCTCAGGTTGTTATGGTTACCTCCGGTCACCGAGTTGAGGGCTGGGAGGGTTTGGGTCAGAAATGTATCCAGTCAGTTGTGACCCTAATGGTTAAGGTTAGGATTTGGGGAGGGTAAGCTGATCCTAGATCTGTGTCTAAAAAGTGTCAAAAAAATCCAGCCACCCAAGCCATAGACTGTCCTCTCTGCTACCACATGGCAAGCGGTACCAGTGCACCAAGTCTGGAACCAACAGGACCCTGAACAGCTTCTACCCTCAAGCCATAAGACTGCTAAATAGGTAATCAAATGGCTACCTGGGCTACCTGCATTTACCCTTTTTTGCACTGACTCTATACACACACACACTGGACTCTACCCACACACTCACACTGACACCACAACGCACACATACACACACACTACATAAACCTCTACACACATAACACGCGCACACATACATAATGATGTCACACACACACTCACACACACACACACTTACACACTTACACACACACATACATTCACCACATTACATTTACATTACATTTTAGTCATTTAGCAGACGCTCTTATCCAGAGCGACTTACAGGAGCAATTAGGGTTAAGTGCCTTGCTTAAGGGCACATGGACAGATTTTTCACCTAGTCGGCTCGGGGATTAGAACCAGCGACCTTTCGGTTACTGGCACAACGCTCTTACCCACATATGCTGCTGCTACAGTATATTATCTATCCTGTTGCCTAGTCACTTTATCTCTACCTATATGAACATAGCTACCTCAATTACCTTGTGCCCCTGCACATCGACTCAGTACTGGTACTCCCTGTATATAGCCATGTTATTTTTACTCGTCATTGTTATTCGTGTCACCGTTTTTTAAAATCTTATCTTTAACTCTGCATTTTTGGAAACGGACTCGTAAGTAAGCATTTCACTGTTAGTCTACACCTGTTGTTTACAAAGCATGTGAAATAAATTTTGATTTGATGATACATTTCTCCCTAAATGTTTGAGAGACTGCTCCTGTCCCTGGGTAGTCACTAGATAGCCATGCTAGGAGGGACACCATTGTCTGTATTGTCAGAAATGTTAAACAGACCAGCAGCTATTTGATTATAACTCAAGCTAGGTTAGGGTAGGGGGTAATGGTTAAAAGGTTGTGATAATAAAACTGACAGTTGTGGTTAGAAAAGGCTATTTTCCAGTGCTTTCTGGCATTGTCAGATAGCTTCTGTCCCTGCTTCCCAGCCAAGTCCAGTCCCCAGAGTCAGACACACAACTGTTTTCACCCCATGTATCATAAAGGTCCATGTTTACAGTCAGGAGAAAGAGAGAGGTGGAGGGAGAGAGCGCTAGCGTAATGAGGATGTTTTCTGTCCGCAGTTCAATCATCATCAGATTTGTGAACCGGGGGAATAGCAGATGCACGGTCGGCAGCAGCAGCTGTGTGCTATTGGAATCACATCTGAAAGTTTACACGCTCCATCCAGTCCTTTTAAAACATTGTGTGTTTAGATGTTGTTTTGTGGTGCGGGCGGAAACTCGGGGAAAGAAAGAAAGAAAGTAAGGAGGAAAAGGAAGAAATCTTTGGCATGAGTTGGCTCATCTTTGAAGTGATTTGGAGACAGATGACATGTTAAAATAGAGAGTAGTGGCAGACCTCTACTTTGACTAGACGTTAAAATAAACAAAATTCTGCACAAAGAGAAACACTTCACACATATACACACACACACCAGCTCACACACACACCAGTCCCCAAACTACCGAGATTACTTAGTCTTTTCAGAAAACGTGTTTGAGATTCGAGGTGCTTAAGGGCTTTTTCATACCTGTAAAATGTCCACCTAATCTTCCAACTTTTCCAAAAGCCGAGCAGAAGGAAAAATATATATATTTAAAAACATAAACGATTACCTTACTGCCAGAACGCTTACAAAGGAGATACAATTTATTTAGCAAGATTCAAAAGGCAACTTCTCAAAAAATAAATTCAATGGCTAACACTTCCAGTGTCTCCATCATGAAATGATTCATAAACAATTAACTAAATGACCATAATATAATAACGGTCATAATAGAAGGAAAAATAAAACCCCTTCTGTTAAGGTCTAATGACCTACTGAGAGGGTAAATGGACAATCACATGAAGGAACAGACATTCCCAGTGAGTGAGAGCATTGTTATGGGGTGATACCACAGAAGCACACATACGCATACACACACACACACACACACACACACACACTCACACACACACACACACACACACACACACTCACACTCCCACTGAGCCCAATGCTCTGTAAACCAGTGTCTAGCGGTGTAAATAGGCTGCTCTACATGGAGTTTTATTGTTGTGCCCACGAGAGCAGATGTCTCTGGCATTCCCTGAATTGTATCTCTCTCTCTCTCTCTCACTCTCTCTCCTCTCTCTCTCTCTCTCTCTCTCTCTCTCTCTCTCTCTCTCTCTCTCTCTCTCTCTCTCTCTCTCATCTCTCTCTCTCTCTCTCTCTCTCTTCTCTCCTCTCTCTCTCTCTCTCTCTCTCTCTCTTCTCTTCCTCTCTCCCCAGTTTAAAGTGAAGACCAGGATAGACTTTGTGTTCTGTGCTCAGAACCTCTTTATCTCAGGATCACAATGGACTGTCACATCTGCAGCCTATTCCCCCCTCCCCTCCCTGACAATGGAAACAAGGGGCTTTATTTGACTCAGTCTCCTCTCATTTCCCCTAATATACTGTAAGATACACAGCTCCCTCGGATTGTCTCCCTCTCTATTCTCTTCTCTCTCTTTCTCACACAGGAGCCTGGGGCCCATGCTCTGAGATGAGGGGCCTCCCTAGTGTTGCTTGCCTCAACAGCCTAGAGAGAGAGGGAGATTGAGAGAGAGTGGTGGAGAGAGAGAGAGGCGGAGAGAGAAAGGGGAGAGAGCAATGAAGGAGACAGAGGGAAGGAGAGACAGAGAGAGGGACTATTATTTAATTAAGTGCTTTGGAGCCCGGGGGGATTGGGGAGTAAACTTCACAGCTCTGTGTGTGACAAGGCCGTGACCTCTCACAACCTGGGACACACACACACACAAACTGCTTTCATCTGATGATGGGGTGTTGTGAGAGCACTCACTCAAACATTCGCTGAGAACGCTAAGCTTTTTAGTCAGGGCCCGCCGGACGGACGGAATACAACAGACAGCAGGGAAGGAGGGATGGGGGGAAGGAGGGAGGGAGCTCGGAGGTAGAGTGATTGGGGGCGACAGGGGTATATCGGGGGGCGTGGGGGAGGTGAGGTGAGGGGCGAGGGGGGTAGAGAGCCCAACCCGTTGGGTTAGACAGAATTCAGCATTGTCACCGAGGGAGCGCAGGCAGGCAGCTCATTCTGTTGATCTGAACTGATCCAAAGAAACAAAAATGCATTGTTCCTCGCAGATGGAAGCCAGTGTCGTCAAGGTAACCACATTAATCTCCTCTTTCTGTGCTTCCTCTCTTGTCGAGCGGTAATCGGTGCGCTCCTTTCACTGCAAAGCCGGCCTCAAAGCCAGGCCTCTAACTAGCCCCCTAATTAGCTGCAATTACAATGAAGACAACATGATGAGATAATAGAAATTTGCAAAATAATGACATACCACGGCAAAATATTCCTCCTCCTAAGCACAGTTTTTTCCTCTCCGGAGCTCCACAATGAGCTTGGGCCCTTCTAAAGC
>NC_139992.1:38938494-39005790 GCF_964263955.1 Coregonus lavaretus | reverse complement strand
CCAGGGGTAATCCCCATGTAGCAGAGGGGTGAGAGCTACAGAGGACACTGTAGAATTGCATTGGTTAAACTGGGCTGGGTTGGATGTGGGCAATGGCTGAGTTATGAATGAGTGTACGAGTGTACGCTGGGGATGGAGGAAAAGTGTGTCTATGTGTGTGTGTCTATGTGTGTGTGTGTATGTGTGTGTGTCTATGTGTGTGTGTCTATGTGTGTGTGTCTATGTGTGTGTGTGTATGTGTGTGTGTCTATGTGTGTGTGTCTATGTGTGTGTGTCTATGTGTGTGTGTGTATGTGTGTGTGTCTATGTGTGTGTGTCTATGTGTGTGTGTCTATGTGTGTGTGTGTATGTGTGTGTGTCTATGTGTGTGTGTCTATGTGTGTGTGTCTATGTGTGTGTGTGTATGTGTGTGTGTCTATGTGTGTGTGTCTATGTGTGTGTGTGTATGTGTGTGTGTCTATGTGTGTGTGTGTCTATGTGTGTGTGTCTATGTGTGTGTGTATGTGTGTGTGTCTATGTGTGTGTGTCTATGTGTGTGTGTCTATGTGTGTGTGTCTATGTGTGTGTGTCTATGTGTGTGTGTGTATCTAACAAGCTCTCACAGACCTACTGCCGAATCCGACATTTGTCCATACATTTCAAATTTCAAAGGTTAAGTTTGTTTGATTCTAAATGGCTAAGTTAAGGGTTAAAGGTGCTACACCTAGAATTTTCTGCATTTCTCCCCTATGTGGAAGCTAGGTGAATTACAACAGCAATAGGCTGCATTAAAAGCAAATCTTCCCCCTCCCCCGCATCCCATTTCCCTGTAACATGGCGGAGACTAGCGCTTGATCGTTTTCTTTCGGTTTTGGTCCACCAGTTTCAAACAGCTGTAAAAACAATATTTTGTGTTATTGAAAATGTAGATGGTAAAATGATTCCCTACACTATTCAGTGCTTGTTTTCTCATATAAACTGAAATAGAATTCTTGCAACCAGGAAGTGACAGAGCGATATCTACATTTGCCGCTTGACCCGATCTCCACTAGATAACCCAGCCACAAAGTCAAAACCCATGGGGCGGCGCACAATTGGCCCAGCGTCGTCCAGGGTAGGGGAGGGAATGGCCGGCAGGGATGTAGCTCAGTTGGTAGAGCATGGCCTTTGCAACGCCAGGGTTGTGGGTTTGATTCCCAAGGGGGGCCAGTATGAAAAATAAACTAACTGTAAGTCGCTCTGGATAAGAGCGTCTGCTAAATGACTAAAATGTAAATGTAAATGTAAAACAGCTTTCCCATTTTGACAACAGATGCCGCTCCGATGGGAGAAATCAATAGGCGAATATCACAGCCAAATCACAACACTGGCGCGTAAGTAATACTGTGAAACACTATCATTCCACTATTACTGCAGATATACACTGAGTGTACAAAACATTAAGGACCCCTCCTCTTTCCATGACATAGACTGACCAGGTGCGGTGAAAGCTATGATCCCTTATTGATGTCACTTGTTAAATCCACTTCAATCAGTGTAAATGAAGGGGAGGAGACAGGTTAAAGAAGGATTTTCAAGCCAATTGAGACATGGATTGGGTATGTGTGCCAGTCAGAGGGTGAATGGGCAAGACAAAATATTTAAGTGCCTTTGAACGGGGTATGGTAGTAGGTGCCAGGCGCACCGGTTTGTGTCAAGAAATGCAACACTGCTGGGTTTTTCACGCTCAACAGTTTCCCACATGTATCAAGAATGGTCCACCACCCTTAGGACATCCAGCCAACATGAAACAACTGTGGGAAGCATTGGAGTCAACATGGGCCAACATCCCTTGGAACGCTTTCGACACCTTGCAGAGTCCATGCCCCGATGAATTGAGACTGTTCTGAGGGCAAAAGTGGGGGGTGCAACTCAATATTAGGAAGGTGTCCTTAATGTTTTGTACACTCAGTGTACTATGACATTTAAAAAAAATTACAATGCAAAAATGCACAAATATTGTATGTGTAGCACCTTTAAGGTTTGGGATAGGGTTAAAGAAAAATAATTTAAAAACGAGTGCCTAGCACTGGGATTGAACCCCGACCCTCGGAGTCGGAGCTTGGGGTTTACGCTCATCTGCCGTCCTCGTCCACAACGCCCTAGCAAAAGCCAACATGATGGTAATAGCGCTCACTGTTGCCCCTAGTGGCTGGTTGTGAAGGGATCTCCTGATGTCTGGATTACTGCAACTCGCTGTTGGCTGGGCTCCCTGCCTGTGCCATTAAACCCCTACAACTCATCCAGAACGCTGCAGCCCGTCTGGTGTTCAACCTTCCCAAGTTCTCTCACGTCACCCCGCTCCTCCGCACACTCCACTGGCTTCCAGTTGAAGCCTGCATCTGCTACAAGACCATGGTGCTTGCCTACGGAGCTGTGAGGGGAACGGCACCTCCGTACCTTCAGGCTCTGATCAGTCCCTACACCCAAACGAGGGCATTGCGTTCATCCACCTCTGGCCTGCTGGTCCCCCTACCTCTGCGGAAGCACAGTTCCCGCTCAGCCTAGTCAAAACTGTTCGCTGCTCTGGCACCCCAATGGTGGAACAAGCTCCCTCACGACGCCAGGACAGCGGAGTCACTCACCACCTTCCGGAGACACTTGAAACCCCACCTCTTTAAGGAATACCTGGGATAGGATAAAAGTAATCCTTCTACCCTCCCCCCCCCTAAAAAAAAAATGATTTATTGGAAAGTGGTTGTCCCACTGGCTATCATAAGGTGAATGCACCAATTTGTAAGTCGCTCTGGATAAGAGCGTCTGCTAAATGACGAAAATGTAAATGTAAATGTAATGTCCTGGGGACCTGAACTAATTTCGAAGTAGCTCTTGAGCCACCTGGCTGATGTGTGTGTGTAGAGGGGGTGTCGCTGTCACGTCTTGGCCTTAATAACATCTGACACACACAGTGAATTAGTACTGTTACACACATCATGTCCTGGCATCCTTGGACAAACGTCTATTTTTGTTGGGTAAACTGTCTTAATCTCACAATGTTCTGTGACAAAAGTGTTACATTTAGGCATTAAATGAGTCTCCCGATGTCCTGGGGACCTGCACAAATTTAGAATTTTGCTTGGATCTAGAGTGATCCCTCTGGGGCCTCATAGTGGATTAACAGCTACACACACACACACACACACACACACACACACACACACACACACACACACACACAGACACACACAGACACACACACACACATACACAGGGGGCAGTCAGGTGACATTTGAGTTTCCTGGGTCAGGATAGGGTTAGAGTTGACAGAGAGGAGCATCAGGATCAGAGAGGAGAGACAAAGTAGCTACAATTAGCTACAGTGTTTGTATGAATAATACCCTATATGTACTGGGATGTCATACTCCCAATTCTGTAGCGGCAATCATTAAACTAACAACCTAGAATGTAGCATAGTCAAGGTGCACGGTTGCTGAGTAATTTCTTTAATCTCACATTTGACTAGGACTACCTATTAAAATGTCTTGCATAACTAAGACATGCACGGACACACACAAACACCCTTGTTCACCTGCCGCTGCGAATAGAGGTGGGTGGAGAGGTAGAGGAAAGAGGGGAGGGTGCAAAGAGAGGGAGAGGTGAAAAGATAGGAGTGGAGAGAGGAAAGAGGGGGAGAGGGGAAAAGAGAGAGGGAACAGGGAGGGGGTGAGGAGAGGGAAGGGTGTTTAATTAGTGTCAGTATATAAGTCTCTCTGGATTGTGTTAATTACTGATTAACATGTAGATGTAATGAATTACCTGACTGAAAGTTCATAACATGTTTCATTTAACGTCTCCCTCCTGCTTTAAAAGCCCTGTCTCTCTCACACACAGCCAACAGGTAGGTTAGGTGATGGTGAGGGTGAGTGTGCATGTGTGTGTGCTCTCTCTCTCACACACACACGTAGCGGACAGGTACAATAGGTGTGTGTGTGTGCATGTGTGCATGTGTGCATGTGCGCGTGTGCGTGTGTGAGTGCTCTCTCTCTCTCTCTCTCTCTCTCTCTCTCTCTCTCTCTCTCTCTCTCTCTCTCTCTCTCTCTCTCTCTCTCTCTCTCTCTCTCTCTCTCTCTCTTTAGTAGGGGCGTGGCTTTCAGATACTGTAGTTCTGTTTAGCCACCCATGAGAGTAAATGTAATTCCTGTTCATCAGTTCTGTTGCATAGTTATCACATATTAAGGTTGAACATTGACATTTTTGTAGCATCAATGACACTTACAGAAGTGTATGAGTTTCCTAAAAGCCTGTGTAAATCCCATTATTGGGATACAATAAGGTGGTATACCTTATTATAATAAGTAATACATCATTTTAAGATTATAGAAGAATGTGTAAAAAAAATATATTATTGAAATTTGAATTTACAGTATATAAACTTAACATGATGAACAGAAATGACATTTACTCTCAAAGTGGCCAACAAGATCTAGCTGAAAGCCACGCCCCTAAGAAGCCACACCTGCTGAAAATAACCTAAGGATTATGTTAAAAAAGACCCAGCTGCTAGGTCAACCCAGCATGAGAGTAAAAAATACCCAACTGATTGTTAAATTAACCCATGTTTGGGTAATCCCAACTAACCAACATGTTGGGTTATTCACGCAACCCAACTGGCTGGGTCAAAATAACCCAACATGTGTTCTGTCCACTATATAACAAGGGCTGGGTTACCAAATAACCCAAATTGTGTTGTTCTTAGCCCATGATTTTTTAGAGTGCACACACATGCAGCAGACAGGTAATACTGTGTGTGTGTGCGCGCTCTCTCTTTCTACACACACAAAAACGCGGTGTTGTCATCTGTTCTAATTGATCTCCTCCTAAAGAACATGTTTGCTTTTTATTCTCTTTCTATTTTTCACTGTAAAATAGTGGCTGGTCGTTTTTACATTTTCCTTCTTGTTTTCTGTCTCTTTTAGTTTCGGTCGAAAGTGCATTAGCTTCAGAACAGACTAATGTGGGTTCGATTCTCAATCAATAGCACTCCAGTCTCTAAAAAGCTTCTCCGTTCTATGTCCTAAAGCAACTCCATTCTGTGACAAGAAAAGGCTGGCGAGGGGATGTGTTTGTAAACATCGCCATGGTAACGGCTGGCGCTATGACATGGGAGCAGAACTCATAGAAGGCCCAAAGTCTCTGAGACTACCTCATAAGTAGAGCACTTTGACTACATACAGTATAGCCTTTATGTTGCAGAAACTGGTAATGGGTTACACACACACACACACACACACACACACACACAAACACCCCACGCACACACCCTCAGATACAGACCCTCCCAGACTGAACAGAGAACACGGTATGTCAATGTGATCTTTAAGACAACAGGAACAGCATGGTGTGGACTTCGATATGGTTTCTGTCTATTGGCTGAATACAAAGTACCAGGACCCATTGATTTCTGTTCTTGTTGATTCTGGTCTGTTTTGTCTGGTTTCTAATGAGAATCAATCAGCATTAACATGTGTAAATGGAACACGAGGCCACTGTACTGAGAGCCTATTGTCTAAACAGACACCTGCCTGTCCTTATTGACTGACTGAGAGAGAGAGAGAGAGAGAGAGAGAGAGAGAGAGAGGGCTAGCTAGCTGGTGGTATATACACTACAAAATGCTAATGCCATGGTGAATGGGTGAATTATGTGAATGTGTTATGTATTTTTGGAATATGCATTAATAGGCTGAATAAGATTAATTTAAATGAGAATGGACAATTAAGGAGCAGTGTTTGCGATGTAATCCTGTGCTGTTTTTTGAGATGACGCCAATGGTACATTTCCATATCATATTTTATATTGTATTTAATTATATTCTATTCTATTCTATTCTATATTCTATTCTATTCTATTCTATATTCTATTCTATTCTATTCTATATTATATTCTGTTCTATTCTATTCTATATTCTATTCTGTTCTATTGTTTGGTTATATGGACTGTCTGAGTGGTTTAGAGACTATGGCCAGATAGAGAGATTTGAAAACACGTCAGCTATTCACACTGCCTGATAATTGAATAAATGAATTAATTCTGCCAAGGAGCAAGTTAGCAGATTAGTGGTTTAACTTTTCAATAATAAGAAATCAGCCATGCGCTGTAATTACATTTGTTTGAATTTAGGGCAAACGTCGAAATGTATCGCACTTGCCACACACACACACACACACACACACACACACACACACACACACACACACACACACACACACACACACACACAGAGAGAGAGAGAGAGAGAGTGAACATGACAACGAAATAATTAGAGAATGCGAGAGAACGATGGTAGCTAGGCCTATACATGTAAATTCCATGATCTACAATGCAGAATTCTAGAACTGCAAAAACAAGCCAAAAACAATAAAAATTCCAGAGAGAAGCATGAAATCCCTGGGCAGCCCCCCGGACCTCCCATCCCTCTGCTCTTTGTTACAAAGAATCCCTTTCAGCTGCCACTGACTTCTCTTAGCAGGGCAGGGGCAGACTTAACGCACAATAGCCATGTGGAAACAAAAGACAGATTATGAGGTTAGAGGAGGAGGAAAGGGAGAGAGTGAAGATTGGAGAGAGAGAGAGAGAGAGAGAGAGAGAGAGAGAGAGAGAGAGAGAGAGAGAGAGAGAGAGTGGCAGGCAGGCAGTCTATTCTGTCTGGACTCACATCTGGTCACCATGTGTGACCAACACTAATGAAGGTCTTCCTGACTGCCTCGCTTAGGAGAGCTCTTGCCGGACTCACACAGGATCAGTGTGTGTCTGTGTGTGTGTGTCTGTGTGTGTGCGTGCATGTGTCTAAACAACCACACTAGCCCCCCCCCCCCATATTTGTAAACTCCTAGAAGTATTATGAATGTGTGTTAAAATAATGTTTTTGAGAGAACATGATGTTGATTATTTTATTAATTGGATGTATTCGACCAGATGTATAAGGCTGTGTTTACACAGAGTCCAATTCTGATCTTTTTTTCACTAATTGGTCTTTTGACCAATCAGATCAGCTCTGATAAAGAGCTGATGTGAAAAGACCTGATATGATTGGTCAAAAGACCAATTAGTGGAAGAAATATCGGAACTGTGCCTGGACTAACCCTGTGAACTGAATACACACAATCCACTATATTCAGGAGGTCAATGTGGTTATACTATCCCATTAATATAGAAGTATTTATCCCGCTGCATGCCTCATTTATATTGTAGCGATCCTCGTTTTATGAGACACATTTCCCACCAATTAAGTAATCCTATTGGTGTGATGTGTAGAGAGTTTGCCTTTCATGCCAGCAACCTAGGTTTGCTTTACTGCCCTGCCATTTGCTACAATGTCTATATAATCTATTGAAAGAATGTACATGTTTATAATGTATTGAAGAATATACAAGGGAAACGTATTGGGTTGCATGTTGTTTTGAATACATTTTATTTGAATAGTATCTATCATCATGTACTCTATTGAAAGGATGTAAACACGGAGGATGTTTGTAAGACTACTTGTGTGTATATTTATTGCATTACTATGACCCCATAACCAAGACCTTGATAAGTTGAATAAGACTTTGGTCAGTTGGATGAGATGTGTTATAGAGTTGGTATAGAGGGCACTATTATATGTAGAATAGAATAGAATACAACTTTATTGTCCATTGGTTAGAATGGACATTTTTCTACAACCTTTCCCAACACCCCCGGACACCCTCCGGGACACACACACGCACACGACACGCACACGCACACGCACACAGCACGTTGTATGGCTGCTTGACTGACAGTAAGTCAGTAAGTACAGCTCTGCTCAGAGAATAGATGTGATTGCAGAGAGAGAGAGAGAGAGAGAGAGAGAGAGAGAGAGAGAGAGAGAGAGAGAGATGAGAGAGAGAGAGGAGAGAGAGAGAGAGAGAGAGAGAGAGAGAGAGAGAGAGGTCACTGAGAGATAAACGAGGCCTGAGTCAGCCAATCTACTGGTTCTCTCTCTGCACTACACACAGTGCTCAACGCGCTACTGAGAGTAGAGAAAGGGGAGGAGGAGGAAGAGAGAAGAAGAGAGGGGGAAATCAATATTAGTGAACTGGAGTGTTTCGATCCCCTCTACAGGCACACGCTCAGCCTCATCGCATGGCTTTACTGATGGTTTCCCTAGCGACCTGAACTCCCTCCACCGAGGGGGAAGTAGTCCTTTAAGTGGAATTACAGTCTTCATCCTCCTACTCCATGTTATCTTCCTGTCTCATCTCAGTTGTGACATCCTATTAGCTGACTAGGCCCTTTCCTGGGCTACCATGGCGATCATGTGCTACCACAGTGATCTGAGCTTGATGTATAGGATTGTGTGTTTGGGGATTGTGGAGTGTGTGTGTTTGTGTTTGTTTGTGTGTTCATGCATGCGTGCAAGTGTGTGTGAAACTTAAAAAGATAGCACCGACAGACACGGTCGCCCTGTTTCTAAGGCCTAGCCAACTTTGCAGTATTTGTTTTGTGTGTGATATTTCTACATTATTTGCTCAGAACATTTCTAGTATCATTAGCTACAGCCGAAAATAACTTTTGGACATTAGGTCACGCACCCGAAATTCTACCAGTAATTCGACTTCCCTGACCTGGATCCTTTGTTTAGACTCCCAGAGGCAGCCACATTCATCCCGGCTGATACACCAAAATGTCAACGCAGGGAGAAGAGGGAGGAGAAGTGGCGTTCTAATCAGGCTCATCCACCGTTTCCGAGTATATTACTCGCTAACGTTCAGTCCCTGGACAATAAAGTAGATGAGTTCAGGGCTAGGATCTCCATTCAGAGAGACATAAGGGACTGTAACATACTCTGTTTTACGGAATTATGGCTCTCTCCAGATGTATTGTCCCTGTCCATACAGCCAGCAAGGTTCTCCATTCTTCTTGTGAACAGAAAGGATGAACTCTCTCAAAACAACTGAGGTGGAGGGGTATGTTTCATGATTAACAACTCATGGTGTGATTGTGGTAACGTACAGGAACTCAAGTCTTTTTGTTTTCCCAATTTGGAATAGCTCACCATCAAAGGCCGAGCGCATTACCTCCTGAGATAGTTTTCTTTGGTTATTGTCACTGCCGTGTATATTCCCCCCCCCCCCCCCCCAAGCCGACACTGCGATGGCTCTCAAAGAACTATACTTTTCTTTGCGCAAACTGAAAACCACATATCCTGAGTCCGCATTTATTGTAGAAGGGGACTTTAATGAAGGAACTCTGAGGAAAACGCTCCAAAATTCTATAAACACATCTCCTGTGCTACACACGGAGAGAACACACTTGACCATTGTTACTCTCCCTTCTGGGATGGCTACAAGGCCCCCCCCCTCTCCCTTCCTTCGGCAAATCAGATCATGCCTCCATCCTACTCCTCCCCGCTTAAAGGCAGAAACTTAAGCAGGAAGAAACCGTGGTAGGGACTGTTCAACGTTGGTCTGACCAATCGAAATCTATGCTTCAAGACTGTTTTGATCATGCGGACTGGGAAATGTTCCATGTAGCCTCTGGGAATAGTATCAACGTATACCATTTTTAAATTTTTTTATTTTACCTTTATTTAACTAGGCAAGTCAGTTAAGAACAAATTCTTATTTACAATGACGGCCTACACCGGCCAAACCCGGACGACGCTGGGCCAATTGTGCGACGCCCTATGGGACTCCCAATCACAGCCGGTTTTGATACAGCCTGGAATTGAACCAGGGGGTCTGTAGTGACGCCTCAAGCACTGAAATGCAGTGCCTTAAACCACTGCGCCACTCGGGAGCCCAATAATGACTCAGTGACTGGGTTCATCAGGAAGTGCATAGAGGATGTTGTTCCTACTGTGACGATTAGAACTTATCCAAACCTAAAAAATAGATGGCAGCATTCGCGCAAAACTGAAAGCGTGAACCACAGCATTTAACCACGACAAGTTGACTGGGAACATGGACGTGTATAAACAGACCATCTATGACCTCCGTAAGGCAATCAAAGAGGCAAAACGACAGTACAAGGACAAAGTGGAGTCGCAATTCGGCTCAGACACGAGATGCATGTGGCAGGAACTCCAGACAATCATGGATTATAAAGGGAAAGCCAGCCACGTCACGGACACCGATGACTCAATCCCGGACAAGCTAAACCCCTTCTTCGCCCACTTCGAGGAAAACAACACGGAGCCGCCACCATGGGCCCCCACCCCTAAGGAGGACTGTGTCCTCCTGATCTCCGTGGCTGATGTCAGTAAGACATCCCAAGCTGCGTTCTCAGAGCATGTGCAGACCAGCTGGCTGGAGTGTTTATGGACATACACAATCTCTCCCTATCCCAGTCTGTTGTCCCAACTTGCTTCAAGATGTCCACCATTGTTCCTGTACCCAAGAAAGTGGAGGTCACTGAACTAAATGACTCTCGCTTCTGTCATCATGAAGTGTTTTGACAGGTTAGTTTAGGATCATATCACCTCCACCTTACCCGACACCCTAGACCCACTACAATTTGCATACTGCCCCAACAGATCCACGTACGACGCAATCGCCATTGCACTGCACACTACCCTATCCCACCTGGACAAGAGGAATACCTATGTAAGAATGATGTTCATTGACTACAGCCTTCAACACCATAGTGCCCTCCAAGCTCATCACTAAGCTCAGGGCCCTGGGTCTGAACCCCTCCCTGTGCAACTGGGTCCTAGACTTCCAGACAGGCCGACCCCAGGTGGTTAAGGTAGGCAACAACACCTCCGCCACACTGATCCTCAACACGGGGGCCCCACAGGGGTGCGTGGTCAGCCCCCTTCTGTACTCCCTTTTCACCCATGACTGCGTGGACACGTACATCTCCAACTCAATCATCAAGTTTGCTGACGATACAAAAGTGGTAGGCCTCATTACCAACAACAACAAGACTGCATACAGGGGAGGAGGTGAGAGCCCTGGCGGAGTGGTGCCAGGAAATTAACCTCTCCTTCAACGTCAACAAAACAAAGGAGCTAATCATGGACTACAGGAGACAGCAGAGAGAGCACGCAGCCACCCGAGCCACGGCCTGTTCACCCTGCTACCATCTAGAAGGCGGAGACAGTACATGTGCATCAAAGCTGGGACCGAGAGACTGATAAACAGCTTCTATCGCCAGGCCATCAGACTGTTAAACAGTCATCACAAAACAGCCTCCGCCCAGTGCGCTGCCCTGAACCTTAGACACTGTCACTAGTCGGCTACCACTCGTTACTCTACCCTGCAAGTCAGAGACTGCTGCCCTATGTACATAGAGTCATTGAACACTGATCAATTTAATAATGTTTACATACTGTTTAACCCACTTGATATTGTATTCTAGTCATGGCTCATCCTATATAACTACTGCTGTCCACACCTTTTCTATTCACATACTGTCCATATTAATTATGCACAATGCGTGACATCATCAGAGCGTGATGCATGCTGAACAAGAGAGTGTTTTTTTTTGGAATGTTTCTGTAAAAAAGGTTTGTTTACTAGCCTACCTTAATTTGGGTCCTGCGATAAGGTTAGCCTCAGTTGCTGGGACCGCTACTATCTGTCCCGGGATACTGCCAAACCCTAAAGTCTGAAGAGCTGCTGCTTGGCAAAGCAGCTAGTCTAGCTTCTAGCTATCAAGCTAGCCAGGCTTCCTTGAAAGTTTGAACACAGCCTGCAACGCGGTTAGCCCTTGTGGCTGGGACCGCGGATAGTCCCAGGCTTGTGGCTGTTTAAATCCTTGCTGTTTAAATCCCTGCTGTTTGTTGCTGTTTCCATCGGCCCTGCAAGCTGTGCTGGCTGGAACTGCATGGAGTACCAGAGTTAGCCTATGTTGCTATCATCATGCACCCCAAAGTTAAATAAGGTTGGAGTAATGGAGAGGACAGTGTTTCGTTATCACAGGTGCAGGATTTTTAAAATTAACAACAAGATGTCTTCAAGCAATTGTTACAGCAACAGGAAAATACCTTCAAAAGATTTGTCCAAATACTGGTGGACTCAACTAACAAAAGAATGGACGATCTGACCAGAGAGGTCCAAGACCTTAAGAACAATTTGCAGTTCTCGCAGAGAGAGATGGATATCATGAAAGAGACTTGCAGCAAGATGACAACAAACTGTAAGACCACGTGAGATGACATCAGCACTGTCTGTGAATCATTATTGCAGATGACTGGGGAAACAGCTATCTAGAGGGACAATCCAGGCGGAATAACATTGTTGTGGATGGCACACCAGTCTCCACATGAGACCTGGATGGATTGAGTAGAAAGTGAGAAAAATTATCACAGAAAAGCTGCAGATGGATCATAGGAAGATTGAGGTGGAGCGCGCCCACAGATCTGGAAAACCTGTAATGAGCCCAGGTGACAGACCCAGGCCAATAGTGGTCAAGTTCCTAAGGTTTAAGGACAAGATGGCTGTTCTGGAGAGAGCCAAGAACTTGAGAGGAACCAACATCTTCCTCAACAAGGACTTCAGTGAAGCTGTGCGCCAGAGGCGGAAAGAACATCCCAGCTATGAAAGCTGTCAGAGAGCGTGGGAACATATATACGCTACGACAAGCTCATTGTCCACCCTCCCTCCCAAAAGCCTGGTAGGAGTGAGAGAGCCAAGCTTCCGGGTCAGTAGCTTCAGCCCAACATCACATATACACACATTCACACACCAACACTCACAAGCGCCTGATTGACTATTAGCTAAACAATGTTTTTGTTTTGATTTTACTTATTATTTTTTTATCCATATTATGTCTATCTCCAACAAGCAACCCAGGAAGGGGCTAAGAATAGCCCATATTAATATACAGTGAGTGTACAAAACATTAAGAACAACCCCCCCCCCCCCCCCCATTTTGACTCCAATGCGGGCCCAAGTTGACTCCAATGCTTCTCAAGTTGGCTGGAAGTTGGGTGGTGGACCATTCTTGATACACACAGGAAACTGTTGAGCGTGAAAAACCCAGCAGCGTTGCATTTCTTGACACAAACTGGTGCACCTGGCACCTACTTCCATACCCCGTTCAAAGACAATTAAATATTTTGTCTTGCCTATTCACCCTCTGAATGGCACACATGCACAATCCATGTCTCAATTGTCTCAAGGCTTAAAAATCCTTCTTTAACCTGTCTCCTCCCCTTCATCTACACTGATTGAAGTGGATTTAACAAGTGACATCAATAAGTGATCATAGCTTTCACCTGGATTCACCTGGCCAGTTTATGTCATGGAAAGAGCAGGTGTCCTTAATGTTTTGTACACTCAGTGTATGTAGCTTCAGAAATAAGGTTCATGAAATCAATAACTTGCTAACATCGCATAACATTCATATACTGGCCATCTCTGAAAATCACTTAGATAATTTTTTTGGGATGATAGCAGTAGCAATACAAGGATATAACATCTACAGAAAAGATATCAATGCCTATGGCGGAGGTGTTGCGGTATGTGTTCAGAGTCATATTCCTATAAAGCACAGTAGAGAGGATCTCATGACAAGTGTTGTGGTTGCATGTTCACCTTCCTCATCTAAAGCCCCTCCTTTTGGGGTGCTGCTATATGCCACCAAATGCTAACAGTCAGTATTTTGATAATATGTGTGCAAATGCTTGATAATGTGTGTGATGTTAACAGAGAGGTCTATTTTCTGGGTGACCTGAACATTAACTGGATACCAACTAGCTGTCCTCTCAATTGGAAACTTCTAAATGTGACTAATGCCTGTAATATGACCGAGGTTATCACTCAACCAACTAGAGTGCATACTAATAATATTGGATCTGTAACGTCCACTTGTATTGATCATATATTCACTAATGCTGCAGAGCTTTGCTCCAAAGAAATATCAGTTACCATTGGCTGTAGTGACCATAAATAACATTGTGGCAATAACAAGGAAAGCCAAAGTGCCAAAGGTTGGGCCTAAAGTAATGTATGTTGGTCTGATGTGTATGAGGAAGTGAATCCAGATGCAGCACTGGAAGTATTTGTAAAAATTATTCATGCCAATTGGTGACAAGCATGCCCCTGTTAAGAAATGAACTGTGTGAACTGTTAGAGACGTCTGGATTGATGATGAATTGAAAAATGTTATGGTTCAAAGAAATGATGCAAAAGAGGTGTCAAACAAGTCAGGCTGCTGATCTGATTGGTTAACATACCGTAAATTGAGAAATGTTGTTACTAAACTTAACAAAAAGAAGAAGAAACTATATTACCAAACCAAGAAAAATTACATAAAAGACAATGGAAAAATACTTTGGAGTACCTTAAATGTGACCCGTTTCAAGAAACTAGGCGTATGTCGCACATCACTACTTCACAGGAGAGGCATTTGAACATTATTATTATTTTTGATTTTTTTAAATGCCTTCTGGAACATGTGAACTGTCATGTGCCTTAATAACACATTTGTATGCCATCTGTAAATACGAATACAATTGTTAAATTACGAGCCTAGTTGGTTTAGCCATGGAAAAATACAGGAACCTTCCCGCTAGCTATGATTGGCTGAGATAATGGATGGGCTGGACATGCCGATAGATGAGTTCAGATTGGTCTGCCATGTAGCATGATTCTGTCTATAACATGAGCTGCTCAGTATGTGTGGATAATCCTGTCTACCGCGGATATTTTTGAAAGATATCATGAAGAACTGAAAAAGTTTTGCTACTGCGCTCAACATTGCTGCCCTGAAGTTAATAGCGTTATCGACAAAGCTCAGTGGGAAAAAGTTGTGATGGACAACTTTCTGGAGGATATAATATAATATAATATGCTATTTATCAGACGCTTTTATCCAAAGCGACTTACAGTCATGCGTGCATACATTTTTACGTATGGGTGGTCCCGGGGATCGAACCCACTACCCTGGCGTTACAAGCGCCATGCTCTACCAATTGAGCTACAGAGGACCACTGTGTTGAACCAACTTTATTTAATAGGATGATTGTGCCATGTTGACACTCTCTGACTCTGAAAATGAATCAGGCAATGAGGAAATCCCTTATTTAGGTAAAAACATTTTTAACCCTCCCGTTGTCCTAGGGTCAAAATGACCCGCAACTGTGTTGAACCAACTTTATTTAATTTTTATATTTTGGGGATCTTTTGTGAGAAGGAGGCAGTGAGACTTTAAAGAAAGTATCACTGCCTCCTTCTCACAAATGATCCAAAAAATATAAAAATTAAATAAAGTTGGTTCAACACAGTGGCGGGTCATTTTGACCCTAGGACAACGGGAGGGTTAATTGAACCAGACATTGAGTCTTCTGATGACAATGGTGGGAAGAAACGGTGTCATTGACACGGAAGAAGTTGACAGAGTTTTGAAATCAGTGGAATGACTGGTGGAAGCAGACAGATGATTGCCAAATGCGGAGAGAGTCCAAAAAGATAACACAGAAAGAAGGCTATTGCATAAAACACCTGTCTCCAGATGACATCTTCAAACTAAGGGCAACCATGGCATCCATGACAGAGAGTGATGAGTGTTCATCCATGTATACGGGTAAGAGTCTAGCTATATTTTCAGATATTATAAGTTTCTAATTTTGTCAGAAAGTCGTTTTCATTGCACTCACTAACTGTAAGTCGCTCTGGATAAGAGCGTCTGCTAAATGACAAAAAAAAAAAAAAAAAATGTTTTGAACGTGGCATTGGAGTTGGGATTATGGTTCATTGTTTAGCTAGCTAGCTACATGTCTAAACAAAATACTTCAATATACAAGTAACCATTTCACTGTACCGTTTATACCTTCTGTATCCTGTGCATGTGACCAATAAACTTAGATTTTATTTGAGATACAGTGAGGGAAAAAAGTATTTGATCCCCTGCTGATTTTCTACGTTTGCCATCTGACAAAGAAATGATCAGTCTATAATTTTAATGGTAGGTTTATTTGAACAGTGAGAGACAGAATAACAACAAAAAAATCCAGAAAAACGCATGTCAAAAATGTTATAAATTGATTTGCATTTTAATGAGGGAAATAAGTATTTGACCCCTCTGCAAAACATGATTTAGTACTTGGTGGCAAAGCCCTTGTTGGCAATCACAGAGGTCAGACGTTTCTTGTAGTTGGCCACCAGGTTTGCACACATCTCAGGAGGGATTTTGTCCCACTCCTCTTTGCAGATCTTCTCCAAGTCATTAAGGTTTCAAGGCTGACGTTTGGCAACTTGAATCCTTCTGCTCCCTCCACAGATTTTCTATGGGATTAAGGTCTGGAGACTGTCTAGGCCACTCCAGGACCTTAATGTGCTTCTTCTTGAGCCATTTCTTTGTTGCCTTGGCCGTGTGCTTTGGGTCATTGTCATGCTCGAATACCCATCAACGACCCATTTTCAATGCCTTGGCTGAGGGAAGGAGGTTCTCACCCAAGATTTGACAGTACATGGCCCCGTCCATCGTCCCTTTGATGCGGCAAAGTTGTCCTGTCCCCTTACCAGAAAAACACCCCCAAACCATAATGTTTCCACCTCCATGTTTGACGGTGGGGATGGTGTTCTTGGGGTCAAAGGCAGCATTCCTCCTCCTCCAAACACGGCGAGTTGAGTTGATGCCAAAGAGCTCCATTTTGGTCTCATCTGACCACAACACTTTCACCCAGTTCTCCTCTGAATCATTCAGATGTTCATTGGCAAACATCAGACGGGCATGTATATGTGCTTTCTTGAGCAGGGGGACCTTGCGGGCGCTGCAGGATTTCAGTCCTTCACGGCGTAGTGTGTTACCAATTGTTTTCTTGGTGACTATGGTCCCAGCTGCCTTGAGATAATTGACAAGATCCTCCCGTGTAGTTCTGGGCTGATTCCTCACCGTTCTCATGATCATTGCAACTACACGAGGTGAGAACTTGCATGGAGCCCCAGGCCGAGGGAGATTGACAGTTATTTTGTGTTTCTTCCATTTGTGAATAATCGCACCAACTGTTGTCACCTTCTCACCAAGCTGCTTGGCGATGGTCTTGTAGTCCATTCCAGCCTTGTGTAGGTCTACAATCTTGTCCCTGACATCCCTGGAGAGCTCTTTGGTCTTGGCCATGGTGGAGAGTTTGGAATCTGATTGATTGATTGCTTCTGTGGACAGGTGTCTTTTATAAAGGTAACAAACTGAGATTAGGAGCACTCCCTTTAAGAGTGTGCTCCTAATCTCAGCTCGTTACCTGTATAAAAGACACCTGGGAGCCAGAAATCTTTCTGATTGAGAGGGGGTCAAATACTTATTTCACTCATTAAAATGCAAAACAATTCATAACATTTTTGACATGCGTTTTTCTGGATTTTTTTGTTGTTATTCTGTCTCTCACTGTTCAAATAAATTTACCATTAAAATTATAGACTGATCATTTCTTTGTCAGTGGGCAAACGTACAAAATCAGCAGGGGATCAAATACTTTTTTTTCCCTCGCTGTAGTTTGTGTTTACCACAGTAATGTGAAGAACAACATGACCTGCATCAAAGTCAGATTAGGATATAGGCCAAGGACTAGATGAAGTGTATTTGTACTACTACTTTTTGCTACTACTTTCACCACTTAAAGTCTTGAAATCTTTGGTTGTTTACTACACTGTGAATCCTTAAAGAGACAATGTTAGCTTGCACGATTCTTGCCGTTCACCCCTCTTAAGCTAAGGCTTAAGAGGGTGTGAACGATGCTGAATGGGTGTAGACAAAACGGGCCATTTTCTCAAAAGTGGGGTCCAAGTTGATCATCATTCAAAGCAGAATTACTTTCTCATTGTTCCTCAACTGCAGTGTATGATATACAATTTTCTAGCTTGGAGTCTCTACTTTTGTGAAATGCAAAAACCACAATTTCAAACGTTGCTACATAGGACCGAATCCAGGTGGTGGGTCACAAATAATAACATGGGCAGAAAACCCAATTGATCTCTGTCGTTCATTGAAGTTGAAGGGTCATTTATAACAAAACCTTTCGATGTGAGGTCGAAGGAGAATGGCAAGAATCGTGCAAGCTAACAGGCTGGCCACAAACAGGCAAATAATGGTGCAGCAGACGACCACACCGGGTTCCACTCCTTTCAGCCAATAACAAGAAGAAGCGGCTACAGTGACCACGTGATCACCAACACTGGACAATTGAGTGGAATGACGTCGCCTGGTCAAACGAATCCCGGTTCCTGTTGCGTCATGCTGATGGCAGAGTCAGGATTTGGCGTAAGCAGCATGAGTCCATTTTTTTCTTTTATTATATCATTATTTGTGTACTTGTTTGACATTTTACTGCATTGTTAGGAGCTAGTAACGTAAGCATTTCGATGCACCCGCTAGAACATCGGCTAAACTGTGTACGCGACCAATCAAGTTTTGATTTTGATTTGTGTGTGTGCGTGTGTATGTTTGTGAGTGTGTGCGTGCGTGTGGGTACATCTGAGAGTCAAATGGGGATATACAACCTGGCCTGTAATATCGATCAGAGATTAGAGACCTGGGTCTCTGTTCAACCATGTCCACCTCTGTCACCAGCCATAACCCCTGACCTCTGACCCTTTGACACGCTAGGAAATAAACTTTGAACAATTTTGTATTATACATTTCCCTTAAAACCATCATATCCAATAACTGACTTCTCAGTGACATTCAGACTCTTTGTAAAGAACTAATTATTGGGTCTGACTAAATGGCCACTGCCAATGCCAGACAAGGATTAAAATAGCCAGTCAGTCAATGCGAGGCAGACAGTTAGTTCTACAGTATAAGGACTAGCTATCTTCCAAAGCCAGATTGATGAAAATATGTTGCTGAAAGTTAATTTGAAGTGCTTTAAGATTAGCCTAATTCAGTGCATCAAATTGTTTAAATAATGGAACACATTTTTACTTATAACACAGTTGACCTGCAACACATTAATACATTTCTACTTTCCTGTCTGTTTTACATACATAGCTTCATCTTTTGTTTTTATTTAGACTTAGGAAACATTTTATGCATGGGATATCTCAGTTGACCAGCATCCTATTCTGTTCTATTTTCAATTTCTTTATCATTTTGTTAATTTAGCTGGGTTTTTTTTTTTTTTTTTTTTTTACACATAGAAATGTTTTATGTATGGCATATCTCGGTTGACTAGCTTTTGCGCAGAAGTCTCTCTCCTCCCGCATCAGTAGAGAACGGCTCCCTATAACAAACTGCACCACCTCTGTGGGGACTTAAACTCAACAAAGCTTTCAGTTTATCTAAAAACTCAAACATCACATGAGTAATCAGTACTGATAATGACTGAATATAGTTGTGCAGTGTAGGGAAATTGAGAGTTTTGTTTGGGTCAAATCAGAGGAGAAAATAACACATTTATTTTGAAAAGAAGTCAGTTTTTCAATCATGTCAATAACTGTTTTATCCCTCCCCTGTAGTCCCAAATTAAATCCATTCAATTGCTTGAACATGTTAAAAAAAAAAACATATCTGATACGAACTCCTCATCAAGCATCTCAGTTAGTTATGTGTTGGCTTTCTTGTGGCGGCAATCACAGAGAATAGCCACTCATCTGTGACTGCACTGGGCTGACCGGGCTTCCTTCTTCCCTAAAGGTCCAACTGTCAATCACACAACCTGTGCAGTCTTCTGTTCTCTCTTCTCTACTCTACTCTACTCTACTCTACTCTACTCTACTCTACTCTACTCTACTCTACTCTACTCTACTCTACTCTACTCTACTCTACTCTACTCTTATATGAATCCCAGCTCTTATGTTTACCAGGCAGGTCCTTTATGTACAGGCTATAAATAGCAATCCATCTGCTGAGGTTTTGTTATACACACACACATACACACACACATGCAGTGCTGACTCACATACACTGCACAACACACACACAGACACACTTACACAAACGTATGCACGCACGCACACACACATGCGGACACACACACACACAGCGCTGTGCTGAGACAATTGGAGGCCAGCTGTGCTGAAGGAGAGGACGAACCACCTGTGGGCGACACTACAGAGAGAGGAAGAGAGGAACTGTGGGACTCATCTCTCCCCCCTGAACAGCATGTGGGAGGACTGGGGCTTTTACTTGTTTACTTGAAGGAGAATGTTTGGGAAGAGTGTGTTTGTGTTCTGCGCACGGAATAGATGGGGGGGGGGGAGACAGAGAGAGAGAAAGAAAGAGAGAAAGAGAGAGAGAGAGATTTTTGTCAATGATGCATGGTCATATCTACAACCTGTAGTTTTGGTAACCGTTGTTATTATTAACATGCCTAACAACCCACTCCTTCTCTCTCCTCCTGAGGAGAAGTTAAAGAACAAAGCCCATTAACCTTGAACAGCGTTAGGCTTCTGTTTCAGCGTCTGTGGAGATATTAGAGAGTGATTAAGTGAGATTGATGGAGGTTTAATTCACTGACAAATATAATTGTTACTGTTGTTTAATCCTCCATCTTCATTACTTCAAAGCACCTTTGAGAGGGGCCGGACTTGAAGGAGAGACTCAGTAACACAGAAACAAAGAGATGCAGGACAAGGTCAAGGATCATATTTACACTTCACTAAAAGGGAGGGAGAGTTTGTTTTGTAGTGACACTTCTGAAGAAGGGGTGGGTTTGAATAATGTTTTAACTTTAAAATATATTTGGAATGTATTTACTTTATGTATGTAAAAGAATGTGCGCAAGAATAGCGACCTTCATTCCTGAACTTTCAAACTTTGAAACGTATTTTTTTTAAGAGATGGAATTAGAATGTACTTACTCAATATATTCAATATATTGTGTGGTTATTTTAAACATATAATGTGTACGATACAAAAGTAACTGTTTCGGCGCAAGAATGGCGACCTTCATTCCTGAACTTTGAGAACTTCTCCGCTTTCAAACTTTGAACAATTTGGTATTATACATTTCCTTTAAAACCATCATATCCAATAACTGACTTCTCAGTGACATTCAGACACTTTGTAAAGAACTAATTATTGGGTCTGACTAGATGGCCACTGCCAATGCCAGACAAGGATTAAAATAGCCAGTCAGTCAATGCGAGGCAGACAGTTAGTTCTACAGTATAAGGACTATCTATCTTCCAAAGCCAGATTGATGAAAAGATTCTTAGGTTGGAGAGTTGTGTAACATTGACTCCCATGCAGTCATTCAGTCAGTCTGTACTCAAACAATGAATCAGTACAATAGTGACTGGACAGGACAGGACACAAGCCTCAGTGTCTGTCTGTCTGTCTGCAGTCTATCAAGGTTCACAGGATTTGGCAGTGGGCTGGGAGAGATAGAGAGAGGAGGAGGAACAAATGGGTGCAACTCCTCCGTGTGCATCTACGTCTGGACTGGTATCATACAGCCTCAGATAACAGGACAGTTGTCTGATAGATGCTGTTGTGTGGGAGAGGAAGAGCAAGAGAGCGAACGAGAGAGAGTGAGTGAGTGAACAGCAAGGCAGAATAAGAAGGAAAGAGTGGAGCAAGTCAGAGAAAGTCAGAGAAAGAAATTGAGAGAGAGAAAGTCAGAGAGTATGATAGAGAGAGAGAGATATTGGGGGAGAAGAATGGGATGAGGCCCGGAGGAGGGGGTCAGCGGAGGTAGAGAGAAGGAGGGATGAATGAGTCCCCTGTTCCTCTCCAGTATCTCAGACATGAGCTGGGTAAACAGGAAATGTAGTTGCTCTAGTCCGTCATTCCTCGGCCTAAAATACCCTGCATTCCTCTGGTAGTTAAAAACATTACCACAATCACATTTACCTCAGCTAACTAGAGAGAGAGGAGGAGGAGAAGGAGGAGGAGAGGAGAAGAGGGGAGGGGAGAGGAGGGGAGAGGAGAGAAAACTAGCAAGAAGGGAGAAAATCTCTGCCCTCTTTTGTGTACGTCGTGGCTGATAGTTGGGAATCTGGACACGCAATTCCTCTGTTTTACTAATCCCTTTTTTCTTTAAGAGAGAGGAGGAGCAGAAAAGAGGTATTGTGGTGGTAGACAGTGTAGTAAATGGGACCATACAGTACCAAATGGAGGTCGCTGGAAGACAATGGGTGCCCTTCACTGTTCATTCACACAGACTCCACAGCTCTATCAAACAACTCTTTCTCCTCTCTCCCTCTCTTCTTTCTTTCTCTCCATCTGCCTTTCCTCTTCACATCACACAGGGGAACAATGGAGCCCTGGCTGGCTGGCCGTCTGCAGTGTCCATATTAGAGACGAGGTTGTCTTTCTCGCTCTCTCTCTCTCTCTTACCCTCTCCAGGCCCACCAAGAAACCCCAGGAGAGAGTGAAAGAGAAAGAGCGAGAAAGAGAGAGAGGAGAGGAAGAGACAAAGTGGAAAGAGAGGGAGAAAGAGAGAGCGAGAACAGAGCCTCTCTAGGGGAAAGCACTGACAACCTACCATGTGAAAAGTTCAGGAAGTCATTGTAAGATAGTTCGCATGAGGTACTTGTTGTGGTTCACATGCCTACAGTGATGACTTAAGTTGATTTGAATCAATCTATGACTAGGATATAAATCAATTGTCAAGGCCTTAAACCAGGGCTTTTCAATTATATTCTTACGGAGGCCAGATTTGAAAAAGGTTATTTAGAGGGGGGCCAGACATTTTCTACATGGTATTACTCCTAAGACCGATATAAAAAACAATGCACAAACACTATAATAAAGCACATTATTAAAATAAATGTTGCTGAAAGTTAATTTGAAGTGCTTTAAGATTAGCCTAATTCAGTGCATCAAATTGTTTAAATAATGGAAATCATTTTTACTTTTAACACAGTTGACGTGCAACACATTAATACATTTCTACTTTCCTGTCTGTTTTACATTCATAGCTTCATCTTTTGTATTTATTTAGACATAGGAAACATTTTATGCATGGGATATCTCAGTTGACCAGCATCCTGTTCTGTTCTATTTTCAATTTCTTTATCATTTAGTTAATTTAGCTGTTTGTTTTTTTGTTGTTGTTTTTTTTACACATAGAAACCTTTTATGTATGGCATATCTCGGTTGACTAGCTTTTGCGCAGAATTTTCTCTCCTCCCGCATCAGTAGAGAACGGCTCCCTATAACAAACTGCACCACCTCTGTGGGGACTTAAACTCAACAAAGCTTTCAGTTTATCTAAAAACTCAAACATCACATGAGTAATCAGTACTGATAATGACTGAATATAGTTGTGCAGTGTAGGGAAATTGAGCGTTTTGTTTGGGTCAAATCAGAGGAGAAAATAACACATTTATTTTGAAAAGAAGTCAGTTTTTCAATCATGTCAATAACTGTTTTATCCCTCCCCTGTAGTCCCAAATTAAATCCATTCAATTGCTTGAAGATGTAAAAAAAAAAAAACATATCTGATACGAACTCCTCATCAAGCATCTCAGTTAGTTATGTGTTGGCTTTCTTGTGGCGGCAATCACAGAGTTAAGCAACCATCTCCGCTCTAAGCGCACATAGGCTGCTCTCTTGACAGCATTATTACCATTGCTTAGCCACCGAACATCATTATGTAAAAGTAGATGATGATGCTCAGCAGACTACGAAACAAGCAATGTTGCAGGCTAGATGTTGATCGGATAAAGTTTATGATAGCCATAACTGAATCCATGTTTTTTTTTTACTCATCACTGAGATAAGTGCAAAGCACGCTCTGGTGTATATGGCAGCGCAGTGATCTCATCTGCAGTGAAAGAGCCGATAGGTGGGCAGACAGACCCTGTACCCCTGTTAGCAGCTCTGATTGGCTTTCACTGGTATGTTGGGTGATATTGATTGACAGCACTTAATGGACAGGACTACAGGAAAACAGTATCTCCCATTGGAGAATATTGAACGAGGGCTCCTTTTGGCACTAAACATTGGATTAAACAACTAAAGTACAAGACAAGGCGAACATTGATGCACTCTCTAGTCAAACCAATAAAGAAATACCCCTAATTGTGTTGTTTTTCATTTAGAATAAATTGATTGAATTCAGAATGTAACTAGAGTAATTGAATACAAGACCATGGGAAATGCTGATTGGTTTGTGCCAGTCAACCCAATGACAGTTATCTTATGGTAGTCTTTCAATAGTCCTCTAACTAGGATACTCCCCTATTGCCTGAGGGCTAATGATGTGAATACTGGATCAGTGATCAGTATGTATGCGTCCCAAATGGCACCCCATTCCCTATATAGTGCACTACTTTTGACCAGGACCCATAAGGTCTTGGTCAAAAGTAGTGCACTATGTAGGAAAAAATGGTGTCATTTGGGACGCATAGTGTCCTCTGGAATGGATACCAGGGTTTCCTAATGAACAAGTACTCTTTACTTGAAACCCCTTCGTCTTCTGTCTCGGAAGCAGGCTATACACACACACATGCACGCACGCATGCATACACAAAAGCATGCACGCACGCGCACACACACACACACACATGTATATGCACACAGCAGAGCAGCAGATATGTCTGAGAATACATTAAAGAAGAGGGGTAGAGAGATAGACGGTGAATACCAATGGAGCGACTGACATCTCAGTAACCAAAAACATTCACCTGTGAATCCGTAACCTTCATCATGATGTAGATAGTCTCTCCTATTACCACTGGTCCAAGATCAGGTCTTTATCCATCCACCTCTTTGTTACAGTTTTTTACGATTGCTTACACACTAAAATTAAACTTTTCCCACAATTAGCAAAACCTTACACTCAAGGAGCAAAACACAAGGCTAGATTTGCACAACTGTAAGCACATTGTCAGCTTCACACTATTTGCAAAACATTACACACAGTGATTTGCAAAACACTAAACACACTTGTATACATCAGACACAGAAGAATATCATGATGTCACTTCCTTGCAATTCCAAAGCACTGACTGTCAAATTACCACACCCATGAGCCAATCTGTTAAACACAGCCATCAGGTGCACAAACACATGATTGCTAAATTGTAGACACACCAATCAGGTTTAAGCACTATAAAAATGCAGCAGGTAGGTTCACCTGCATTCAACCAAAATGGAAGGAGTCAGAAGAAGAGTGAGGGTGAGAGGAGGAGTACACAGAGGAGGAGAAGGAGGTAGAGGAAGAGGCAGAGGCCGAGCGAGAGGTTGAGGAAGACCTGAAGCAGGAGGAGAATGTGCACAAAGAAGAAGAGGACCAAACTTATCAAATGACATTCGTGCAACACTAGTGGACCATGTTGTGAACCACGGATTGACGCTGAGGGAGGCTGGACTGAGAGTTCAGCCAAATCTTAGCAGATATACAGTGGCATCTGTCATAAGGACTTTTCGACAGGAAAACAGGTAAAAGAAGATCTGTCTACAGTTACAGTAATCAGCCGCTTATTGTATGCACCATATCAGCACTTGTGATACCCCTTCCTGTGACATTGTACAGTAAGTTACATGTATTATTCTCTACATAGGATTGAGGGTCGGGAACAACAAGGAGGAAGGGGGCCCATATTCACGCAAGAACAAGAGAGAGAGATAATAAACATGGTTTTGGCCAATAATGCTATCAGGCTCAGAGAACTACAAGCCAACATTATCAGTGACCATGCCATTTTCAATAATGTCCATCAGGTCTCTCAGTCAACACTGGCACGTATCATGAAAAGACATCAGGTTCAAATGAAACAACTTCATCGAGTGCCTTTTGAGCGGAATTCAGAGAGGCTCAAACGGCTGCGGCACGAGTATGTGGAGGTATGTATTGTTCACTTTAGCACTGTGATGTTGCATACTGCATACTTTTTTACATTGACTGTATACTAGACCTATCCTGAACTACACAATCTTGTCTTTCACTGTATTTCAGAGAGTTTTGCAGATGGATGCTGAGGAAATCCTGCATGAATTCATATATATTGATGAGGCAGGGTTCAACCTCACAAAAGCAAGAAGGAGAGGCAGAAATATCATTGGCCACAGGGCTATAATCAATGTCCCAGGGCAACGTGGGGGTAACATCACCCTTTGCGCTGCCATTTCACAGCATGGGGTTCTCCTCCGTCATGCCAAAATGGGCCCTTACAACACACCTCACATTCTCGCATTTTTGGACCGATTGCACCACATCGTCACAGCAGGTAATGAAATGCACCAGATGCAATACACTGTCATCTGGGACAATGTGTCATTCCACCGCTAAGCTTTGGTCCAGAACTGGTTTCAACACCATCCACAGTTGACAGTACTATACCTTCCACCATACTCTCAGTTTCTAAACCCTATCGAATAGTTTTTCTCTGCATGGCGGTGGAAGGTTTACAATCTCCAGCCCCAGGCTCAGGTACCCCTCATTCAGGCCTGTGACCAAGTTGACGCCGCAGCTGTGCAAGGATGGATTCGACATTCAAGACGGTTCTTCCCGCGTTGTCTTGCTAATGAGGATATTGCTTGTGATGTTGATTAAATTCTCTGGCCAGATCCAGCTAGGTGAAGAGATAATGTATAGTATGTTTACTGTAGTATTTTCTGTACAATATTGTCTGTTTTTTTCAGATTATTTTTTATGTTTGTTGTTGTTGTTATTTACTGTAATTGTAACCTGTACTGAATACAGTATTTTACGTTTGTCTGTTGTTTGCTGAGCTAACAGTGTTATGCACACTACTGTAGTAGCATGAAAACTGGGAGATGTTTTGTTGTGATTCTCCATGTTGACATGTTGACTGATTTGGGTATATGGAGAGAAATAAATGATATTTTCCTCAGTCTGCAGCATTGGTCTTGTGTAGTGTTTGTATAGTTGCACTTTCTCTGTGTACTTCATTTACAGTACTCTAATCACTGAGAATTAGACTTGCTAAAAGTGTTTTAGGTTAGCAACAGCAGTGTGTAACTGGTTAAAAAATATTGAAGTCATACGTTTCGTATGGTAACAAAACATTGTTTTTATGAAGTCGTGTATAGTTTTGACAACAGTGTTCCATTTTGCAAATGATCTGAAGTGTTGTGCTACTTTGGTGTAGGGTTGTGCTAATTGTGTGTAGTGTTTTGACAAACCGGGCCCTGTTTTCAAAATTGTGCTTAAACAATTGAAGAAAACTGTACGTTTAGGATTGGTGGTGTGGTTAACTGATTGTAGATCTGTGGTTAAGAGCAACTTCTACCTCGAGCCTCTGTGACATCTCAAACATGTGGGTAACACATTCAACATTTCCTGTGTTTGTCTCAGAGCATCACTAACACTGGACCACTGTTAGAAACTGTAGTTTCAGGGTCATCGGTTCAGCTCCAACCTCCAACCATTCACAGTCATCCAAGTCAAACAGACTAGACCCTTAGAGGACAACAGGAAATAACACAGAGCTTAGAGACACTAAACTGAGAACTAACACCTTCAGTCAGTCACAGACAGACACAAAACATGTTGCCAAGATGGTCCTTTGTAGCTCAGTTGGTAAAGCATGATGCTTGTAATACCAGGATAGTGGATTCAATTCCTGGGACCACCCATATGTAAATTGTATGCACGCATGACTGTAAGTCACTTTGGATAAAAGTGTCTGCTAAATGGCATATATTATTATATAAGATGCTAGAACAGCTACCTTCAGAGGCAGATCGTTGAGAACCACAAGTAACACCTTCAGTCATGTTCAGACAAGGCAACAGTAACGGCTAATTGAGACTGAAGTGAGTGTACACTAGGGTGGTAACCTGTATACTCACTCGTAATAGTGCCTTGACACAAGGTTGAACCCCATTTTTAACACACACACCCCAGTGGCTCGCAGTCTCTCACTGTCTCAGTCACGTTAATTACCTGTGTGTCTGTGAAGGTGGAACCTTGTAACCCTGACCCCTTGTAGCACTCAGGGAGATGGGGATTGATGCACACTCAGCGACCCATCTGATTGGGGTTAACAGTGTGCTCATTTGCATGAAGGTGGGGCTTCATTAGCAGGGAACTCTGGGAGAGAAAGTGACCTCCGGTGCAAGAGCCAGAGGGACCGTTAAGCTTGTCGCATGCTTCCCAGGCGAAACAGTTTGCGCATATATTATGACGAAATGTTGTGATGTTTTTGTTCATTTTGCAATTCAGCAGGGTAATTTTTTTGGCTGTTCGTGAACACAATAATTTTTCTTGAGGCAATTCGAAGTTCGGTAGCTGAAGTGTACGCCCCTTCGTCGGTGACTGGTCAACAGTACTCCTCTGTAGTAGCAGTGGGAACTATGGACGGGATTCTTCAATGAAGTGTTTGTTGTCATTCAACGATAGACAACTAATTTTGACTCTGCACCGGTACCCCCCTGTATATAGCCTCCCTACTGTTATTTTATTTTACTGTTGCTCTTTAGTTGTTTTGCGTTTATTTTTTTTACTTAACACTTTATTTTTATTTATTTAAATTCTTTAAAAATTGCATTGTTGGTTAAGGGCTTGTAAGTAAGCATTTCACTGTAATGTCTACACCTGTTGTATTCGGCGCATGATTTTGATTTGACTAGTTTTCATGCAAAAAAATTCTCTTGAGAAATACTGCACCAAACATCTTAGTTAGATGTAAAATTGCGCGATTAAGAACTTGGCAAAAAAAGTCAAAATGAATTATAGATGTCTTGATTTAGCTTAGATTAATTTGGACTATTTTGATGAAGTGTTTCTGGCTATGTTGATGCTACGGTGGCTCAAGAGGGACAAACAACAGTAATATTGCCACTTTTTTCTTGTTTTTCAAGCGAAGGAGTATGTGAGCACAGACTTTCGCTTCGCCTAGCCGAGTTCTGCTAGGAGCAAACTGAACCTATGTACACTACCGTTCAAAGGTTTGGGGTCACTTAGAAATGTCCTTGTTTTCAAAAGAAAAGCAATTTTTTTGTCCATTAAAATAACATCAAATTGATCAGAAATACAGTGTAGACATTGTTAATGTTGGAAATGGCTATTGTAGCTGGAACTGGCTGATTTTTTATGGAATATCTACATAGGCGTACAGAGGCCCGTTATCAGCAACCATCAGTCCTGTGTTCCAATGGCACGTTGTGTTTGCTAATCCAAGTTTATCATTTTAAAAGGCTAATTGATAATTAGAAAACCCTTTTGCAATTATGTTAGCAAAGCTGAAAACTGTTGTGCTGATTAAAGAAGCAATAAAACTGGCCTTCTTGAGACTAGTTGAGTATCTGGAGCATCAGCAATTGTGGGTTCGATTACAGGCTCAAAATAGCCAGAAACAAATAACTTTCTTTTGAAACTCGTCAGTCTATTCTTATTCTGAGAAATGAAGGCTATTCCATGCGAGAAATTGCCAAGAAACTGAAGATCTCGTACAACGCTGTGTACTACTCCCTTCACAGAACAGCGCAAACTGGCTCTAACCAGAATAGAAAGAGGAGTGGGAGCACAACTGAGCAAGAGGACAAATACATTAGAGTGTCTAGTTTGAGAAACAGACGCCTCACAGGTCCTCAACTGTCAGCTTCATTAAATAGTACTCGCAAAACACCAGTCTCAACGTCAACAGTGAAGAGGCGACTCCGGGATGCTGACCTTCTAGGCAGAGTTGCAAAGAAAAAGCCATCTCAGACTGGCCAATAAAAAATAAAAGATTAAGATGGGCAGAACACAGGACTGATGTTTGCTGATAATGGGCCTCTGTACGCCTATGTAGATATTCCATAAAAAATCAGCCGTTTCCAGCTACAATAGCCATTTACAACATTAACAATGTCTACACTGTATTTCTGATCAATTTGATGTTATTTTAATGGACAAAAAAACAAAGACATTTCTAAGTGACCCCAAACGTTTGAATGGTAGTGTATGTATGCGGATGCCTTTATACGCACGCACACACACACACACACACACACCCACACACACACACACCCACACACAACATTGAAGATTAACTATTGATAGACAGACAGAGTGGACTCTTCACTTGGCAACACCTGCACTTCCACAAAACACACACGGTGGTGGTGGATCCGTCCCTGTCCAGTCATGTATAATGCAGAAGGAGGGTGGGGCCTGCTGTTGTCTGTCCCTGGGGGGTCCCATCAGGGGGGAGCTCGTGTAGCTCAGTTGGTAGAGCATGGTGCTTGCAACGCCAGGGTTGTGGGTTCGATTCCCACAGGGGGGCAGTATAAAAAAATAAAAATGTATACACTAAATGACTTAAAATGTAAATGTAAATAATAATGAGTGGAGGACCTGCTGTTCCTATATGGTACACTCTAGTACACACACTTTAATGACATCAAACACACACTGTGATGACATCAGACAGGGGAACAGGACCCCCTGCCTGCCTGACTCATTTACAAGACAAGACTCCCCACTTTCTCTACAGGAGACCCCTAGCATCCCCCCCAGCCATACCTCTCCTCCCCGCCACTCTCCTCTCCCATTCTCTCCTCTGCTCTGCCTCCCCCTACTGTTACCCCTTTCTGAATCTTCACTATCTGACCATGCTTGAAAAGACATAGGATAGTGCTTTGAAACCACAAATGTAACCTCCTAACTCTACAGAACATGAATGAAAACATCTCAGATTTGTTTCAGTGTGTGCATGCCTTTGTCTGTGTGTGTTGGTGTGTGTGTTGGTGTGTGTGTTGGTGTGTGTGTGCTTCTGTGCAATATCCACCTCCCTCTCTCTTTCAGCTCAGTGGCAGAACAACGGGCCTCAAACTGTTCAGCTACAACTGCTCCAAGTCCCAATCATTACAGCTTGTCACAAATAATTAATTTTCTCATTCCTCATAAAGATGTGTAAAAAATTACCATGTTATTATACTCTGCCACTCTCCGGAGGCAGCAGAAGACCAAATTTAATTGAAAATTCTTCCTGCACATTAAATTAAATCCATAAATAAGAGTTTAGGCATTGGTAGAGGAAGCATATGTTCGTTAGTCCAGACAGGCGGCAGTAATGGCTGCTGTAATGTTTTAATAGCTGCTCCCTCTAAGCACCGATACATTCCCATCATTTCACTGATCACAGCCAGTCATAGGCAAGCTAGTGGCCAATTATAGAGCTCTATACCATGGTCACTGTAGGAGGACGAGGACAGGGACAGGGAAAGAGACAGACGGGCACAAGGGACAGTCTGATATTCTGTGTGGATCAGAGACACAAATGCATATGAATACTGATGTTTGGAGGACATTACAATGAGAATGCCCAGAGGTTGGACTGTGATGTTGTACATGGTGAAAATGTATTCAAAACGGGTTGCTTTTCCATGATCATTAGACAATAGATTCAATATATGTACAGTATCTATAGGAGAATAAAAGGTGTTTATAGTAAACTGGAGGGACCATGTTTGATGATGCTTCATTTAACCCGTTCTTTGTTCAAACAGCAGTTTCTCTCTCATCAGATCTATACAGGCTCTGTGGCAAAGTGGGGATGGATGGGAACTGATGTAAAAGAGCAGCTAACCATGCTGGGAGGGGGTTCACACACACATATACCCACAAACAGCGGGTAGAGGTCCCCTCCGGTTCACACACACACACAGTGGGCAGTGTCCGGGTCAGTGTAACAGAATGGTGACCGCTGCCAAACCAATCTCATAATCAGGCCTGGGACATGACCACAAGCTGTGAACATAACACTGCTGTGACACGATGGAGTCACACACACTCACATAGATGCACACACACACACACACTCACACTCCCTGGTGTGTATCTAACAATACTCAAGATATGAACTGAGTGATAGTTATTAGCTATAACATCATTAACATCATTAGTTATAATGTACTGTTAGTGTAAGGTGGGTCACATCATTAATATCATTAGTTATAATGTACTGTTAGTGTAAGGTGGGTCACATCATTAACATCATTAGTTATAATGTACTGTTAGTGTAAGGTGGGTCACATCATTAATATCATTAGTTATAATGTACTGTTAGTGTAAGGTGGGTCACATCATTAATATCATTAGTTATAATGTACTGTTAGTGTAAGGTATATGGAATTGTTTTAAAATGGTCATACCAAGGATCATTTAGCTATTTGATTTTGAATTTTAAGAGCCCTTAAGGCATCCCCCAAAACATTTAAAAAGGAACAAAACGTGTGGAACGTAACTGGAGGACAATACTGTACATGTCTAAGAGCAACATGATGAGAGGGCAGTAAGTTAACAATCCTCTGTAGCTCAGTTGGTAGAGCGTTGCACTTGCAATGCCAGGATAGTGGGTTCAATTCCCGAACACACCTGTATTTACACTTCACGCAGTGTCTGCTAAATAACATATATTATATTATATTATTAACAATCCTTACCAGTCAGTGAGTGGTGGCGCTGTATGGTTCAGTTCCGAAGTTGGGGTCACTTTAGTTCAGGGTGAGAGAGGACTAGGCTCCACTGACCACTACACAACACAAACACACACAGAGAAACATACACTATTAGACCCACAACTTTAAACCCCTTTGGAAGTATGGAAACTCTAGTATGAAGGTGTACTATCCCTTTAAGTGGACAATCACAATGACACTAACAGTTGTGGAGAAAACGGACTCACGACTGACATCAGGAAGCATAAGAGAAGCATGTCAACGTAACAGCTTAGACAGTGATGACAGGACAGTACACTAGCAGAAGAATAGTTCACACCATGAAGATGTGACAACTAGCCGCACATACTGTACAAGACACCTGTTAATAACAAGGGAACAGGAACTGTAGTCGTAAATGTGAAATATGTCACATGTTCTGTAGTTTATGAATAGATGACAAGTACTGTATGCCGGGAATGTGATCTCAGTATTCTGTTAGTTCCCATGAAAAACAGGATTGTGTTGAACACACACACACTTACACACACAATCCCCCCCCCCCCCCCCCCCCCCCCACTCACACACACACACACCTCCTCATCCTCATCATCTCATTTCAATGAAATCCTCAGAGACAATAAGCTATTTTGAGGCCAAATCACTGACAGAATTCCATTTTTCCAGTGAAAAGATCAGGAAAAACATCTGATTTTCCTAAGATTGGATTTACCTCTTTATTTTGTCTATCTCTTTAATTTATTCCCAACGTTCCTAACAATTACTGTTCCTGTATCTCGTCAGTGAATGCTCTATCTATTGCGTGTTATTGGAAAATGAACAGAGTGAGTTATATAATGCATAAAAACAAACACACTCATATAAACCTTCTTAACACACACACAGAAGCACAGTCTTGTACAGCTAACCTTGTGGGGACACACAATTCAGTCCCATTCAAAATCCTATTTTCCCTAACCCCTAACCCTAACCCTAAAACTAAAACTAAAACTAACCCTAACCCTAACCCTAACCCTAACCCGTACTCTTACCCTTACCCTTACCCTTACCCTTACCCTTACCCTTACCCTTACCCTTACCCTAACCCTAACCCTAACCTTAACCTTAACCCTAACCCTAACACAAAAACCTAACCTTAACCCTAACCTTAAAACTAACCCTAGCTCCTACCCCTTCATTACATTTACATTTACGTCATTTAGCTTATCTTATCCAGAGCGACTTACAAATTGGAGTCATATGTTAATGTAATTCTAACCCTAACACTAATTCTAATCTTAACCCTTAAACTCCCTAGAAATAGCATTTGACCTCGTGGGGACTAACAAAATGTCCCCACAAGACTTCTGGTCCCCACAAGAATAGTTAAACACGTCCCCTTTTAACACTCACACACACACACACACACACACACACACACACAAAACCCCTCTTAACATACGTTAGATGATCAAACTTGATATTAATTCCCTCTCTCCACTGCTCTTGTCCCAATGTTCTGAAGGGAGCGTGTACAGCAGTGGGATAAACACTGATACAGAGTAGAGCGGATCATCTTTAGTTTTAGTACAACACTTGGCAGAGGATTCTCCAAGCAGCTAAACACCAAAACACTGCCTGTTCTCTCCATCTCTCCCCCTTCCATCCCTTCCTCCCTCCCTCTCTCCTCTCCTTCTCCCTTCTCTCCCCTTCTACAGATGGATTAGTAACCCCAGTTCATTTGTGTTGCAGCTCCCAGAGATGTATGATTTTATACACATGAGGACCTTATTACTGATTAATGTGTTCATTTTTATGACCGTTTTTTTCTTTCTTTCTTTCTGCTTGCATTTTGTATTTCTATTTTGATGTGTGTATCTGTAATTTATGTAATTCATGACTCATCTGTAAAAGAGACCTTGGTGTCAGTATAACTCCTTGATAAAGGTTAAATAAAAAATCAAGTCATCACATTGGGGAGTGTATAGTTTGTATCTCGTCAGAACATTGGAGATGTGCTTTGGGGACTGGTGGTTGTTCTGAACATTGGAGATGGGATTTGGGGACTGGTGGTTGTTCTGAACATTGGAGATGGGATTGGGGGACTGGTGGTTGTTCTGAACATTGGAGATGGGATTTGGGGACTGGTGGTTGTTCTGAACATTGGAGATGGGATTTGGGGACTGGTGGTTGTTCTGAACATTGGAGATGGGATTTGGGGACTGGTGGTTGTTCTGAACATTGGAGATGGGATTTGGGGACTGGTGGTTGTTCTGAACATTGGAGATGGGATTTGGGGACTGGTGGTTGTTCTGAACATTGGAGATGGGATTTGGGGACTGGTGGTTGTTCTGAACATTGGAGATGGGATTTGGGGACTGGTGGTTGTTCTGAACATTGGCATCTGTCATTAAAAGAAGAAGTGAAAGTGTTATTGTAAGTCCTTCATCTTTTGGTTGGTAATCTTGTAAACCTTTGATGTAGTGTAGCTGATGTGTGGGACTTTTACTGTGTGCCTTTACTCCAGCGTCCCTGGTTTCCTGTAGCGGCCAGTGTGAAACTGTGAACACAATCCCTTGGCCTGACCACACTCGTATTTACCCTAACACATAAACACATTCTCCCGGAAACCATGATTAAAATCTGCCTTTGTTGTTGTGGTTCAATGTCCCTGCTATCTCCTGATGGAGGCCTGTGAGACTGCTATTCTACTATTCTGCGGTGTTAATCTACTGTGGTGGTTGAAAGGGCTGTAATGAGTTCCCGGTTGTGAATGGAATCTATAGTTTGGTAGTGTCCAGACTCCAAGCCTATTCTTTACAGCAGAGAGAGAGAGACCGTAAGACCCACTGCTTACATTACAAAGTTCACACAACATTCCCACAACGTTCCCACAACGTTCACATAATGGTGTGAGAACGAGAGGGACACAGTATAAAGAAGGAGACGGTCAGCCAGATAGCGTAGCTAACTGAAAACACATAGTGATAGTAGTTCTTGCCTAACTGGACAACTACACACAAAGACACTAGCATCATCAGTTCGCACCACTCATTTCTTTGGTATGGCTAATTTTAATCATCTGCACACTATCTGCAGACTCACTCTGTCATACACAACTAATACACACACTCCATAATTTAAAGGGCAACATAATCCATAATTAAAAGGGCACCACACTCCATAAGGGCAACACACTCCATAATTAAAAGGACAACACACTCCACAAAAGGGCAACAAACTCCATAATTAAAAGGGCAACACACTCCATAAAAGGGCAAAACACTCCATAATCTCTGTTCCCTGTACTTATGACAAATTTCTCCTTTTGCTTTGGAGGTTGCGTTGCATACAACTCATCTGGAGGACAGTGAGGACAGAGGGACTTACTCAGACATATTTACAGGATGTTCGAACATCTGACCGAGCATGCTTTGTTAAGATTTTATGAAATTAGGGACAGGATACAATGGAGACTGGCACAGAGAAGCTAGGAGGTCCTGGAGAACTACCTGGAGGGTTTAACCTCTCTGTAGGAGCTGGAAGCGGAGCGTGATGACAGGATACTCATCCAACTGTGGACATGTTGGGAGGGGGTGTTTGGGGGGCATGGGTGGTGTCATGTAGAGGAGGGGTTGGAGGTATGTGTGTGTGTGTGTGTGTGTGTGTGTGTGTGTGTGTGTGTGTGTGTGTGTGTGTGTGTGTGTGTGTGTGTGTGTGTGTGTGTGTGTGTGTGTGTGTGTGCGTATGTGTGTATGTGTGTGTGTGTGTGTGTGTGTGTGTGTGTGTGTGTGTGTGTGTGTGTGTGTGTGTGTGTGTGTGTGTGTGTGTGCGTGTGTGTGTGTGTGTGTGTCTAACAGCAGCAGAGCAGCAGCAACAGAGGGAGTTGTGAGTGAGGTGGTGTTCAGTAGAGTTGAACACTGATCCTGCTTTATTGAATGAATAAAGCCCATCTCATCACGCGTTAACACACACACAGAATGATACCATATCTACTCCGCTTCATCACGTTACACATGCATCATCTGTTCACACAACCAGAACACACTTCTGGGGTCACACACAGGACATAGGTATCACACACACACACACACACGACAGGGTTACACACACCTCATACATAAAAATATTATACATTCACATACGTCACACACACACACAAACATACACACGCACACACCTCCTACCAGGATTGGGGTCAATTCCATCTCATTTGAAGGGATGATCAATGTCATGTTCTGTCTGAGTTGAATGGGTTGAATTAAAGTTTATGATTGGATGGTCTGAGGATCATTTGTGTTCAACAGAGATAAGCATCTCATTTTAAAATACAGATCCTTTTCAAAATGAGTAAATGTAAAATGTTTTTCTACTTGACCAAGTTCATGGTCCCTGATTCTCATTGATATTGAGAGACGAGAACGTAGGTCCTTTCTTTCACTGAGTTTCAAGGCTGCATTTGTATGTTATATAACTAATGAAAAGGCTTTTGCACACAAGTACAGGTACACAAATATTGAATAGTTGAATAGCTGAATTGTTGTCAGGGCTATTATTATCTATGATAAGATATAGCATTGGTAGCTGAAGACCTTGAGCTCTCTCGCTCCCCTTCTTTCGCTCTCATTCACGCTCAAAGTGTAACATGCTGAACGCATTGAGATACATAGAGGTCACCATCTCAGAGCCCTAGCACTCATCTACACACACACATACACAGTCAAGGGTCACAGATAGTCCCTATGCGATTAAAGGCCCAGTGCAGTCAAAAATGTGACAGTCCTTGCTTGAGGAATTACTCTTTGTTAAGAAGCTACTGTATTTTGCTTTCTTTTTGACAATTATTTGATATTGATATAAAAACGGCTGCATTGGACCTTTAACACAACCTCCACAATTAGTCTCTAATCACACAACAGGCAGGCCACACACACACACACACACAAACACACACACACACACACACACACACACACACATACACACACACACACACACACACACACACACACACACACACACACACACACACACACACACACACACACACACACACACACACACACACACACGCCACCCCTGGGCCCTGAATAACACAAACAGCATAATTAGCCATCTACTAAACAAAGCACACACTACACTCTGTAATTACAATATCATGTCAGTACAACAGCTCCCCAGGACCAACGAGTAGCTGTCTCACACACACACACAGACACACACATACACATACATGCAGACATGCAGTACATACATACCCACACTCATCATACACACAAACACACAAACATGCACACACACCATCCCCTCGTATATCCCACACACACAATTCCCTCACACACACACACACATTCCTATACTTTCCCATGTGTGTATGTGTGTGTGTAGCGTATGGCTCTCTATTGATTGTAGAAGACAGTCAGTCCCCACTGGCTGTTGTGTAGTGTTTGTTTGTGTGTCGCTCGTCTTTTTGGGTCCCCTCCTGTCTGCTCTCATGAGGGGACGTCCCTGAACATGACAGGATATGACACGCCAGCAGAGGAATTAAAGGACAAACACACACACACATACACTCCTGAGCTTCTGTTGTTCAGCCCAGGCAGCTGGCACTGGGAACTCTACATACGTACACTTAACGTATGGTCTTTCTTCACTCTACCTCGGTCTCATCACACACACACACACACACACACACACACACACACACACACACACACACACACACACACACAAACACACCTACACATGCGCATACACGCAGGCATGCTCACACACAGTCAAACACACACAGACACAAACTCTCTCAAACACACACAGGATGAGAAGTTGACTAATTCCTGCAGACAGAATAAAGAGTGGCACAAACACTTGTCGTGATACGAGTTGTGACACGACATCCTCTGTCTCCCCTGCTCTATCTCTCCCTCCCTCTGCCCCTGCCTCCCTCCCCTCCTCCTCTCTCCTGTCCCTCTGCTCCCCCTTTTCCTCCCCCGTCCCCCTCTCTTCCCCCTGTCTCCTCACCCGTCAGTTCGTATATCCCTCCAGTCCAGAGCCAGCAGTAGATTAAATCAGAGAAGCCAGCCAAGTGGTGTGAAATCACATTAGATCTTAATCACAACCTATTGTGTTTGCCTTATTGAGTTTTACACTGCTTCCCTTTGTTACGTGGCGACTCTGTGGTGTAAACTACATGATCTTTCCAATTGACATGACCGGAGAGGAGTTGATTTTGCTCCTATCTAAATGTTAGGCAGATGGGTTAACCATGTCTGTAAACCTTTTATAGATTTCACCTGAGAGATAAAGTTGACTATAAACCGTAAATGCACTCCGAGATCTTAAGCACAAGAAATGTGTAACATATTGCACAAATTGAATTCGTAACACATCACACAAATTGCTAAATTCGTAACATATAACACGGAATGGATGACATAGTATACAATTGGATGACGTAGTACACAAAAAACGGGGACCTGTTTTCGATCGTGAGCACCACTTTCAAAACTACTGGCTGGAATCCTACAAAAAGTTTGAGAGTGCATCTTTAACTGTAACCATTAACCATTAACCTTTAATCTTAATGAAGTGCATTTGTTCAAGAACATTGTGACAAACACACCAGTCAACAGTATTTTTCTCTGTGTTGTCCCTCTCTTTCATTCTCTCTATCCCCCCCTCTCTCTGTCTCGCTCTCCATTTCCCTCCCTCTATAAGACCATAGTAACAGTCACTCTGTGATCAGTAGAGTTCTCTGCTGTCCATCACTCTTAATGTTCTGCCAGCCTCCTTATCGTCATCACAACCAATTAACACAACCACTTCTTATCTCCTTAACGAGCATTAACGAGCCGTCTCAATCACTCTGTTAACGACCATGAGAAGAGTCCCTATCACACTATCACAACACACATCCCTGCAGTGCTCTTCACTCCCTGTCCCACCCCACCAACAAAACACCTGATTCAGCAGATTCAATTGAGGTCAGATGGTTAGATGATGAGTTGAATTAGCTGAATCCTGGTCTGTTAGTGCTGGGCTGGATCTAAAGCCTGCATACACTGTTGCTTTCCAAGGATTGAATTAACATGGCAAGGTAATGTAGACATGGCAGACACAAGGATGCAGATAAAGTCTTAGCTAACTAAACTCATAGCACCCAACACGTTACAACCACTCAGGGTCTTCCTTGAAAATATCGCTCAATGCTAAGAAGACTAACCTTGAATGATGGTAGCTCTATTATAATCAGAATATGACGTTAACTAAGCCTGTCTAATCTACACAGTTAAAAAAAGAACCTTGATTTACTTCTTACAACCACCCATTCATACACTACGATATGTATACCTTTTCATTCCTGAAGGGCGAGAATGGGTAGCTCTGAACAGTACCTCTCCACACACACACACACAGCCCACACAGACTTCCCTCAATGTCCCCGCTCCTCACTGTTCCTAAAAACTCATTTGAGTACGGTCTATGAGAACAGCATTATGCCAGGGCTACCTGACAATGGACACAGAGAGAGGGAAGGAAAGGGGTAGCATACCAAGCAGCCTTGACTTGTATGCACGGGGGGGAGGGGTAGGTAGAAGGATTACTTTTATACTATTCCAGGTATTCCTTAAAGAGGTAGTGTTTCAAGTGTCTCCGGAGGGTGGTCAGTGACTCCACTGTCCTGGCGTCGTGGGGGAGCTTGTTCCACCATTGGGGTGCCAGAGTAGCGAATAGCCTGGATAAGTTGTAGGGGTTTAATGGATGCATTCCTTATCTGGCACGTCGTCGTTGACTTCTCTTTTATTTGCGGCCTTGGTGCTAGAGAGAGAGAGAACGTGTGCATGTATTTATCTCTGGCTTTTGTTTAAGAAGAAACTTCTGAATTCACCATAACCTCCTCACCCTTGTTTCTCTCTCTCTCTTCCCTCTCTCTTTTCACTCCTCTCTCTCTTCTTTCTCTCTTCTCTCTCTCTCTTTTCTCTCTCTTCTCTCAGTATAGTCATTAGTCAGTTACTTCCCCTTCACACCTCACTCTCTTTAACAAGTCTATTCTCACAATGCTGTCATTCTGTCATTCAGAGCAGGCAAATATTCAATGTCTATATGTCTATGTGAGGTGTATAAGATATATCCATTCTTAGAGAAGCGTTGTGTGTCCAATACCGTTTCAGAGAAGCAATTATGTGCAATATTTATTGTAAGATAATCATGTGTGTGTCCAGCTACATTTTTTACATTCTCAACAATAATAAATACACACCACTTTCCATACCTAATGCCACAAAGATGGGAGAGAATGGAGGGAACTCAAGGCCCCTTTAATAAAGTGCTCAGTGCCATACACACACACATGCACAGCACATACACACACACACACACACACACACACACACACACACACACACACACACACACACACACACACACACACACACACACATGCAATCACACACACACACACGCAATCACACACACACACACTAATCCTTGTAATCCATCAGGTATGGTGTGGAATGACCAGCATGCCGTGCATCGCGGGTTGGACCATGAAGAGAGGAGAAGCATGTCCGCCAAAAAGGAGGAGAGGAAAACCCTCTTTTCCACTCCTCTCGTCTGACATCCCTCATATAACATGCTTTACTTGATCCCTTTGCAGCAGAACAGCAGCGGTAAAGGAGGCTAAGTGGTAGGGACATACGTCACTCTGTCCACAGACAGGCTTACACAGGGACACAGCAGCATATCACAGACACACAGTCAGAGCCAGAGCACTCTGTCCACAGACAGGGGCCAACACAGCTGTATTGAGACTCCTAAACAGCACTGAGGACTAGCATCAAGCATACAGTATAGATCTCTATACAAATATTTCCTCTCCTCTCTCTCGCTCTCTCTTAATCCCTGTCTTTCATTCTCTCTTTCTCTCTCTTCCTCTATTTCTCTCTTAAATGAAGGGGGGGGGGGGTCCACAACTCCACTCCATCAATTTGAATTATGTCTATGTGACCTCGTCAATACGGCCTGAGAAAAACCACAAACTGAAAAAGGACAAAGAAAAGACAACTCCACTCCATCAATTTGAATTATGTCTATGTGACCTCGTCAATACGGCCTGAGAAAAACCACAAACTGAAAAAGGACAAAGAAAAACTGAAAGTATTGATTGTTGTGTCAGAGCCGGTTAAAGAGAGGAGATCAGAGGAGTGAGAGAGGCTGTGTCAGTGAAGAGCAGAGCCGGGAGGGATGACGTTATGAAGACACACCTGAATGACTCTGTTCTGACTGTGTGTCGATAATACTCTGATTCAAAGTCCTAAGGATATTATTGAAGTGTGGGTTTAAATCAAGATAATCCACTTTTTAAAAACCCAGGAGCTTGTTTTATTGCATTGTGTTGCGAATTCCATTCTGTGAGCAGCGAGGCAGACATAAGGCTAGCAGCATTGAGAGTGTGTGGAGCCGGGAACAGTCCCTTATTTGTGTGGTGCTAAAACATTCTAATTTGTCCATGCACAGAGCTTATGTTCCCTCTCCCCATGTGAGAATACAACACATTGCCAAGTTTACTTTCCCTGGATAGCCTAGCACACGCAAAAATGGCTAACGTAAGTCTAACCAAATAAATAAATAGAAAGGTTATGATGTGAGACGAGGTAAAGAAGAGAGAGAGTGAAGGAGCCAGTTAGCATGAGAGTGAGCGAGTGAGTGAGTTAGAGAGAGCATGAACCAGGGCATTAGAGTGAATGAATTAGAGGGACAGAGTGAGAGAGAAAGTATGAGTGAGTGCTTGAACGTGTGAGTGCGTGAATGTGTCTTCCATCTACGTATGGAGACAGTAGCATCTCTGCTTTGCTTCACTGGTTCCAGATCAGTCACACGTTAGATAGCAGAGGTGACAGACTACAGCTAGTGGCGTTATACACATTCCTTCTATTCCACTGAGCAACCAGAATAGAAACACCACACAGAGACAAACAACAGCACTGTTATGTATGTACACACACACTCATATGTGAGCACACACACATGCCTGCACACACAAAAATAGTGCAACGTACATAGCCAGCACTACATTGATTTCACACACATTGAGTGTGTGTTTGTGTACAGTTGAAGTCGGAAGTTTACATACACTTAGGTTGGAGTCATTAAAACTCGTTTTTCAACCACTCCACAACTTTATTGTTAACAAACTATAGTTTTGGCAAGTCGGTTAGGACATCTACTTTGTGCATGACACAAGTAATTTTTCCAACAATTGTTTACAGACAGTTTTCACTTATAATTAACTGTATCAAAATTCCAGTGGGTCAGAATATTGCATACACTTAAGTTGACTGTGCCTTTAAACAGCTTGAAAAATTCCAGAAAATGATGTCATGGCTTTAGAAGCTTCTGATTTGAGTCAATTGGAGTTGTACCTGTGTATGTATTTCAAGGCCTACCTTCAAACTCAGTGCCTCTTTGCTTGAAATCATGGGGAAATCAAAAGAAATCAGCCAAGACCTCAGAAAAAAAATTGTAGACTTCCACAAGTCTGGTTCATCCTTGGGAGCCATTTCCAAATGCCTGAAGATACCACGTTCATCTGTACAAACAATAGTACGCAAGTATAAACACCATGGGACCACGCAGCCGTCATACCGCTCAGGAAGGAGATGCGTTCTGTCTCCTAGAGATGAACGTACTTTGGTGCGAAAAGTGCAAATCAAGAACAACAGCAAAGGACCTTGTGAAGATGCTGGAGGAAACAGGTACAAAGGTATCTATATCCACAGTAAAACAAGTCCTATATCGACATAACCTGAAAGGCCGCTCAGCAAGGAAGAAGCCACTGCTCCAAAACCGGCATAAAAAAGCCAGACTACGGTTTGCAACTGCACATGGGGACAAAGATCGTACTTTTTGGAGAAATGTCCTCTGGTCTGATGAAACAAAAATAGAACTGTTTGGCCATAATGACCATCGTTATGTTTGGAGGAAAAAGGGGAACGCTTGCAAGCCGATGAACACCATCCCAACCATGAAGCACAGGGGTGGCAGCATCATGCTGTAGGGGTGCTTTGCTGCAGGAGGGACTGGTGCACTTCACAAAATAGATGGCATCATGAGGAAGGAAAATTATGTGGATATATTGAAGCAACATCTCAAGACATCAGTCAGGAAGTTAAAGCTTGGTCGCAAATGGGTCTTCCAAATGGACAATGACCCCAAGCATACTTCCAAAGTTGTGACAAAATGGCTTAAGGACAACAAAGTCAAGGTGTTGGAGTGGCCATCACAAACCCCTGACCTGTGTGGGCAGAACTGAAAAAGCGTGTGCGAGCAAGGAGGCCTACAAACCTGACTTAGTTACACCAGCTCTGTCAGGAGGAATGGGCCAAAATTCACCCAACTTATTGTGGGAAGCTTGTGGAAGACTACCCGAAACGTTTGACCCAAGTTAGGCAATTGAAAGGCAATGCTACCAAATACTAATTGAGTGTATGTAAACATCTGACCCACTGGGAATGTGATGAAAGAAATAAAAGCTGAAATAAATCATTCTCTCTACTATTAGTCTGACATTTCACATTCTTAAAATAAAGTGGAGATCCTAACTGACCTAAGACAGGGCATTTTTACTAGGATTAAATGTCAGGAATTGTGAAAAACTGAGTTTAAATGTATTTGGCTAAGGTGTATGTAAAATTCCGACTTCAACTGTATGTGTGTGTGTGTGTGTGTATGCATTGGGATGCTTGATATATGGCACTGTCATTACAGACCAGATTGAAATGTCATGAGTCTGGGGGGAGAAGGGGGAGGAGGAGAGAGAGGGGGGAGAGATGGACACTCAGTTTATGAGGAAACAGCATAATTATAAGAGTCAACTCCATCCACTCAATGACTAAAGAAGATGAACACACACACACACACACAGAGAGACTTGTGTTCGGAAGGCTTTGGCTAAAGAGCCGGGGGAGTGGCTGTAGAATAAAAGGACATGGTGGAGGCTGGTGGTTGGATAGAGGGAGGGAGGGAGAGAGAGATGGAGGGAGTAGGGCAGTGGGCAGTGAAGCGATACAAGCTCAATTGTGGCTTCTGACTTTGGAGTGTCTGAGTGGGACAGAGAGGTGGTAGTGTGGTGGTGTACAGAGAGATGGTAGTGTGGTGGTAGACAGAGAGATGGTAGTGTGGTGGTAGACAGAGAGATGGTAGTGTGGTGGTGGACAGAGAGATGGTAGTGTGATGGTGGACAGAGAGATGGTAGTGTGATGGTAGACAGAGAGATGGTAGTGTGGTGGTAGACAGAGAGATGGTAGTGTGGTGGTGGACAAAGAGATGGTAGTGTGATGGTGGACAGAGAGATGGTACTATTGTGGTAGACAGAGAGATGGTAGTGTGGTGGTAGACAGAGAGATGGTAGTTTGGTGTTAGACAGAGAGATGGTAGTGTGGTGGTAGAAAGAGAGGTGGTAGTGTGGTGGTGTACAGAGAGATGGTAGTGTGGTGGTAGACAGAGAGATGGCAGTGTGGTGGTGGACAGAGAGATTGTAGTGTGGTGGTGGACAGAGAGATGGTAGTGTGGTGTTAGACAGAGAGATGGGGGTAGACAGAGAGATGGTAGTGTGGGGGTAGACAGAGAGATGGCAGTGTGGTGGTGTATAGAGAGATGGTAGCGTGGTGGTAGACAGAGAGATGGTAGTGTGGTGGTGGACAGAGAGATGGTAGTGTGGTGGTATACAGAGAGATGGTAGAGTGGTGGTGGACAGAGAGATGGTAGTGTGGTGGGACACAGAGCGATGGTAGTGCGGTGGTGGACAGAGAGATGGTAGTGTGGTGGTAGACAGAGAGATGGTAGAGTGGTGGTAGACAGAGAGATGGTAGTGTGGTGGGACACAGAGCGATGGTAGTGCGGTGGTAGACAGAGAGATGGCAGTGTGATGGTAGACAGAGCGAAGGCAGTGTGGTGGTGGAGAGAGAGAGATGGTAGAGTGGTGGTGGACAGAGAGATGGCAGTGTGGTGGTAGACAGAGCGATGGTAATGTGGTGGTGGACAGAGAGATGGCAGTGTGGTGTTGGACAGAGTGATGGCAATGTGGGGGTAGACAGAAAGATGGCAGTGTGGTGGTAGACAGAGAGATGGTAGTTTGGTGGTGGACAGAGAGATGGTAGTGTGGTGGTGGACAGAGAGATGGTAGTTTGGTGGTGGACAGAGATGTGGTAGTGTGGTGGTGGACAGAGAGATGGGGTAGACAGAGAGATGGTAGTGTGGTTGTGGACAGAGAGGTGGGGGTAGACAGAGAGAATGTAGAGTGGTGGTAGACAGAGAGATGGTAGTCTGGTGGTGGACAGAGAGATGGTAGTGTGATGGTAGACAGAGAGATGGCAGTGTGGTGGTAGACAGAGCGATGGTAATGTGGTGGTGGACAGAGAGATGGCAGTGTGGTGTTGGACAGAGTGATGGCAATGTGGGGGTAGACTGAAAGATGGCAGTGAGGTGGTAGACAGAGAGATGGCAGTGTGGTGGTAGACAGAGAGATGGTAGAGTGGTGGTAGATAGAGAGATGGCAGTGTGGTGGTGGACAGAGAGATGGTAGTTTGGTGGTGGACAGAGAGATGGTAGTGTGGTGGTCGACAGAGAGATGGTAGTGTGGTGGTGGATAGAGAGATGGCAGTGTGGTGGTGGACAGAGAGATGGTAGTTTGGTGGTGGACAGAGATGTGCTAGTGTGGTGGTGGACAGAGAGGTGGTGTAGACAGAGAGATGGTAGTGTGGTGGTGGACAGAGAGTTGGTGTAGACAGAGAGATGGTAGTGTGGTGGTAGACAGAGAGATGGTAGAGTGGTGGTAGATAGAGAGATGGCAGTGTGGTGGTAGACAGAGAGATGGCAGTGTGGTGGTAGACAGAGAGATGGTAGAGTGGTGGTAGATAGAGAGATGGCAGTGTGGTGGTGGACAGAGAGATGGTAGTTTGGTGGTGGACAGAGAGATGGTAGTGTGGTGGTGGACAGAGAGATGGTAGTTTGGTGGTGGACAGAGATGTGGTAGTGTGGTGGTGGACAGAGAGATTAGGTAGACAGAGAGATGGTAGTGTGATGGTGGACAGAGAGGTGGGGGTAGACAGAGAGAATTTAGAGTGGTGGTAGACAGAGAGATGGTAGTCTGGTGGTGGACAGAGAGATGGTAGTGTGATGGTAGACAGAGAGATGGCAGTGTGGTGGTAGACAGAGCGATGGTAATTTGGTGGTGGACAGAGAGATGGCAGTGTGGTGTTGGACAGAGTGATGGCAATGTGGGGGTAGACTGAAAGATGGCAGTGAGGTGGTAGACAGAGAGATGGTAGTGTGGTGGTAGACAGAGAGATGGTAGAGTGGTGGTAGATAGAGAGATGGCAGTGTGGTGGTGGACAGAGAGATGGTAGTTTGGTGGTGGACAGAGAGATGGTAGTGTGGTGGTAGACAGAGAGATGGTAGTGTGGTGGTGGATAGAGAGATGGCAGTGTGGTGGTGGACAGAGAGATGGTAGTTTGGTGGTGGACAGAGATGTGGTAGTGTGGTGGTGGACAGAGAGGGGGTGTAGACAGAGAGATGGTAGTGTGGTGGTGGACAGAGAGGTGGTGTAGACAGAGAGATGGTAGTGTGGTGGTAGACAGAGAGATGGTAGTGTGGTGGTAGACAGAGAGATGGTAGTGTGGTGGTGGATAGAGAGATGGCAGTGTTGTGGTGGATAGACAGGTGGGTGTAGACAGAGAGAAGGTAGAGTGGTGGTAGACAGAGAGATGGTAGTGTGGTGGTGGACAGAGAGATGGTACTATTGTGGTAGACAGAGAGATGGTAGTGTGGTGGTGGACAGAGAGATGGTAGTTTGGTGGTGGACAGAGAGGTGGTAGTGTGATGGTAGACAGAGAGATGGTAGTGTGGTGGTAGACAGAGAGATGGTAGTGTGGTGGTGGACAAAGAGATGGTAGTGTGATGGTGGACAGAGAGATGGTACTATTGTGGTAGACAGAGAGATGGTAGTGTGGTGGTAGACAGAGAGATGGTAGTTTGGTGTTAGACAGAGAGATGGTAGTGTGGTGGTAGACAGAGAGGTGGTAGTGTGGTGGTGTACAGAGAGATGGTAGTGTGGTGGTAGACAGAGAGATGGCAGTGTGGTGGTGGACAGAGAGATTGTAGTGTGGTGGTGGACAGAGAGATGGTAGTGTGGTGGTGGACAGAGAGATGGCAGTGTGGTGGTGTACAGAGAGATGGTAGTGTGGTGTTAGACAGAGAGATGGGGGTAGACAGAGAGATGGTAGTGTGGTGGTAGACAGAGAGATGGCAGTGTGGTGGTGTACAGAGAGATGGTAGTGTGGTGGTAGACAGAGAGATGGTAGTGTGGTGGTGGACAGAGAGATGGTAGTGTGGTGGTATACAGAGAGATGGTAGAGTGGTGGTGGACAGAGAGATGGTAGTGTGGTGGGACACAGAGCGATGGTAGTGCGGTGGTGGACAGAGAGATGGTAGTGTGGTGGTATACAGAGAGATGGTAGAGTGGTGGTGGACAGAGAGATGGTAGTGTGGTGTTAGACAGAGAGATGGGGGTAGACAGAGAGATGGTAGTGTGGTGGTAGACAGAGAGATGGCAGTGTGGTGGTGTACAGAGAGATGGCAGTGTGGTGGTAGACAGAGATATGGTAGTGTGGTGGTGGACAGAGGTATGGCGGTGTGGTGGTAGACAGAGCGATGGCAGTGTGGTGGTGGAGAGAGAGAGATGGTAGTGTGGTGGTGGACAGAGAGATGGCAGTGTGGTGTTAGACAGAGCGATGGTAATGTGGTGGTGGACAGAGAGATGGCAGTGTGGTGTTGGACAGAGTGATGGCAATGCGGGGGTAGACAGAAAGATGGCAGTGAGGTGGTAGATAGAGAGATGGCAGTGTGGTGGTAGACAGAGAGATGGTAGAGTGGTGGTAGATAGAGAGATGGCAGTGTGGTGGTGGACAGAGAGATGGTAGTTTGGTGGTGGACAGAGAGATGGTAGTGTGGTGGTAGACAGAGAGATGGTAGTGTGGTGGTGGATAGAGAGATGGCAGTGTGGTGGTGGAGAGAGATGGTAGTGTGGTGGTGGACAGAGAGGTGGTGTAGACAGAGAGATGGTAGTGTGGTGGTGGACAGAGAGGTGGTGTAGACAGAGAGATGGTAGTGTGGTGGTAGACAGAGAGATGGTAGTGTGGTGGTAGACAGAGAGATGGTAGTGTGGTGGTGGATAGAGAGATGGCAGTGTTTTGGTTGATAGACAGGTGGGGGTAGACAGAGAGAAGGTAGAGTGGTGGTAGACAGAGAGATGGCAGTGTGGTGGTGGACAGAGAGATTGTAGTGTGGTGGTGGACAGAGAGATGGTAGTGTGGTGTTAGACAGAGAGATGGGGGTAGACAGAGAGATGGTAGTGTGGTGGTAGACAGAGAGATGGCAGTGTGGTGGTGTACAGAGAGATGGTAGTGTGGTGGTAGACAGAGATATGGTAGTGTGGTGGTAGACAGAGCGATGGCAGTGTGGTGGTGGAGAGAGAGAGATGGTAGTGTGGTGGTGGACAGAGAGATGGCAGTGTGGTGGTAGACAGAGCGATGGTAATGTGGTGGTGGACAGAGAGATGGCAGTGTGGTGTTGGACAGAGTGATGGCAATGTGGGGGTAGACAGAAAGATGGCAGTGAGGTGGTAGACAGAGAGATCGCAGTGTGGTGGTAGACAGAGAGATGGTAGAGTGGTGGTAGATAGAGAGATGGCAGTGTGGTGGTGGACAGAGAGATGGTAGTTTGGTGGTGGACAGAGATGTGGTAGTGTGGTGGTGGACAGAGAAGGGGTGTAGACAGAGAGATGGTAGTGTGGTGGTGGACAGAGAGGTGGTGTAGACAGAGAGATGGTAGTGTGGTGGTAGACAGAGAGATGGTAGTGTGGTGGTAGACAGAGAGATGGTAGTGTGGTGGTGGATAGAGAGATGGCAGTGTTGTGGTGGATAGACAGGTGGGTGTAGACAGAGAGAAGGTAGAGTGGTGGTAGACAGAGAGATGGTAGTGTGGTGGTGGACAGAGAGATGGTACTATTGTGGTAGACAGAGAGATGGTAGTGTGGTGGTGGACAGAGAGATGGTAGTTTGGTGGTGGACAGAGAGGTGGTAGTGTGATGGTAGACAGAGAGATGGTAGTGTGGTGGTAGACAGAGAGATGGTAGTGTGGTGGTGGACAAAGAGATGGTAGTGTGATGGTGGACAGAGAGATGGTACTATTGTGGTAGACAGAGAGATGGTAGTGTGGTGGTAGACAGAGAGATGGTAGTTTGGTGTTAGACAGAGAGATGGTAGTGTGGTGGTAGACAGAGAGGTGGTAGTGTGGTGGTGTACAGAGAGATGGTAGTGTGGTGGTAGACAGAGAGATGGCAGTGTGGTGGTGGACAGAGAGATTGTAGTGTGGTGGTGGACAGAGAGATGGTAGTGTGGTGGTGGACAGAGAGATGGCAGTGTGGTGGTGTACAGAGAGATGGTAGTGTGGTGTTAGACAGAGAGATGGGGGTAGACAGAGAGATGGTAGTGTGGTGGTAGACAGAGAGATGGCAGTGTGGTGGTGTACAGAGAGATGGTAGTGTGGTGGTAGACAGAGAGATGGTAGTGTGGTGGTGGACAGAGAGATGGTAGTGTGGTGGTATACAGAGAGATGGTAGAGTGGTGGTGGACAGAGAGATGGTAGTGTGGTGGGACACAGAGCGATGGTAGTGCGGTGGTGGACAGAGAGATGGTAGTGTGGTGGTATACAGAGAGATGGTAGAGTGGTGGTGGACAGAGAGATGGTAGTGTGGTGTTAGACAGAGAGATGGGGGTAGACAGAGAGATGGTAGTGTGGTGGTAGACAGAGAGATGGCAGTGTGGTGGTGTACAGAGAGATGGCAGTGTGGTGGTAGACAGAGATATGGTAGTGTGGTGGTGGACAGAGGTATGGCGGTGTGGTGGTAGACAGAGCGATGGCAGTGTGGTGGTGGAGAGAGAGAGATGGTAGTGTGGTGGTGGACAGAGAGATGGCAGTGTGGTGTTAGACAGAGCGATGGTAATGTGGTGGTGGACAGAGAGATGGCAGTGTGGTGTTGGACAGAGTGATGGCAATGCGGGGGTAGACAGAAAGATGGCAGTGAGGTGGTAGATAGAGAGATGGCAGTGTGGTGGTAGACAGAGAGATGGTAGAGTGGTGGTAGATAGAGAGATGGCAGTGTGGTGGTGGACAGAGAGATGGTAGTTTGGTGGTGGACAGAGAGATGGTAGTGTGGTGGTAGACAGAGAGATGGTAGTGTGGTGGTGGATAGAGAGATGGCAGTGTGGTGGTGGAGAGAGATGGTAGTGTGGTGGTGGACAGAGAGGTGGTGTAGACAGAGAGATGGTAGTGTGGTGGTGGACAGAGAGGTGGTGTAGACAGAGAGATGGTAGTGTGGTGGTAGACAGAGAGATGGTAGTGTGGTGGTAGACAGAGAGATGGTAGTGTGGTGGTGGATAGAGAGATGGCAGTGTTTTGGTTGATAGACAGGTGGGGGTAGACAGAGAGAAGGTAGAGTGGTGGTAGACAGAGAGATGGCAGTGTGGTGGTGGACAGAGAGATTGTAGTGTGGTGGTGGACAGAGAGATGGTAGTGTGGTGTTAGACAGAGAGATGGGGGTAGACAGAGAGATGGTAGTGTGGTGGTAGACAGAGAGATGGCAGTGTGGTGGTGTACAGAGAGATGGTAGTGTGGTGGTAGACAGAGATATGGTAGTGTGGTGGTAGACAGAGCGATGGCAGTGTGGTGGTGGAGAGAGAGAGATGGTAGTGTGGTGGTGGACAGAGAGATGGCAGTGTGGTGGTAGACAGAGCGATGGTAATGTGGTGGTGGACAGAGAGATGGCAGTGTGGTGTTGGACAGAGTGATGGCAATGTGGGGGTAGACAGAAAGATGGCAGTGAGGTGGTAGACAGAGAGATCGCAGTGTGGTGGTAGACAGAGAGATGGTAGAGTGGTGGTAGATAGAGAGATGGCAGTGTGGTGGTGGACAGAGAGATGGTAGTTTGGTGGTGGACAGAGAGATGGTAGTGTGGTGGTAGACAGAGAGATGGTAGTGTGGTGGTGGATAGAGAGATGGCAGTGTGGTGGTGGACAGAGAGATGGTAGTGTGGTGGTGGACAGAGAGGTGGTGTAGACAGAGAGATGGTAGTGTGGTGGTGGACAGAGAGGTGGTGTAGACAGAGAGATGGTAGTGTGGTGGTAGACAGAAAGATGGTAGTGTGGTGGTAGACAGAGAGATGGTAGTGTGGTGGTGGATAGAGAGATGGCAGTGTTTTGGTGGATAGACAGGTGGGGGTAGACAGAGAGAAGGTAGAGTGGTGGTAGACAGAGAGATGGTAGTGTGCTGGTGGACAGAGAGATGGCAGTGTGGTGGTGGACAGAGAGATGGTAGTGTGGTGGTGGACAGAGAGATGGTAGTTTGGTGGTGGACAGAGATGTGGTAGTGTGGTGGTGGACAGAGAGGTGGGGTAGACAGAGAGATGGTAGTGTGGTGGTGGACAGAGAGATGGTAGTTTGGTGGTGGACAGAGATGTGGTAGTGTGGTGGTGGACAGAGAGATGGGGTAGACAGAGTGATGGTAGTGTGGTGGTGGACAGAGAGATGGTAGTCTGGTGGTGGACAGAGAGATGGTAGTGTGATGGTAGACAGAGAGATGGTAAAGTGGTGGTGGACAGAGAGATGGTAGTGTGGTGTTAGACAGAGAGATGGGGGTAGATATAAAGATGGTAGTCTGGTGGTGGATAGAGAGATGGCAGTGTGATGGTAGACAGAGAGATGGGGTAGACAGAAATATGGTAGTGAGGTGGTAGACAGAGAGATGGTAGTGTGGTGGTAGACAGAGAGGTGGTAGTGTGATGGTGGACAGAGAGATGGTAGTGTGATGGTAGACAGAGTGATGGCAGTGTGGTGGTAGACAGAGCGATGGCAGTGTGGTGGTGGACAGAGAGATGGTAGTGTGTTGGTGGACAGAGAGATGGTAGTGTGGTGGTGGACAGAAAGATGGTAGTGTGGTGGTGGACAGAGAGATGGTGGTGTTGTGGTAGACAGAGAGATGGTAGTGTGGTGGTGGACCGAGAGATGGCAGTGTGGTGGTAGACAGAGAGATGGTAGTGTGTTGGTGGACAGAGAGATGGTAGTGTGGTGGTGGACAGAGAGATGGTAGTGTGGTGGTGGACAGAGAGATGGTGGTGTGGTGGTAGACAGAGAGATGGCAGTGTGGTGGTTGACAGAGAGATGGCAGTGTGGTGGTAGACAGAGAGATGGTAGTGTGGTGGTGGACATAGAGATGGTGGTGTGGTGGTAGACAGAGAGATGGTAGTGTGATGGTGGACAGAGAGATGGTAGTGTGGTGGTAGATAGAGAGATGGCAGTGTGGTGGTGGACAGAGAGATGGCAGTGTGGTGGTGGACAGAGATGTGGTAGTGTGGTGGTGGACAGAGAGATGGTAGTGTTGGGATAGACAGAGAGATGGTAGGGTGGTTGTGGACAGAGGTATGGTAGTGTAGTAGTGGACAGAGAGTTGGCAGTGTGTGTGAGGGGGTAAAGGCCGGGAGAGGATACTGTTATTTTATAGAGAGGACGCAGCGTGTCAGTGAGCATTACAGACACAAGTACACATTTGCTAATACACACACTCACAAACACACACGCTAATACACACATGCACGCACACACACACTCACACACACACGCTCACACACACACTCCCACACACGCAGCGTGTCACTGTGCATCACTGTAGCTCTCTGTGGGCGCAGGATCCAGACAATGAGAACCAGACAGGAACCAGGGCATAATGAAAGAGGACAGGGCACTTCAGTCACACACACACTCAAACACACACACACACACACACACACACACAAGGACACACACACACAGACATACAACACACACGTCCCTAAGTGGAGACAGGGTCCAGGGTAATTTGCTGTAGTTGAACGGAGTGGCACTAAAAGCCTGCTGGGTAATTGAGAGGTTAGGGCACAGAGTGAGGCGCCCTGCCCTGTGTGTGCGTGTGTGTGCGTGTGTGTGTGTGTGTACATACCCAAGACCCAGTCTCCACTTAGATTCAAGCACGGCTCAAGTGGGTGGCTTTGCGACCGAGGAGCAGGCAGCGGGGACTAGTGAAAACACTAATAAGCTAGTTTGAATGCTGCGGCCATTAAGCTAAAACCACTCATAGCTACTCACAAGAATCAGAAAAGAGAGGAGCTGGACCTAAAAAGGCCTCTCTTAGATCATAGGAGTGCTCTGGCCCTGTTTGGAGTGTTAGCCTTTATTAAATGGCATTAATCATAGAGGTAGTTAGCAGGTAAATGCTAACAAATGACTTGTAATAGCAGTTAAATGCCACAGCAGGGCTAGGGTAATGAACAGGGCTAATGATGCTAAAACATAGGCACTGTTGGAAGAGAGCTGTACTGATGTAACTTGAGACTTCTGGAGGTCCCTATGAACCAAACACCAGGGGTGAAGAGACTACTGTTCATGTCCCTATATGGTAGAAACAGACCTAGAGAGTGTGAAACCATGTGTGTGTGTGTGTGTGTTCATGTGTTTTCTCTCTGTGTGTGTGTATTCATGTTTGTGTGTGTGTGTACATGCATGCCTTTCTGTCTGTGCGTGTGTGTGTGTGTGCTTTTCTCCCTATGTGCACGTGTGTGTTTCTACCCTGTGTGTCATAAGAGGTCTGTTAATTAACTAGCAGTGCTGTGCTCCTGGCGCGGTGTGGATCAAAGGGGGTCTGTGGCCAGCGGCCCCCGCTGAGAGAGAGATGAAATACAGCTCCCACTTTAAAGACTTCCTGTCATTAGGACAGGCCCCTCTCTCCTCTCTCCTCGCTGCCAGGCCCAGCTAGGCCTCCTCTCTCTGTTCTCCTCTCCTCTCTTCTCTTCTCTTCCCCCAAACAATCAACACAATGACAGCCCCAAAGCCCCCTCTAACAAAGAACCAGCTATTTACCACACACAGCACGTCACAGACTACACACACAGCTACTGAGGGAGAGAGAGTGAGGAGAGTGTGTGTGTGTGTGTGTGTTTGGAGGACAGAGAGGTTCACTGTGTGAACGCTTTGCTAGCGCCTTCACCTGGGCTACATTACAGAGTGGACGCTCTGTGTCTTTAGGGTCTCTCACACACACACACACACACACACAACCACACACACACACAACCACACACACACAACTACACACACCTGACTGACGGCCTGTGCTTAGGGCCAGCTCTGACCTAGCTGGAAGGACTAATGAGAGAGGATCAAAGAAGACATTATCATCCTCCTTTCCTCCTCTCCTCATCCCTCTCTCTCCTCCCTCTCTCTCCTCCCTCTCTCTTCTCCCTCTCACTTCTCCCTCTCTCTTCTCCCTCTCTCTTCTCCCTCTCTCTTCTCCCTCTTACTTCTCCCTCTCTCTTCTCCCTCTCTCTTCTCCCACTCTCTCCTCCCTCTCTTCTCCCTCTCTCTTCTCCCTCTCTCTCCTCCCTTTCTTCTCCCTCTCTCTTCTCCCTCTCTCTCCTCCTTCTCTCCTCCCTCTCTCTCCTCCATCTCTCTTCTCCCACTCTCTCCTCCCTCTCTCTTCTCCCTCCTCTCTCTTCTCCCACTCTCTCCTCCCCATCTCTTCTCCCTCTCTCTTCTCCCTCTCTCTTCTCCCCCTCTCTTCTCCCCCTCTCTTCTCCCCCTCTCTCCTCCCTCTCTCTTCTCCCTCTCTCTCCTCCCTCTCTCTCCTCCCTTTCTTCTCCCTCTCTCTTCTCCCTCTCTCTCCTCCTTCTCTCCTCCCTCTCTCTCCTCCCACTCTCTCCTCCCTCTCTCTTCTCCCTCCTCTCTCTTCTCCCACTCTCTCCTCCCCATCTCTTCTCCCTCTCTCTTCTCCCACTATCTCCTCCCTCTCTCTCCTCCCTCTCTCTTCTCCCTCTCTCTTCTCCCTCTCTCTTCTCCCTCTCTTCTCCCTCTCTCTTCTCCCTCTCTCTCTTCCCTCTCTCTTCTCCCCCTCTCTTCTCCCTCTCTCTTCTCCCCTCTCTTCTCCCCCTCTCTTCTCCCTCTCTCTTCTCCCCCCTCTCTTCTCCCTCTCTCTTCTCCTTCTCTTCTCTCTTCTCCCTCTCTCTTCTCCTTCTCTCTTCTCCCTCTGTCATCCCTCTCTCCAACCCTCAGTACTAATAACACCAGAGTGGGTCTTTCCTTGTGCTTGTTACACAGTGACAATAAGACGTGCCCTGAGCCAGAGCCGGAAATAAATTATTTACCAACTCTCTCTTGTTCTCCTTCCTCTGTTTTTTCATTGAACTCTTGTTCTGGTATTGTACACACACTGTTCCACACTGTTAGATGTTAAACACCCTGAAACATTCTGTTCCATGCCTGTCTGTGCTCATAAGTCACACACACACACACACACTAGATCACTCATGCACGCAAACACTCCCTGCTACACACACACACTCCCCATGACTTACATGGCAGCTACAGGCCTCTGAGGTCTCTTTCTGCTTGGATGAACACGTGAAGGGCGAAAGAGGGTGTTAAAACAAAAGGAGAGAAGACAATCATCAGCACAGCTCCTGACAAGCGTATGAGTGGTAATTAATTTGATTAGAAAGAGACAATTAAATCCATGATCTGACTTCATATCATCCCTCCCTCTCTCTGTCTGTATCTCCCTGGCGTTGGCAGTTGGCACTGGCTGGCAGTGTCTTCACCAGCGAGCTGACACAACTTGACAAGAGCCCGTCCTAGAGCACTGACGCTTTGGCGTCGACTTCAACTACAAGAGCTCAATAATGATCACGGCTAGATACACAGCCTTCGGAAAGTATTCAGACCCCTTGACTTCTTCCACATTTTGTTACGTTACAGCCTTATTCTAAAATTGATTAAATAGTTTTTTCCCTCCTCAATCTACACACAATACTCCATAATGACTTTGCGTGTTCAGCATGTATCAACACAGACGTATCAACACAGACGTATCAACACAGACGTATCAACAGACACACACACGTACACGCGCACAATGCCACATAAAGCCTCTAGAGTTAGAAGTGTCTAACACTTCTACTATATTTCAACTCTTTCACTCCCTCTAAGACACTCATATGTTTCACTTCTTCTTCTTCTTCTTCTTCTTCTTCTTCTTCTTCTTCTTCTTCTTCTTCTTCTTCTTCTTCTTTTTCTTCTTCTTCTTCTTCTTCGTCTTCGTCTTCTTCTCTCGCTCTCTCGCTCTCTCGCTCTCTCGCTCTCTTTCTCTCTCTCTCATCCCTCGTTCCAGATCAATGCTCACAGAAAGGACTTGTTCTAGCACAAAGCACCCTGGGTCCCTGACATGTCTGTGTGAACCCAAGACAATACATCCCTATGTGTCTCTACAGGGACCTGAAAGAGTGTTCATTACTGGAGAAAGACTCATATATTTCCTCCAGGACATAAAAGAGCATTGTTACCCCTCTGTTCTGTTCTCACCCTACACAAAACGTGTTAGATTTCACTAAAGATTTCAGATCGTCACAAGAAGCAGAAGTTCATCACAATACGAGAGGGAGCGAGAAAAGGGCGAGAAAGAAGAGACTGATGAATGTGAAAAAGAAAGGAAGAGGAGAAAACGAGGTGAAAGAGAGAAAAATAGTGATGAATCGATAACTCCATAGATTGTAAAATATCTGTAGCTCAGAGGATTTTTGAAATTCAACAGCCTTGGGACTTGGGGAGAGAAGGAAGGAGGCTGTTGTTGAGTGTTTTAATACATACATACATACATAGACACACACACACACACACACACACACACACACACACACACACACACACACACACACACACACACACACACACACACATACACACACACACACACGCACTTTGAAAGGCCCTTCCCTGAGTCTTTGGTCTCATAATGGTTGTATAGTAAGACTATTATCAGCCCAGGAGGGGAGTGTTCAGCTACCCCTCCATACCCCTCTACCACCACACACAACGACACAATACACCACGCTCCTTTCAACAGCTGCTTGTGCATCTTCCATCATCCACCCAGCACTCAACTAATTTGGACAATTTGACGGAGGATAATCGACCCCCTCGGAACAGAGCCAAAGAAACTCAATTACACACACACAACCACACAAACACACAAGCTCAGTTTCACAGAGACCATGGGAGATATAGTTGAGGTGTAGACATAGGTTGAAATATTATTTTTTATTTGTTTTTTATTTCACCTTTATTTAACCAGGTAGGCCAGTTGAAAACAAGTTCTCGTTTACGTCTGCGACCTGGCCAAGATAAAGCAAAGCAGTGCGATAAAAACAACAACAACACAGAGTTACACATGGGATAAACAAAACGTACAGTCAAAAACACAATAGAAAATCTATATACAGTGTGTGCAAATGTAGTAAGTTATGGAGGTAAGGTAATAAATAGGCCATAGTGCAAAATAATTACAATTTAGTATTAACACTGGAGTGATAGATGTGCAGAAGATGATGTGCAAATAGAGATACTGGGATGCAAATGAGCAAAATAAATAACAATATGGGGATGAGGTAGTTGGATGGGCTAATTACAGATGGGCTGTGTACCGGTGCAGTGATCGGTAAGCTGCTCTGACAACTGATGCTTAAAGTTAGTGAGGGAGATAAGAGTCTCCAGCTTCAGAGATTTTTGCAGTTTGTTCCAGTCATTAGCAGCAGAGAACTGGAAGGAATGGCAGCCAAAGGAGGTGTTGGCTTTGGGGATGACCAGTGAGATATACCTGCTGGAGCGCAGACTACAGGTTGCTATGGTGACCAATGAGCTAAGATAAGGCGGGGATTTGCCTAGCAGAGATTTATAGATGACCTGGAGCCAGTGGGATTGGCGACGAATATGTAGTGAGGGCCAGCCAACGAGAGCGTACAGGTCACAATGGTGGGTAATATATGGGGCTTTGGTGACAAAACGGATGGCACTGTGATAGACTACAGCCAATTTGCTGAGTAGAGTGTTGGAGGCTATTTTGTAAATGACATCGCCGAAGTCAAGGATCGGTGGGATAGTCAGTTTTACGAAGGCATGTTTGGCAGCATGAGTGAAGGAGGCTTTGTTGCGAAATAGGAAGCCGATTCTAGATTTAACTTTGCATTGGAGATGCTTAATGTGAGTCTGGAAGGAGAGTTTACGGTCTAACCAGACACCTAGGTATTTGTAGTTGTCCACATATTCTAAGTCAGACCCGCCGAGAGTAGTGATTCTAGTCGGGCGGGCGAGTGCAAGCAGCATTCGATTGAAGAGCATGCATTTAGTTTTACTAGCGTTTAAGAGCGGTTGGAGGCTACGGAAGGAGTGTTGTATGGCATTGAAGCTCGTTTGGAGGTTTGTTAACACAGTGTCCAATGAAGGGCCAGATGTATACAAATGGCACCCTATAACACACTACTTTTGACCAGGATCCAAAAAGGAGTCTGATCAGTAGTATTGCACAACACAGTGAATAGGGTGCCATTTGGGACGCAGTCATTAAAACATATCTTGATCTCAGAGAGGCTGTTCACTATCAAATAAGATTGGAATCCTTTTCACAAGACAAAATGGAGAAAGAGATGTCTTGATTAGTTCTATCTATCGGTACAGAACAACAAAAGACCCAATTGGTGGTGACCTTCAGAAAGACGCATGCCTTGCAGACAATGCCCTATCCATTACACATACTCTCTTTATCAAACGAGCACAGGAAACATTGAAAGGTAACTCGCTTTTATTAACACCCAAATAAAAGCTAAGGAGCAGAGGAGGAGGGATGTGAAAGGGAGGCTAGGAAAGTGATAAAAGCAATATAATCTAGGCATATTCAACACAAAACGTTAATAGATTTGGCACAATTCACAGACAACCATAGGCCTTTGGCCATTTTCAAAAATCTCCCTTCAACATGTTTAGATGCACACTGACAAGAACAAGTGAGATTTGGGGGATATAACAAAACATACTTTTGAAGGAATGAAAGTCCATGTAATGAAAAAGTCCCACATTTGTACAAGACAAGATGATCTTGTTCAACCGGCTTATAAGTCTTGTCACATTATCTAGCTACAGTTCTTGATTTGATTTGAACTAGAACAAGAGATTCCGTCCTTGCATCTTAAACTCTTGTCTGAGTGGGATGGAGAAAACTCTCAGATCTTAGACCAAACTCGTCAGGATTGAAACCCCCTTGACCCGAACAGAATCATAGCCTGCATCCCAAATGGCACCTTATTCCCTTCATAGTGCACTACTTTTGACCAGGACAAATAGGGCTCTAGTTAAAGGTAGCGCGCTATATCAGGAATAGGGTGCCATTTGGGATGCATACAGAGTCAGACAGTGTATAAGAAGTGTAGTGAAGATTACATGGTACTTATGGACCCGGCAGAGCTACAACAGAACAGAGGGAACTACAAGTGAAGCTCTTACATCGCTGGTAAAGTGGAAATGCTTCAATCTTACCTCTTCACAACCAATCTATTACTGAGCTGTGTGTCGATGTGTGTTGGATTTTCCTCCTCATAACTCTTTACAGAAACTATCATCTCTCAGATCCTTCACATTCACTTGGGTTCAGTTTATAGGCGGTAAGAGTTTGCGGCACGCCAGCCAAAAGTCAAAATAGAAATGGAAACATCTTCGTAAATAAATCTGGAATGATTTCCTTTACTTTCCTTTGAGGCGAAGCCATTTTTAAAAGTGTAACAAGATAACAGTCAAGTTTATCGCTTAAAAAACATAATGTCATTCAAAAAAAAAAAGTGTTGAAGCACATTTTTTGTTAAGCACAGATTTGTTCTTCTTTAATGCGTGTCCAGATGTATTTGAGGAGTCAGTTCAAAGTGCGTTAGGTGTCCCAGATTTAGAAACGCAATGCAGCTCTTCATTTTGACAAAGAATACTTCAGTTGTAGAACTTGGCTGTCGTTCTTTCTGCAGTAGATTCTATCATTAAGTTGTTAGTCTGTAAGGGTTCTTATCTGGATCCAGCAGTGGGTCTCTCCTGTTTCTGACTGGATCAAGGGAACACCTGTTGAAATGTTCCAGAACACTGGAACACCTGAGCCCGGTATGATAAGAGAAGAGGTAAAACACAAGTGGACACACACACACTGGCATATACACACACTCATACTCGCACACACACACACACACACACACACACACACACACACACACACACACACACACACACACACACACACACACACACACCTATGTAGTGACCAAAGCAGATGGAGAGAGTGATTTTTTAAAAAGAGACATTCTAGAAAGAAAAACAACATGTCTGATCTTTGTACTGATAGCAGAGGAACAAGCAACATGTGCTTTGAGGGAGGTTCACCAATATAATTACCATCCATTCTCAATGCATCTGCCTCATGGTACAGTGCTGTGAAAAAGTATTTGCCCCCTTTCTAATTTTATCTACTTTTGCATATTTTTGATCTTCAACCAAAACCTAATATTAGATAAAGGGAACCTGAGTGAACAAATAACACAACAATTACATACTTATTTCATTTATTTAATAAACAAAATTATGCAACACCCAATGCCCCTGCGTGAAAAAGTAATATCCCCCTTACACTCAATAACTGGTTGAGACATTCTAGAAAGAAAAACAACAACATGTCTGATCTTTGTGCCACCTTTAGCTGCAACGACTACAACCAAACCCTTCCTGTAGTTGTTGATCAGTCTCTCACGTTGCTGTGGAGGAATTTTGGCCCACTCTTCCATGCAGAACTGCTTTAACTCTGCAACATTTGTGGGTTTTCAAGTCCTGCCACAACATCTCAATTGGGATTAGGTCTGGGCTTTGACTAGGCCATTCCAAAACTTCAAATTTGTTGCCATTTTCATGTAGCCTTGTTTGTGTGTTTTGGATCATTGTTTTGCTGTATGACCCAGCTGCGCTTCAGCTTCAGCTCACAGACGGATGGCCTGACCTTCTCCTGTAGAATTCTCTGATACAGAGCAGAAATCATGGTTCCTTCTATTAATGCAAGTCATCCAGGTCCTGAGGCAGTAAAGCATTCCCAAACCATCACACTACCACCACCATGCTTCAAGGTTCTTACTGTGGAATGCAGTGTTTGGTTTTTGCCAGGCATACTCGGACCCATGTCGCTAAAGGTGGCACAACCAGTTATTGAGTGTAAGGGGGCAATAACTTTTTCACACAGGGAAATTGGGTGTTGCATAACTTTGTTAATAACATCATTTGTTGTTATTTGTAAACTCAGGTTCCCTTTATCTAATATTAAGGTTTTGGAATAAGATCTGACAACGTTCATTATAAAAAAATATGCAAAAAGAACAGAGAAAATCAGAAAGGGGGCAAATACTTTTTTACTGTAACTGCCTGGTGACAAGCCAAGCAAAGACATGCAAAAACAGACAGACAGACACAATTATTGGTTATATTGGCCTATCTCGCCCTTTATCTATCTCTCTCTCTTTCTCCAGATACAGTGAGGGGAAAAAGTATTTGATCCCCTGCTGATTTTGTACGTTTGCCCACTGACAAAGAAATGATCAGTCTATAATTTTAATGGTAGGTTTATTTGAACAGTGAGAGACAGAATGACAACAAAAAAATCCAGAAAAACGCATGTCAAAAATGTTAGAAATTGATTTGCATTTTAATGAGGGAAATAAGTATTTAACCCCCTCTCAATCAGAAAGATTTCTGGCTCCCAGGTGTCTTTTATACAGGTAACGAGCTGAGATTAGGAGTACACTCTTAAAGGGAGGTGTATAAAAGACACCTGTCCACAGAAGCAATCAATCAATCAGATTCCAAACTCTCCACCATAGCCAAGACCAAAGATCTCTCCGAGGCTGTCAGGGACAAGATTGTAGACCTACACAAGGCTGGAATGGGCTACAAGACCATCGCCAAGCAGCTTGGTGAGAAGGTGACAACAGTTGGTGCGATTATTCGCAAATGGAAGAAACACAAAATAACTGTCAATCTCCCTCGGCCTGGGGCTCCATGCAAGATCTCACCTCGTGGAGTTGCAATGATCATGAGAACGGTGAGGAATCAGCCCAGAACTACACGGGAGGATCTTATCAATGATCTCAAGGCAGCTGGGACCATAGTCACCAAGAAAACAATTGGTAACACACTACGCCGTGAAGGACTGAAATCCTGCAGCGTCCGCAAGGTCCCCCTGCTCAAGAAAGCACATATACAGGCCCATCTGAAGTTTGCCAATGAACATCTGAATGATTCAGAGGAGAACTGGGTGAAAGTGTTGTGGTCAGATGAGACCAAAATGGAGCTCTTTGGCATCAACTCAACTCACCGTGTTTGGAGGAGGAGGAATGCTGCCTATGACACCAAGAACACCATCCCCACCGTCAAACATGGAGGTGGAAACATTATGCTTTGGGGGTGTTTTTCTGCTAAGGGGACAGGACAACTTCAACGCATCAAAGGGACGATGGACGGGTCCATGTACCGCCAAATCTTGGGTGAGAACCTCCTTCACTCAGCCAGGGCATTGAAAATGGGTCATGGATGGGTATTCCAGCATAACAATGACCCAAAACACACGGCCAAGGCAACAAAGGAGTGGCTCAAGAAGAAGCACATTAAGGTCCTGGAGTGGCCTAGACAGTCTCCAGACCTTAATCCCATAGAAAATCTGTGCAGGGAGCTGAAGGTTCGAGTTGTCAAACGTCAGCCTCGAAACCTTAATGACTTGGAGAAGATCTGCAAAGAGGAGTGGAACAAAATCCCTCCTGAGATGTCTGCAAACCTGGTGGCCAACTACAAGAAACGTCTGACCTCTGTGATTGCCAAAATCCTTGCCACCAAGTACTAAGTCATGTTTTGCAGAGGGGTCAAATACTTATTTCCATCATTAAAATGCGAATCAATTTATACAATTTTTGACATGCATTTTTCTGGATTTTTTTGTTGTTATTCTGTCTCTCAATGTTCAAATAAACCTACCATTAAAATTATAGACTGATCATGTCTTTGTCAGTGGGCAAACGTACAAAATCAGCAGGGGATCAAATACTTTTTTCCCTCACTGTATCTCTATCTTTCTATATCTACTGTCCCCATCTGTCTGCCTACCTCTCTTCCTCCGTCTTCTGCATCTTTGCCACTTTCATTCGCTCTTCATCTCTTTTTTAAATCTTTTTTTATTAAAGAAATAATCTATCTTTATTCGTTTTTTTAATCACTTTATCTCTTTTCAAACTACTCTTGTTCCCACTCTCCCACTTTTCCTCCTACCCTCCATCCCTATAAGCCATGTGGTCCAGCAGTGCTAACAGACTCAGGGTTATTGGTGTCAGAAGCTCCTCGTCTCACTTACGAGGTGACGCCACGGCTGTTCTCGAGGCCACATGCAGGTGTGAGTGGCTGATGCACTCGATACACTGTGAGGAGAGAGGAGGAAGGAAGGAAGGGGGAAGGAGAGAAAAAGAGGACAGGAGTCTATTCACTGTTATCCTCCTACAGAGACCCTAATTTAGCTGTCAGAAATCTGCGGATGCCTCCTGCACGCTAACCCCTTTCAGCAGACAACACACTCTAACACATAGGCCGTCAAACAATCACACTGCATTAAACCTCCACTAGACTTCAGTAACAAAGCGTAGAAATACTATTGTCAACACTATCACTGCTGTGATGGAACTATGTGTACTCTGGTCAACATTAGTGAACTATTTTTCTTTCATTATTTAACCTTCATCTATCCAGAAAGTCACATTGAGGTCAGAAGACCTCTTTAACAATGGAGACCTGTCCAAGAGGAGAATGGAGACTAGGGGTGTCAGTTGAGACACAGCCTGTCTGTTTCTCTTCCATTCTCGTCCACGGCACAGACGTTGAGCAGACATTGCACAGCCGTTGCGTGGACGTTGCAGCCTCGGGTCTCTCTAGCGTTGTTGTTAAACAGTGTGATCGCAGGAGGCCTGTTCCCTCTCTCTAGCTCTCTCTCTCTCTTGCAAATCTCTTCTTTCTCTCTCACTCTCTCTCTCTCCCCACCTCTCTCAACCTCTCTCTATCTCTCCATCTCTCTGTTTCCATTTCCACCTATCTTTCTCTCTCTCCTCTCCTCTCTTGCTCTCCATCTCTCTCTGTTTATTAATGAGGTAGTTTTCACACAAGGTTGGCTCTGAGCTGACCTAAATACTATTTTAACCATCACAACACTCTCTTCCTCAAATCAAATCAATTGTATCTGCTTCGTAAACAACAGGTGTAGACTGACAGTGAAATGCTTACTTACGGGTCCTTTTCCAACTATACAGAATTAAAGAAAGACTTTAAAAAACACGAGGAATAAAGAAATGCACTGTGAATAATGAATAACAGTAACGTGTCAAAATAACATGGCTATATACAGGGAGTCAAAATAACATGGCTATATACAGGGAGTCAAAATAACATGGCTATATACAGGGAGTCAAAATAACATGGCTATATACAGGGAGTCAAAATAACATGGCTATATACAGGGAGTCAAAATAACATGGCTATATACAGGGAGTCAAAATAACATGGCTATATACAGGGAGTCAAAATAACATGGCTATATACAGGGAGTAGAAAATAACATGGCTATATTACAGTTTTTCTCAATTGTTTACACACAAATACTGGTACTTGAGACACAATGACCGCAACATGTAACTCATGCACCAACCCCCTGAACCAATTCTGCTAAACTACAAGCACAATTCCGGCTTTACACTCAAATTGCAGTTCTACAACACACTTTTTTCAAAACACTACACACAAATCTTTGCATTTGGCACAATTTTCATGCAGAAAATCTATTGTTTTCACAATGAACACACTGCCATTCAAATATGCACACTGACTCATCACATGGGCAAACACCCGTCACACAGTTTTACAATTAGCAATCAGAGCTTTAGCATAAAAGGGCAACAGGTGAGCTCTTCTGTTTTGGAGCAATGGATGCCAACATTGGAAACAGAGGCAGAGCCAGAGGAGTGAGAGTAAGAGGAGGAGGACGGGGAGGACAAGGACGAGGACGAGGACGAGGACGAGGAAGGCCAATCTCTGATGAGATCCGAGCCACTTTGGTTGATCATGTGGTCAACCATGGTCTAACAATGAGGGAGGCTGGGCAAAGAGTACAGCCAAATTTGAGCAGGTACACTGTAACATCCATCATCCGGACATTCCGAAATGAGAATAGGTAAGAAATCTACTCTCACTAGAAAATTGCAGTACTGCATATCAATACAGTACTCAATGAGTACAGTAGTACAGTATTGCCTGTGGACTGTTCTGTAGGACTGTAAAAATAAAGTATGTTTCAAGTATTTGGGAAATGTATTTCTACTTTGTATTTACAGCATTTTACTATTTGTTTGGCAGAACTGAAATATTACCAACACAAGGTGGTCGGGAACGTGTTCTGTCTCCTGAACAGGAAACTGAAATCATGAACATGGTCCTAGAAAATAACGCCATAACATTACGGCAAATACAAAGAAAAATAATAGAAAACAATGAGATATTTCAAAATATTGATAGGGTAAGCTTATCAACACTGGACCATGTCTTGCGCAGAAATAATCTCAGGATGAAGCAGGTCTACAGGGTGCCATTTGAACGCAATTCAGAAAGAGTCAAAGAATTGCGATATAACTATGTGCAAGTGAGTCCTATACAATCCCACAATTGATGCATACTCTCTTTTTGTGGATTCAACCTCACAAAAAGACAAAAGAGGGGAAGGAATATCATCGGCCAGCGTGCCATTGTTCAAGTCCCTGGCCAGCGTGGAGGGAACATCACAATGTGTGCAGCGATTACCCACCACGGCGTCAACCATCACCATGCTACCCTTGGCCCCTACAACACCGCCCATCTGATCACATTCCTGGACACCCTACACAACACACTCATTCCACCAGAGTAGATGGCCCAGAGAGCTCAGGTACGTTGTCATTTGGGACAACGTAAGTTTCCACAGGGCTGCTCTGGTTCGTAACTGGTTCACTGCCCACTCACGCTTTTTAGTTGTTTATCTCCCTCCATATTCTCCATTCCTCAATCCTATTGAGGAATTTTTTTCTGCCTGGAGATGGAAAGTGTATGACCGAAATCCACAAACGCGTATACCTCTTCTCCAAGCTATGGAAGATGCATGTGGAGATATAGCAGCTGATGCTTTTCATGGCTGGAATCGCCATGCTAGGCGATATTTCCCCCGCTGCTTGGCCAGGGAAAACATTGCTTGTGATGTGGATGAGGTGCTGTGGCCAGACCGCAACAGAAGAGAGGATGCAGCATATATATATATATTTTTTTTTTTACTGTAACTGTATACATTAAATTCTTCTGTTTTGTATGTAGACCACTGTATTTGCAACTTTGTGTTGGTTGGGAATGGGATGTACACTGTGTACATTGTTTTTGTGGGAAAAATGAAATATATTTGTTACCGTGTATTTGTGTGTTCTGAGTATAAAAACAATATTCTCAAATATTTTACAACACACTTATGTATGTACTGTCTGTAGTAATGGCAACACTGAACCAAAAAAAGGCCTAAGTCATTATGATGAATGGAGAAGAAGTGTTTTCCATTCATCATAGTGTTTTACATTGAGCACATCAGTGTTCAACTGGTTCTTATAAATGTCTATTCATATGATGGTTTGTGTGTGTCATTTGAAAACAAAATACCATTTTGATAAGAAATAACATTGTTTTGAATGTAAAGTTTCATTTTGCTGGAGAATTGACGGGTTTTGCCCATTGTGTGTGTGTTTTTTGATTTGTGTGTAGAGTTCTGAGAATATGAGGCATGCTTTCAGAAAATGTGTGTAAACAATCGAGAAAAACTGTAAGGGAATACCAGTACTGAATCGATGTGCAGGTGTACAAGGTAATTGAGGTAGCTATGTTTATATAGGTAGGGGTAAAGTGACTAGGCAACAGGATAGATAATAGACAGTAGCAGCAGCATATGTGGTGAGAGTATGCATAAGCTCTAATATGCCTATGGGTGTTTTGAATTAAACATCACCTTAACAACGCTGT
>NC_139992.1:38895994-38933494 GCF_964263955.1 Coregonus lavaretus | reverse complement strand
CCAAATATGAGATGTCACATTCCGTTTGGTTCTACGCTACACCCTCCCCCCTCCTCACTCTCACACACACACACACACACACACACAATTTTATTAAATTCCTTCTCGACATGGCACTCACACAATATGGATTCGCATTCCATCCCAGCAGAGATGTTTGTATCTGCATGTTGAGTTAATGGTTTTAGATTCCATTACAAATCACAGAGCGTTTAATCAGAGTGTGTGTGGTAAGGAGGTCCCAGCTCACCTCATGGTACACGTAGATAGACGGAGAGAGAGAGAGAGAGAGAGAGAGAGAGAGAGAGAGAGAGAGAGAGAGAGAGAGAGAGAGAGAGAGAGAGAGAAAAGCATGTAGAGGCAATTATCGCACAAGACTCTTGCTTTTCATTGGTTACATCCCTGGGAATTGATTATTACATGACAATGAACACATTTCGATAAAGTTATGACATGTTTATAAACACTACTAAGTATCCATTTTAGACCCAGTTATTACATGTTAATAGACACCAGTATCTAAGTGATAAGTGATGTATTTACCAGCTTATAGAGTATTTGTAATGTTTCTCTTGAGACACTATAATCACAGGTAATTAATCAACTAAAGAGAAGAAAGAATATTGGGAGGCAGTTCGTATAAGTACCTCTAGAGTATTCTATAAAACGATCGGTTGTAGTCTAACAATTCTCCCACTGATGGTTGTGTTTAGTTGTTTAATGATCCTAATTGGATATAACCCAACCATACAGAGAGGTGGATGATAATCAAACTACCTGTTTTCTGTTTTCTATTTTCCTTGCTCGTTTTCGCTCTCTGTTCAAGGAGAGAGAGCCTCAGGGGAATAATCTTTCTATTAACACACAGGAGGGGAGCTATACCACATGAAGAATACAATACTCTGTACACTTCTCTCTCTCACACACACACACACACACACTCACACAGAGGGAGGGATAGAGAGCTTTTTCTCACCTGAGGAGAACAAACCAAAAACCAGGTAATGTTTATTTATGAACACTCTTGAAAGCGTTGCACGCCGAGCGGTGTGGGGTTATTGAACATCACTCTGAATGCTCTATTATATTTAGATATAGAATGTAGCCGTATTGATGTTTAATTGATGTGCATTTTATGATGGTTAAATAAGGCTCCAGGGTTGGGTTGATCACACACTGACCCGAGCTTTAGGTTAAAAGCTGAATGTCCGCTGTTCTGAACGTGCCCCGTTAAATCCATTGATGTTTGATTCATTTGTTCTGTGTGTGTGTGTGTGTGTGTTTGTGTGTGTGTGTGTGCGTTGTATGAATACCCTGGCCCTAAGATTGAAGAGCTGAAGGTTATTGATGTTTGAAGGATGGGTCTCTTGCTCTATTTATCCCTACAGTCTACAGGGTATTGCCTGTGTCAAGCAGGGCTTTGCTGCTGCTACATTATATGCTGTGCTACGCTAACTAACCGACTCTAGGTAATTATATAGAGCACTGCCAATACACCACGTAGAATTGGATTACATGTACACTAGATATGGCTATGGCCTCTGTCACTGGGCTTCCTGGGAAGACTCATACTGGGAATACAATGGACATATTGGGCATGCTGGGACACACACACACACACACACATATACACACACATAAGGGAATACAAAATCAACATATTGTGCGTGCTGGGGGACTATGAGGAACACACACACACACATTAGGGACTATGAGGTATACCGCTAGGACAATCTGTCACCCACTGAGAAGGTCTGGGTGACAGATGATGTGTTCCCACTGCAGCCTGTGGAGAGTGTGTGTGTGTGTGTGTGTGTGTGTGTGTGTGTGTGTGTGTGTGTGTGTGTTTGTGTGTGTGTGTGTGTGTGTTTGTGTGTACGCGTGTGTGTGTCTGTGTGTCTGTGTGTACGCGTATGTGTGTGCACGCGCGTGTGTGTGTGTGTGTTTGTGAGTACAGACCGCCAGGGTTAGGCCACACACCAAATAGTGAGTGACATTAACCATAGCAATCCTACTGTTATTATGCTGCAATTATACAGTCCCATAACGATTCTACAGATACTATTCCTCCGCTGTTCAGTAAAAGCCAGTCATAGAAGTCAGTAGGCAGTCTGCAAGTGTCCCAATTGGCACCCTATTCCATCCATAGTGCACTACTTTCTAAGTGCACAATAGTGGGAATAGGGTGCCATTTGGGAGGTAGCCTCTGTACAGGCCTACAGTAGGTGGACGTGCGGTAGGTAGCGTATCCCCAGTGTGTTATTCCAAGGGCTATAAGCCCAGTTAAAAGGCTCTGTCCTACTCACTCTGTCTGCTGTATAAAACTACAGTTCAATCACCTCCATTACTCTCCATGTATTTATACTGCTACCCTGGGCTAAACACACCCTTTGTTACCAGCCACTAAAGAACTGACGGCTGGTATACACAGAGATGTGTGTTTGTGTGTGTGTGTGGTATATGCAGGGACCAGTGCAGGACAGTCATTCATCTCCTCAGCTCACATCCTCCATCAGCCTCTCTATCTGTTTATATCCTCAGCTGCTACACACACATATACAGTGGGGAAAAAAAGTATTTAGTCAGCCACCAATTGTGCAAGTTCTCCCACTTAAAAAGATGAGAGAGGCCTTTAATTTTCATCATAGGTACACGTCAACTATGACAGACAAAATGAGAAAAAAAAATCCAGAAAATCACATTGTAGGATTTTTTATGAATTTATTTGCAAATTAAGGTGGAAAATAAGTATTTGGTCAATAACAAAAGTTTCTCAATACTTTGTTATATACCCTTTGTTGGCAATGACACAGGTCAAACGTTTTCTGTAAGTCTTCACAAGGTTTTCACACACTATTTTGGCCCATTCCTCCATGCAGATCTCCTCTAGAGCAGTGATGTTTTGGGGCTGTCGCTGGGCAACACGGACTTTCAACTCCCTCAAAGATTTTCTATGGGGTTGAGATCTGGAGACTGGCTAGGCCACTCCAGGACCTTGAAATGCTTCTTACGAAGCCACTCCTTCGTTGCCCGGGCAGTGTGTTTGGGATCATTGTCATGCTGAAAGACCCAGCCACGTTTCATCTTCAATGCCCTGGCTGATGGAAGGAGGTTTTCACTCAAAATCTCACGATACATGGCCCCATTCATTCTTTCCTTTACACGGATCAGTCATCCTGGTCCCTTTGCAGAAAAACAGCCCCAAAGCATGATGTTTACACCCCCATGCTTCACAGTAGGTATGGTGTTCTTTGGATGCAACTCAGCATTCTTTGTCCTCCAAACACGACGAGTTGAGTTTTTACCAAAAAGTTCTATTTTGGTTTCATCTGACCATATGACATTCTCCCAATCCTCTTCTGGATCATCCAAATGCACTCTAGCAAACTTCAGACGGGCCTGGACATGTACTGGCTTAAGCAGGGGGACACGTCTGGAACTGCAGGATTTGAGTCCCTGGCGGCGTAGTGTGTTACTGATGGTAGGCTTTGTTACTTTGGTCCCAGCTCTCTGCAGGTCATTCACTAGGTCCCCCTGTGTGGTTCTGGGATTTTTGCTCACCGTTCTTGTGATCATTTTGACCCCACGGGGTGAGATCTTGCGTGGAGCCCCAGATCGAGGGAGATTATCAGTGGACTTGTATGTCTTCCATTTCCTAATAATTGCTCCCACAGTTGATTTCTTCAAACCAAGCTGCTCACCTATTGCAGATTCAGTCTTCCCAGCCTGGTGCAGGTCTACAATTTTGTTTCTGGTGTCCTTTGACAGCTCTTTGGTCTTGGCCATAGTGGAGTTTGGAGTGTGACTGTTTGAGGTTGTGGACAGGTGTCTTTTATACTGATAACAAGTTCAAACAGGTGCTATTAATACAGGTAACGAGTGGAGGACAGAGGAGCCTCTTAAAGAAGAAGTTACAGGTCTGTGAGAGCCAGAAATCTTGCTTGTTTGTAGGTGACCAAATACTTATTTTCCACCATAATTTGCAAATAAATTCATAAAAAATCCTACAGTGTGATTTTCTGGATTTTTTTTCCTTAATTTGTCTGTCATAGTTGACGTGTACCTATGATGACAATTACAGGCCTCTCTCATCTTTTTAAGTGGGAGAACTTGCACAATTGGTGGCTGACTAAATACTTTTTTCCCCCACTGTACATAGATGGAATCGTAACAAGTAGGGCAGACAGTATTGTTCTAGTAGACTGCAGTTCTGTCTATCCATTTGGGCACACACCACAGACACACACACACAAACACACACAGTTCTACGTGGACATTAGGGCTTTAGGGAGTCAGGAAGAGGATGTTACATCTAGAAGTCAAGAGGGTCACCAGTTCTAAAACAACTTTACAGCCCAACTACTTCCTGCTCCACAGCATTGTTTCCTGCTGCTGCTTCCGGCCACTGACCTCTTAGCCTAGCCCAGTTACACTTCATTGTGTATTATTGCACAGTATTTTGTGAAACTGCATCAACCACTCCATTCTGGGTCTCCATGTGTGGCTATGTTTCATAGACAGAGAGAGAAAGAGCAATAGAGAGAGAGGGAGAGAGAGAGAGAGAGAGAGAGAGAGAGAGAGAGGAGAGAGAGAGCGAGGGAGAGAGAGAGAGAGAGAGGGAGAGGGAGAGCGAGAGAGAGAGAGAGAGAGAGAGAGAGAGAGAGAGAGCGAGCGAGCGAGCGAGAGAGAGAGAGAGAGAGAGAGAGAGAGAGAGAGAGAGAGAGAGAGAGAGGAGCTAACCCATATGTCAGACAATATCATGCCCTGTGAGGCGTAGCACTCTAGTGGATCTGACAGAAAAACTATCTGATTTGAGGACAGAGCTTTCCGGCTGGCCGCGTTGGCAGCTGAAGAGACAGCAGTGACATGCCACAGTGATGTGTGTGTGTAGTCTGCTCTCTGAGGACCAGTGGTCAGGGCAGTACTCTCAGCTGGCCCTGTATTGTTGCTCTCCTCTCCTCCGACACACAAAGACCTCTCCATCTGGCCCAGGATGGACCCTATCCCCTATGTACTGTCCCCATAGTCCCTTATGTACTGTCCCACTCCACTGTCCCCATTGCCCCTGTGTGTCCCTACAGTCCCTGCATATGTTCTCTTCCCCTTGTCTCTGTGTCTGCAGTTCACAGTCAACATCAACCCTACTGTCCCTCAGCACTGTCCTCTTTGTCCTTCTGTCTATTCTCGGCCCCCCATTCACATCACTGTCCTGTCTTAACTGTCCTTATAGTCCTCACAGTGTTGCTCCTCTATTTCACAGTCCTGTCCTCAGCCCCTGTCCTTGTATAGGGTGAAGGCCTTGGCTAAGCACTAAAGGTCTCTCTCCCCTTCTCCCCTCTCTCTGTAGATCCACGCCAGTGATGTGATGGCTATTGGCTGCCCACTGTTCCGCTGGGGCGAATGGGAGGGCCTGATTGGCTGAATGGGTGGTGTAGTCATGGAAACTGGCCGGAGCCCTGTGTGACCCGGTGAAGGCCACATGAAAGCTGCTCAGTTAGGAAAGAGGCTGAAGCCTGATAATGTGATCTCTTTCATGTTGAGGCCATCAGGGTTATCAGGGTGGGTTTTGTTCCGTCTAGATACACTTTAGTGACAATGCTTTTTTTGGACGTTGAAGAGAACTGTCAGGAAAGTGACTTTTTTCAACTCACCACCATCACGCCCCTCTGCAGAGCCTCCACCAACCCTTGTCTTCTTTACCTACTAGGTCTATCTTTAACCTGTTTTAAGCCGTACAGTACGGAACTAGGGGAGAGTGAGTAAGTGTCTACAGTAGAGAACTAGGGAGGGGTGAATAAGTGTGTGTTTGGGATTCAGAAGTATGAAAATAGCAGCTGACCTACTAACGTCCCTGAAGAGATGACTTGGTGGACTGGATACCCATAAGAGAGAGGTTGCACCCTGGAACAGAGATAAAAAGAGAGAGAGAGAGAGAGAGAGAGAGAGAGAGAGAGAGAGAGAGAGAGAGAGAGAGAGAGAGAGAGAGAGAGAGAGAGAGAGAGAGAGAGAGAGAGAGAGAGAGAGAGGGGGGGGGGAGAGAGGGAGAGAGAGGGGGGAGAGAGAGAGGAGAGGAGGAGAGAGAGAGAGAGAGGGGAGAGAGAGGAGGGGGAGAGAGGAGAGAGATAGAGGGGAGAGAGAGGGAGAAAGAGAGCGGAGGTGGGAGAGGGTGCAAGATGGAGGGGAGGGGGAGAAGGAGGAGAGAGAGAAGAGTGAGTTAGACAAGTTACACAAAACAGATGTATATAAACAGACATACAGAGTCAGTCGCCACAGGTGCATAATATACAGCAGCTGAAAGAGAGAGTGAGAGGAGAGAGAAAAGGGAGAGAGTCAGTGACTCCAGGGTGGGTGTGTGTCTGCCTGCATGTGTGTGTGTGTGTGTGCGTGTGTCTGCCTGTAAGTGTGTGTCACTTCCCGGTGAAGAGCCCTCTGTAATCTGTATGTTAATACAGCCTGCCTGCCATCCCACTCTGCCTCGGCTGCTGGCATAGGAGATCAGCCATTAATAGAAAGTAAATGTGTTTGCAAAAAGGGGGACGAGTCACTTGAAATGGGACAAATGTATTCGTTATTGAGTTGAGTGTGACTGAGCGTGCCCAGTAGGTCAAGCATAGGCGAGGGAGGATAGTGGAATCACCTGCAGCGAGGCACTGACTGAACTACACACACTCTACTCTGACCTCCACACACTCATACTCAAATACACACACATACACAAATAGTATGCACGCAAATACACAGACAGCACGAATACATATACACACTGTGTACACTCAAAGACCGACACAGTCACTCTTAAACACATTCAGGCACAGTACACATACATATACACACACATACATACACACAGACATTCACAGACTCACCAATTATCAGCCTACACTCGCCTCTACTCTTGGCAAATATTTTACCGCATTTCCAAACAAAGACAAAAAAATTCCCACCATATTTTCTGTTAAAAAACAATCGCTCTTTCAGACATGTAGATAACAGTCGTTCAGACTATACCTCCCCCCCACACACACACACACACGGTTCCATTTATTACTATGTAAAAAGGTCACAATTTTCTCTGGCTATGCGCCCTACCGCTATTGATAATTTTATGCATAAACAAATGGCAAATTTGTGCCACATAAATATGTATTAGCAATTAATAATGTCCCGCATCTGAGGAGATGCCAGGTGCATGCCAAATAGGTCTGACTGGTCTGGGCTGAGATGGTGGCTTTGTGTTACAATACACTCTCCATCTCCTCTATGGTTGCAGCACAATGGCCATTTAGACACACCAGCACACACACACACACACACACACACTAATGTGTACGCAAACGCACGCACACATGGACATTGGACATACGCACACACACGCACGTACACACACACTTTCCATGGACTGAAAATACTTGCCACAAGGGCACCATGCTCTCATTGTGCCACCCTCTCTTCCAACTCCTGCTATGAACCACCAGCATCCATTACAATACACCTCTCCTCCAGCTCCTGTTCTAAACCACCAGCATCCATTACAATACACCTCTCCTCCAGCTCCTGTTATGAACCACCAGCATCCATTACAATACACCTCTCCTCCAGCTCCTGTTCTAAACCACCAGCATCCATTAAAATACACCTCTCCTCCAGCTCCTGTTATGAACCACCAGCATCCATTACAATACACCTCTCCTCCAGCTCCAGTTCTAAACCACCAGCATCCATTACAATACACCTCTCCTCCAGCTCCTGTTCTAAACCACCAGCATCCATTACGAAACACCTCTCCTCCAGCTCGTGTTCTAAACCACCAGCATCCATTAAAATACACCTCTCCTCCAGCTCTTGTTCTAAACCACCAGCATCCATTACAAAACACTTCTCCTCCAGCTCGTGTTCTAAACCACCAGCATCCATTAAAATACACCTCTCCTCCAGCTCCTGTTATGAACCACCAGCGTCCATTACAAAACACCTCTCCTCTAGCTCCTGGTATGAACCACCAGCATCCATTACAATACACCTCTCCTCCAGCTCCTGTTCTAACCCACCAGCATCCATTACAATAGACCTCTCCTCCATCTCCTGTTATGAACCACCAGCATCCATTACAATACACCTCTCCTCCAGCTCCTGTTCTAAGCCACCAGCATCAATTACAATACACCTCTCCTCCAGCTCCTGTTCTAAACCACCAGCATCAATTACAATACACCTCTCCTCCAGCTCCTGTTATGAACCACCAGCATCCATTACAATACACTTCTCCTCCAGCTCCTGTTCTAAACCACCAGCATCCATTACAATACACCTCTCCTCCAGCTCCTGTTCTAAACCACCAGCATCCATTACAATACACCTCTCCTCCAGCTCCTGTTCTAAACCACCAGCATCCATTACAATACACCTCTCCTCCAGCTCCTGTTATGAACCACCAGCGTCCATTACAAAACACTTCTCCTCCAGCTCGTGTTCTAAACCACCAGCATCCATTAAAATACACCTCTCCTCCAGCTCCTGTTATGAACCACCAGCGTCCATTACAAAACACCTCTCCTCCAGCTCCTGGTATGAACCACCAGCATTCATTACAATACACCTGTTCTCCAGCTCCTGTTCTAAACCACCAGCATCCATTACAATACACCTCTCCTCCAGCTCCTGTTCTAACCCACCAGCATCCATTACAATAGACCTCTCCTCCAGCTCCTGTTCTAAACCACTAGCATCCATTACAATACACCTCTCCTCCAGCTCCTGTTCTAAACCACCAGCATCCATTGCAATACACTTCTCCTCCAGCTCCTGTTATGAACCACCAGCATCCATTACAATACACCTCTCCTCCAGCTCCTGTTCTAAACCACCAGCATCAATTACAATACACCTCTCCTCCAGCTCCTGTTCTAAACCACCAGCATCAATTACAATACACCTCTCCTCCAGCTCCTGTTATGAACCACCAGCATCCATTACAATACACTTCTCCTCCAGCTCCTGTTCTAAACCACCAGCATCCATTACAATACACCTCTCCTCCAGCTCCTGTTCTAAACCACCAGCATCCATTACAATACACCTCTCCTCCAGCTCCTGTTCTAAACCACCAGCATCCATTACAATACACCTCTCCTCCAGCTCCTGTTATGAACCACCAGCATCCATTACAATACACATCTCCTCCAGCTCCTGTTCTAAACCACCAGCATCCATTACAATACACCTCTCCTCCAGCTCCTGTTATGAACCACCAGCATCCATTACAAAACACCTCTCCTCCAGCTCCTGTTCTAAACCACCAGCATCCATTACAATACACCTCTCCTCCAGCTCATGTTCTAAACCACCAGCATCCATTAAAATACACCTCTCCTCCAGCTCCTGTTCTAAACCACCAGCATACATTACAATACACCTCTCCTCCAGCTCATGTTCTAAACCACCAGCATCCATTAAAATACACCTCTCCTCCAGCTCCTGTTCTACACCAACATCATCCATTACAATACACCTCTCCTCCAGCTCCTGTTCTAAACCACCAGCGTCCATTACAAAACACCTCTCTTCCAGCTCCTGTTCTAAACCACCAGCGTCCATTACAATACACCTCTCCTCCAGCTCCTGTTCTAAACCACTAGCATCCATTACAATACACTTCTCCTCCATCTCCTGTTCTAAACCACCAGCATCCATCACAATACACCTCAGCAGAGAGAGACCAGGGACTGTTTATATAGTAGAAATGCCAAATGCATCCTTATTTCCACCCTCGCTTAAAGTAGTAATCATTGATCTGCCTTGGACGGATTGGAGTTACATTGGTACAGCTGAATACATAACTAATACATACTAAATCATATTGGAACAGGGAACCATGCTCCAAAGCCATACAGGGACATACAGTACACCATCAAGACAAGTCAATGGAGTGGTATCAACCACATAGAAACCATGTTTTTGATGTGTTTGATACCATTCCATTGACTCCATTCCAGCTATTATTATGAGCCGTCCTCCCCTCAGCAGCCTCCACTGCTCTGCAACAATTGATTACCATCTGCTAACACTGTCAGTGTAACCGGTGTGAAATGGCTAGCTAGTTAGCGGTGCGCACTAGTAGCATTTCAATCGGTGACGTCACTCTCTCTGAGACCTTGAAGTAGTTATTTCCCTTGCTCTGCAAGGGCCGCCGCGGCTTTTGTGGAGCGACGGGTAACGTTGATTTGAGGGTGACTGTTGTCAATGTGTGCAGAGGGTCCCTGGTTCAAGCCCAGGTAGGGGCGAGGAGAGGGACGTAAGCAACACTGTTACATCAGCAACATTGACAGAGGTTTTAGGAGAATAACTAGAGCTAAGTATACAGACCCTCTCTTTGTATTACTCAGTACTTTTCTATTCTCTTTTTATTACTTTGTTATTTACTGTTGTTTACTTGCCTACAATTTATGCTAAGATAGAGTCCATGTTAATAGTGACAGTAGCGTCTAACAGTGTGTGTTATTTTAGTCGTATGTCGGTGTAGGGAGAGGGGATATAACCTGGGGAGGCTAGTCCCCCTGTAGAGCACAATCACACACACACACACCTCAACTGTGTATCGGGCTCCTGAAGCACACACACAAAAACAAATAAATAAATACAGAGAGCGAGAGAGAGAGAGAGAGAGAGAGAGAGAGAGAGAGAGAGAGAGAGAGAGAGAGAGAGAGAGAGAGAGAGAGAGAGAGAGAGATAATCCATAGACTCTAATCCTTATCCTTATCGACTCAAACAGGAAATACATACAAGAAAATAAACATTTTCCCAAACACACAGTGTCTAAACTCTGGTGTCCAAACACCCAGCGCGCCCTAGACCTTCTGTCTGAGGACCAACTAGGATCACCCAGCCACATAATAATACACACAGGCACAAACGACCTGAGCAGGAAAGGGTGGCTACAGCACTCAAGGGAGTGATTGAAAAAGCTTCTTCTACTTCCCCCAACGCACAAGTGGTTGTCTCCACCCTGCTACCATGAAAGACTTCCACCCTGCTACCATACAGCGGGTAAACGCAAGTATTTCCTGTGACTGTGCCTCAAAACCAAATGTGTACCTGGCCCACCACTCCACCCTGGACTTCAACAGCCTTTACGGCAAGGTCCACCTATACAAGGCAGAAGTGCCCACCTTCGCCCGGATCCTAAAGGACATTGCCCTCAACCGCAGCCCCAAAATCTCACACAGGAGCAACAGATCAACAGACACCTCACCCAGACCAGCGAGACACTCTCCCAGACCTGCAGGACCCCCCCGGACCTACACATAGAGGACCCACGCCAAGAGGACCTACATACAGACCACAGAACCACCAGCCACATCCACACCCCCACCCCAACCAATCCACACCCCACCAAGTCAACCATGCCCACACCCCATTTAGGCCCCCTCAGATCAGACCTATGCCCCTCCTACCCACCCCTTGCCCCCCACTCCCGCATAGAGGGCCTCATTATGAAAGTAACACATACGCCCAGGCCGTGAACAGGCAAACAGGCCCAACCCCCACTCTTACACTAGCCCAAGCCAATGGCATGTACCAGAAGCTCAGCAGTCTCTGCTCACACTTACTGGTCTGAGGCCAAACCACACGACTAACAACATTGGACACTTTATGGAGCACAAAGCCTTCACTATCTCATCCTGGAATATCCAAGGCCTGAGGTAATCTGCCTTTGGCCTAAAGAGCAGGAACCTGGACTTCACCAAAGAAATCAGAAATACAGACATTGTCATCCTACAAGAAACATGGAATAGAGGAGATGGACCCACTGGTTGCCCTCTAGGTTACAGAGAGCTGGTAATACCATCCACCAAACTACCAGGTGTAAAACAGGGAAGGGACTCAGGGGGTATGCTAATTTGGTATAGAGCAGACCTAACTCACTCTATTCAATTAATCAAAACAGGAACATTTTACATTTGGCTAGAAATTCAAAAGGAAATTATATCAACAGAGAAAAATGTCCTCCTGTGTGCTAGCTATATCCCCCCACTAGAATCCCCATACATTAATGAAGACAGCTTCTCCATCCTGGAGGAGGAAATCAATCACTTCCAGGCCCAGGGACATGTACTAGTCTGTGGCGACCTACATGCCAGAACTGGACAAGAACCTAACACCCTCAGCACACAGGGGGACAAACACATACAGTGAGGGGAAAAAGTATTTGATCCCCTGCTGATTTTGTATGTTTGCCCACTGACAAAGACATGATCAGTCTATAATTTTAATGGTAGGTTTATTTGAACAGTGAGAGACATAATAACAACAAAATAATCCAGAAAAACGCATGTCAAAAATTATATAAATGTATTTGCATTTTAATGAGGGAAATAAGTATTTGACCCCTCTGCAAAACATGACTTAGTACTTGGTGGCAAAACCCTTGTTGGCAATCACAGAGGTCAGACATTTCTTGTAGTTGGCCACCAGGTTTGCACACATCTCAGGAGAGATTTTGTCCCACTCCTCTTTGCAGATTTTCTCCAAGTCATTAAGGTTTCGAGGCTGACGTTTGGCAACTCAAACCTTCAGCTCCCTCCACAGATTTTCTATGGGATTAAGGTCTGGAGACTGGCTAGGCCACTCCATGACCTTAATGTGCTTCTTCTTGAGCCACTCCTTTGTTGCCTTGGCCGTGTGTGTTTTGGGTCATTGTCATGCTGGAATACCCATCCACGACCCATTTTCAATGCCCTGGCTGAGGGAAGGAGGTTCTCACCCAAGATTTGACGGTACATGGCCCCGTCCATCTTCCCTTTGATGCGGTGAAGTTGTCCTGTCCCCTTAGCAGAAAAACACCCCCAAAGCATAATGTTTCCACCTCCATGTTTGACGGTGGGGATGGTGTTCTTGGGGTCATAGGCAGCATTCCTCCTCCTCCAAACACGGCGAGTTGAGTTGATACCAAAGAGCTCGATTTTGGTCTCATCTGACCACAACACTTTCACCCAGGTCTCCTCTGAATCATTCAGATGTTCATTGGCAAACTTCAGACGGATCTGTATATGTGCTTTTTGAGCAGGGGGATCTTGCGGTGCAGGATTTCAGTCCTTCACGGCGTAGTGTGTTACCAATTGCTTTCTTGGTGACTAGCTATGGTCCCAGCTGCCTTGAGATCATTGACAAGATCCTCCCGTGTAGTTCTGGGCTGATTCCTCACCGTTCTCATGATCATTGCAACTCCACGAGGTGAGATCTTGCATGGAGCCCCAGGCCGAGGGAGATTGACAGTTCTTTTGTGTTTCTTCCATTTGCGAATAATCACACCAACTGTTGTCACCTTCTCACCAAGCTGCTTGGCGATGGTCTTGTATCCCATTCCAGCCTTGTGTAGGTCTACAATCTTGTCCCTGACATCCTTGGAGAGCTCTTTGGTCTTGGCCTTGGTGGAGAGTTTGGAATCTGATTGATTGATTGCTTCTGTGGACAGGTGTCTTTTATACAGGTAACAAGCTGAAATTAGGAGCACTCCCTTTAAGAGTGTGCTCCTAATCTCAGCTCGTTACCTGTATAAAAGACACCTGGGAGCCAGAAATCTTTCTGATTGAGAGGGGGTCAAATACTTATTTCCTTCATTAAAATGTAAATCAATTCATAACATTTTTGACATGCGTTTGACTGTCTCTCACTGTTCAAATAAAACTACCATTAAAATTCAATCCCTTTTAGACAACTTCCTGGACAAAACATTTCACTGTAATAGTGAAGGTGTAAACTTGGCAGTAGAAAACCTAAACAGTATATTTGACCTCTCAGCTTCCCCATAAAATCTAAAAAACAGAAAACCAAAGAAAATTAACAACAATGACAAATGGTTTGATGAAGAATGCAAAAACCTATGAAAGAAATTGAGAAACCTATCCAACCGAAAACATAGAGACCCAGAATACCTGAGCTTACGCCTTCACTATGGTGAATCACTAAAACAATACAGAAATACACTACGGAAAAAGAAGGAACAGCATGTCAGAAATCAGCTCAATGTAATTGAAGAATCCATAGACTCTAACCACTTCTGGGAAAATTGGAAAACACTATACAAACAACGACTCGAAGAGTCGTCTATTTAAAAAAAACAGAGATTTATGGGTACACCACTTCTCCAATCATTTTGGCCCTATAACAAAGAACAAACAGCAAAAACATATACATGATCAAATACAAATCTTAGAATTAACTATTAAAGTCTACCAGAACCCACTGGATTCTCCAATTACATTGAATGAACTACAGGACAAAATACAAACCCTCCAACGCAAAAAGGCCTGTGGTGTTGATGGTATCCTCAATGAAATTATAAAATATACAGACCACAAATTCCAATTGGCTATACTGAAACTCTTTAACATCATTCTTATCTCTGGCATCTTCCCCAATATTTAGAACCAAGGACTGATCACCCCAAACCACAAAAGTGGAGACAAATTTGACCCCAATAACTAACGTGGGATATGCGTCAACAACAACCTTGGGAAAATCCTCTGCATTATCATTAACAGCAGACTCGTAAATTTCCTCAGTAAAAACAATGTACTGAGAAAATGTCAAATTGGCTTTCTACCAAATTACCGTACGACAGACCACGTGATCACCCTGCACACCCTAATTAACAAACAAACAAACCAAAACAAAGGCAAAGTCTTCTCATGCTTTTTTATTTCAAAAAAGCTTTTGACTCAATTTGGCATGAGGGTCTGCTATACAAATTGATGGAACGTGGTGTTGGGGGAAAAATATACAACATTATAAAATCCATGTACACAAACAAAATGTGTCCGCTCACCAACCAAGAATTCACAAAATGGGACAAACACCAAATTGAGACTCTGCATGCAGAATTCTGCAAAAATATCCTGTGTACAACGTAAAACATCAATTAATGCATGCATAGCAGAATCAGGCCGATACCCGCAAATTATCAAAATCCAGAAAAAAGCTGTTAAATTCTACAACCACCTAAAAGGAAGCCAATTCCAAACCTTCCATAACAAAGCCATCACCTACAGAGAGATGAACCTGGAGAAGAGTCCCCTAAGCAAGCTGGTACTGGGGCTCTGTTCACAAACACAAACAGACCCCACAGAGCCCCAGGACAGCGACACAATTAGACCCAACCAAATCATGAGAAATTAAGGAAATCTTTGACTATGTACAGACTCAGTGAGCATAGCCTTGCTGTTGAGAAATGCCGCCGTAGGCAGACCTGGCTCTAAAGAGAAGACAGGCTACGTGCACACTGCCCAAAAAATGAGGTGGAAACGGAGCTGCACTTCCTAACTTCCTGCCAAATGTATGACCATATTAGAGACACATACTTCCCTCAGATTACACAGACCCACGAAAACAAATCAAATTTGGATAAACTCCCATATCTATTGGGTGAAATACCACAGTGTGCCATCACAGCAGCAAGATTTGTGTCCTGTTGCCACAAGAAAAGGGTAACCAGTGAAGAACAAACACCATTGTAAATACAACCTATGTTTATGTTTATTCTGCATGCAGAATTCTGCAAAAATATCCTGTGTACAACGTAAAACATCAATTAATGCATGCATAGCAGAATCAGGCCGATACCCGCAAATTATCAAAATCCAGAAAAAAGCTGTTAAATTCTACAACCACCTAAAAGGAAGCCAATTCCAAACCTTCCATAACAAAGCCATCACCTACAGAGAGATGAACCTGGAGAAGAGTCCCCTAAGCAAGCTGGTACTGGGGCTCTGTTCACAAACACAAACAGACCCCACAGAGCCCCAGGACAGCGACACAATTAGACCCAACCAAATCATGAGAAATTAAGGAAATCTTTGACTATGTACAGACTCAGTGAGCATAGCCTTGCTGTTGAGAAAGGCCGCCGTAGGCAGACCTGGCTCTAAAGAGAAGACAGGCTACGTGCACACTGCCCAAAAAATGAGGTGGAAACGGAGCTGCACTTCCTAACTTCCTGCCAAATGTATGACCATATTAGAGACACATACTTCCCTCAGATTACACAGACCCACGAAAACAAATCAAATTTGGATAAACTCCCATATCTATTGGGTGAAATACCACAGTGTGCCATCACAGCAGCAAGATTTGTGTCCTGTTGCCACAAGAAAAGGGTAACCAGTGAAGAACAAACACCATTGTAAATACAACCTATGTTTATGTTTATTCTGCATGCAGAATTCTGCAAAAATATCCTGTGTACAACGTAAAACATCAATTAATGCATGCATAGCAGAATCAGGCCGATACCCGCAAATTATCAAAATCCAGAAAAAAGCTGTTAAATTCTACAACCACCTAAAAGGAAGCCAATTCCAAACCTTCCATAACAAAGCCATCACCTACAGAGAGATGAACCTGGAGAAGAGTCCCCTAAGCAAGCTGGTACTGGGGCTCTGTTCACAAACACAAACAGACCCCACAGAGCCCCAGGACAGCGACACAATTAGACCCAACCAAATCATGAGAAATTAAGGAAATCTTTGACTATGTACAGACTCAGTGAGCATAGCCTTGCTGTTGAGAAATGCCGCCGTAGGCAGACCTGGCTCTAAAGAGAAGACAGGCTACGTGCACACTGCCCAAAAAATGAGGTGGAAACGGAGCTGCACTTCCTAACTTCCTGCCAAATGTATGACCATATTAGAGACACATACTTCCCTCAGATTACACAGACCCACGAAAACAAATCAAATTTGGATAAACTCCCATATCTATTGGGTGAAATACCACAGTGTGCCATCACAGCAGCAAGATTTGTGTCCTGTTGCCACAAGAAAAGGGCAACCAGTGAAGAACAAACACCATTGTAAATACAACCTATGTTTATGTTTATTTATTTTCCCTTTTGTACTTTAACTATTTGCACATCATTATAACACTGTATATAGATATAATATGACACTTGAAATTTCTTTATTATTTTGGAACTTTTGTGAGTGTAACGTTTACTGTACATTTTTTATTGTTTATTTCACTTTTGTTTATTATCAATTTCACTTGCTTTGGCAATGTAAACATATGTTTCCCATGCCAATAAAACCCTTAAATTGAATTGAATTGAGAGACAGAGAGAGAGAGAGGGAGAGAGAGAGAGAGAGAGAGAGAGAGAGAGAGAGAGAGAGAGAGAGAGAGAGAGAGAGAGGACACAGGCCTTCTGTTCCATTGTGAGCAGGTCTTTAATAAGGATCAGATAAACATGACCATTGTTAGCAGTAGCCAACCTCGTATTATAAACCATACATGAGAGCCACAGCTGGGCCAGGAGGGTTGGTTTGTGCGTATGTGTCTGCGTGTGTGCGTGTGCATCTGTGTGTCTTGAGTGTGTGTAGCTCAGTTGGTAGCACATGGCGCTTGCAACGCCAGGGTTGTGGGTTCGATTCCCAAGGGGGACCAGTATGAAAAAAGTATGAAAATGTATGAACTCAATACCGTCTACTAAATGACTAAAATGTCAAATCTAATGTAAAATGTGTGTGTGTGTGTGTGTGTGTGTGTGTGTGTGTGTGTGTGTGTGTGTGTGTGTGTGTGTGTGTGTGTGTGTGTGTGTGTGTGTGTTTGTGTGTAACCTCCTCCCAGAATCGCAGGGATGACAGAGGGATTTGTTTCGGGGTAGAAGGATTAACTGAGACTATGGCCGGGGCAGCAGCTCAGTTCCAGTTGGGTAAAACCTACGTCCCTAATCACTGGCGTAATCGGACTACTGTAATATCATAACAATCAGCAACACATCTGCCTATTCATTTCACCACTAATACAATAATAGTGATTAAACATCTGCTGACTGGGGCTCAGTGCAATCAAGAACAGAGATTCTGTCTCGCATCTGTTATGTAGGCTTTCTACCTGACCTCTATCCGATCTGTGTAACACACATAGAGAAAGAGATACACTGCGGTACTGCTGCCCTCCCCCCAGAACACCTTGGCCTACCCTCATCCAGCCCACATACCCCCACGTCACCCCATAGTCCACCCCCTAGGCCACAGCTTCAGACCTATCCTCCACCAGCCCTCCCCATCCAACCAACTGCTTGTCCTCTGTTACCACCCCACATCCAGTGAGTGAGCTCCAGACCTGCAGCCCAAATTACCCTCAGGTTCCCCCAGTCTGGGCCACTGACTGGGGTTTCCTGTCTGGAGCTCTGGATCTTTCGGGCCACAATGAAAGGCCTATTGTTCACCTAGGTGGTCCCTACAGGACTAACCCCCCTTGACATACACCCACACACAGATGGACCTACGCACACACATACGTATGCACACACACAAACATGCACACACATAAGCTACACAGACACACGCAAACACACACGCGCACACACACACACACATCCCCTAACCCTCTAATCATGGAGCAGGGGACAGGGAGCGGTGAGGCTAGCGGTGATAGTGGTAAATATTTAGGTGTGGGTTGTAACTACATTGTGTAATTCAGCCACAGCAGCTTCCTTCCTGTCTGACGATGTTTAGTCTCTGTCTGCTGTCGCTCGCTGATTCCTCTTAACTGATTGGTCCATTTGTACTCAGGAAGAATACTAGACCATAGATTATGAAGAATACACAGAATATGAAGAAAATGGAGGACACTAGTAGACTAAGAAAGAAAAGACACAAATAAGTAGAGAAGTGACACCCCCATTACACAGGTAAGAACCTCACTAATAGGTAGAGAAGTGACACACCCATCACACAGCTAAGAACCTCACTAATAAGTAGAGAAGTGACACCCCCATCACACAGGTAAGAACCTCACTAATAGGTAGAGAAGTGACACCCCCATCACACAGGTAAGAACCTCACTAATAGGTAGAGAAGTGACACCCCCATCACACAGGTAAGAACCTCACTAATAAGTAGAGAAGTGACACCCCCATCACACAGGTAAGAACCTCACTAATAAGTAGAGAAGTGACACCCCCATCACACAGGTAAGAACCTCACAAATAAGTAGAGAAGTGACACCCCCATCACACAGCTATCACACGGCCAATAAACACTGCTCTATAGATATAGAAATACATCTAGACAGAAGAAGAATAGTAAATAGTAAAAAAGGGAAGGAAAGAAGGGGCACAAGAGGGGGGATAGAGTACGGGTCAGTGCTATCCGGGATACTTGGGACGTCCCTACCCTAAACCCTAAACCCTAACCTTAACCCTTACCATTACCCTTAACCATAACCATAACCATAACCCTTACCTTTACCATTTTAAATTTAGACTTCAATGGGGGGTAGGAACGTCCCAAGGATCCCGGATAGCACAGACCATAGAGTAAGACAGAAAATGACAAATAAAGAAGTACAAGAGTAGAACAAGTAAAGTGACACTACAGAAGCAAAGCCCAAGAACGTTTCCACTGAAATGTTCTTGGTCATGTGTCATTAAATCAACACACACTCCATCACTGCTTCCCAGCATGGACGCTTCCACATTTCATTTACTGTAGTAATAATAACTGCTGTACAATGTAAATCAGCGTAAGCATGTTTATGTTGTAACCAAAACACACTATAGAGTTTTAGTGTAATGCAATGATGGGATCTAGAGTTTAATGTGTGATATTTTTACCATGTTGCCATGGAGCAGGAAAACTGGGCTATAGAAAACAAAGGAAAGAAAGGTAGATTTAGACCTCTCTGGATGATGTATGAAGTAAGGAAGAAAGTGTGTTTATTAACAAGAATGAATGCTTCACTGTAAATTACTCCTGCCTTCTCTCTCTTTCTCTGACTATACTGTCCACTTGGATCACAAGGCTCTGTGTGTTACATAATATGGCTCTGAGAGGATGGAGAGAGCAGTCCACTGTACAGACAGAGGAGAGCAGAGGAGAGGAGAGGAGAGGAGAGGAGAGGAGAGGAGAGGAGAGGAGAGGAGAGGAGAGGAGAGGAGAGGAGAGGAGAGGAGAGGAGAGGAGAGGAGAGGAGAGGAGAGGAGAGGAGAGGAGAGGAGGAGAAAAGAGAAGGAGAAGAGAAGAGAAGAGGACTGCTGCCGTCTCCCGACCTGTTACTCTCCTGTCTGCTCAATGTGCCCATTAGCTGCACTGACGGCCACACACACACACACACAGACACACACAGAAACACACACACAGGCATGATAGGCAGGGCAGACAGGGAGATGGCTGAAATGAAACTCTTGAACATGGTGTGTGTCTGACTGGGTGAATAAAACACACACACACACACACACACACAAGGCCGTTCTGCTCTGCGCACTCCTCCTGATGTCTCCATTCATCTCAACTGTCATACTCACACACCCACAGCATATTTCACTTCCTCTGTCAGCCCGATAAATTACAGCTCTCTCTCTCTCTCTTCTCCTCTCCGCTGCACTCCCCCTCTCTCCTCTTGACATCTTTCTCTCTCTATTTTCTCTGTATTTCTTTCACTCTCTCTTTACTTTTGTACATGAACTGTACACTATTATTCAAGGTTACACAATTGGCAGATCACATTATATATACAGTGGGGGAAAAAAGTATTTAGTCAGCCACCAATTGTGCAAGTTCTCCCACTTAAAAAGATGAGAGAGGCCTGTAATTTTCATCATAGGTACACGTCAACTATGACAGACAAAATGAGAAAAAAAAATACAGAAAATCACATTGTAGGATTTTTAATGAATTTCTTTGCAAATTATGGTGGAAAATAAGTATTTGGTCAATAACAAAAGTTTCTCAATACTTTGTTATATACCCTTTGTTGGCAATGACACAGGTCAAACGTTTTCTGTATGTCTTCACAAGGTTTTCACACACTGTTGCTGGTATTTTGGCCCATTCCTCCATGCAGATCTCCTCTAGAGCAGTGATGTTTTGGGGCTGTCGCTGGGCAACACGGGGTTGAGATCTGGAGACTGGCTAGGCCACTCCAGGACCTTGAAATGCTTCTTACGAAGCCACTCCTTCGTTGCCCGGGCGGTGTGTTTGGGATCATTGTCATGCTGAAAGACCCAGCCGCGTTTCATCTTCAATGCCCTTGCTGATGGAAGGAGGTTTTCACTCAAAATCTCACGATACATGGCCCCATTCATTCTTTCCTTTACACGGATCAGTCGTCCTGGTCCCTTTGCAGAAAAACAGCCCCAAAGCATGATGTTTCCACCCCCATGCTTCACAGTAGGTATGGTGTTCTTTGGATGCAACTCAGCATTCTTTGTCCTCCAAACACGACGAGTTGAGTTTTTACCAAAAAGTTCTATTTTGGTTTCATCTGACCATATGACATTCTCCCAATCCTCTTCTGGATCATCCAAATGCACTCTAGCAAACTTCAGACGGGCCTGGACATGTACTGGCTTAAGCAGGGGAACACGTCTGGCACTGCAGGATTTGAGTCCCTGGCGGCGTAGTGTGTTACTGATGGTAGGCTTTGTTACTTTGGTCCCAGCTCTCTGCAGGTCATTCACTAGGTCCCCCCGTGTGGTTCTGGGATTTTTGCTTACCGTTCTTGTGATCATTTTGACCCCACGGGGTGAGATCTTGCGTGGAGCCCCAGATCGAGGGAGATTATCAGTGGTCTTGTATGTCTTCCATTTCCTAATAATTGCTCCCACAGTTGATTTCTTCAAACCAAGCTGCTTACCTATTGCAGATTCAGTCTTCCCAGCCTGGTGCAGGTCTACAATGTTGTTTCTGGTGTCCTTTGACAGCTCTTTGGTCTTGGCCATAGTGGAGTTTGGAGTGTGACTGTTTGAGGTTGTGGACAGGTGTCTTTTATACTGATAACAAGTTCAAACAGGTGCCATTAATACAGGTATCGAGTGGAGGACAGAGGAGCCTCTTAAAGAAGAAGTTACAGGTCTGTGAGAGCCAGAAATCTTGCTGGTTTGTAGGTGACCAAATACTTATTTTCCACCATAATTTGCAAATAAATTCATAAAAAATCCTACAATGTGATTTTCTGGAGAAAAAAAATCTCAATTTGTCTGTCATAGTTGACGTGTACCTATGATGAAAATTACAGGCCTCTCTCATCTTTTTAAGTGGGAGAACTTGCACAATTGGTGGCTGACTAAATACTTTTTTTCCTAGAGGAGATCTGCATGGAGGAATGGGCCAAAATACCAGCAACAGTGTGTGAAAACCTTGTGAAGACTTACAGAAAACGTTTGACCTGTGTCATTGCCAACAAAGGGTATATAACAAAGTATTGAGAAACTTTTGTTATTGACCAAATACTTATTTTCCACCATAATTTGCAAATAAATTCATAAAAAATCCTACAATGTGATTTTCTGGATTTTTTTCCCTCATTTTGTCTGTCATAGTTGACGTGTACCTATGATGAAAATTACAGGCCTCTCTCATCTTTTTAAGTGGGAGAACTTGCACAATTGGTGGCTGACTAAATACTTTTTTTCCCCACTGTATATATACACTACCGTTCAAAAGGGTCACTTAGAAATGTCCTTGTTTTCGAAATACTTCGAAAACACTTTTTTTGGTCCATTGAAATAACATCAAATTGATCAGAAATACGGTGCAGACATTGTTAATGTTGCAAATGGCTATTGTAGCCGGAAATGGCTGATTTTTAATGGAATATCTACATATCTTCATTAAATAGTACCCGCAAAACACCAGTCTTAACGTCAACAGTGAAGAGGCGACTCCAGGATGCTGACTTTCTAGGCAGAGTTGCAAAGAAAAAGCCATATCTCAGACTGCCCATCTTAATCTTTTCTTTTTATTGGCCAGTCTGAGATATGGCTTTTTCTTTGCAACTCTGCCTAGAAGGTCAGCATCCCGGAGTTGCCTCTTCACTGTTGACGTTGAGACTGGTGTTTTGCGGGTACTATTTAATGAAGCTGCCGGTTGAGGACCTGTGAGGCGTCTGTTTCTCAAACTAGACACTCTAATGTATTTGTCCTCTTGCTCAGTTGTGCACCGGGGCCTCCCACTCCTCTTTCTATTCTGGTTAGAGCCAGTTTGCGCTGTTCTGTGAAGAGAGTAGTACACAGCGTTGTACGAGATCTTCAGTTTCTTGGCAATTTCTCGCATGGAATAGCCTTAATTTCTCAGAACAAGAATAGACTGACAAGTTTCACAAGAAAGTTATTTGTTTCTGGCCATTTTGAGCCTGTAATTGAACCCACAATTGCTGATGCTCCAGATACTCAACTAGTCTCAAGAAGGCCAGTTTTATTGCTTCTTTAAATCAGCACAACAGTTTTCAGCTGTGCTAACATAATTGCAAAAGGGTTTTCTAATGATCAATTAGCCTTTTAAAATGATAAACTTGGATTAGCTAACACAACGTGCCATTGGAACACAAGACTGATGGTTGCTGAAAATGGGCCTCTGTACGCTTATGTAGATATTCCATTAAAAATCAGCCGTTTCCAGCTACAATAGCCATTTACAACATTAACAATGTCTACACTGTATTTCTGATCAATTTGATGTTATTTTAATGGACAAAAAAATTGCTTTTCTTTCGAAAACAAGGACATTTCTAAGTGACCCCAAACTTTTGAACGGTAGTGTAAATATGTCTCTCCATAGTCAGTCCTGTCTTTTGTACAGTAAATATAGGCAGCGGTCTGATTGGTCAAAACAACACAGGAACCAATCAGAAAACAGAACCAACGAGAACACCAGAACCCTGTGGAGACAAGGAGAAAGTCAGACAAAAACATCTGTGGTATGTGGCATTCTCTCATCGTCAGATGGCCAGACAAAGACTAACTGTGTGGACGTTAAGGGCCAGATGTGTCACTAATATCTTAATGAGTTAAAAGGTTCCAAATGACCAAACTTAGTTTTGAAAAAATCATGGAGACGACATGTAACATAAAGGGACTGCCTGACCTTAGTTTACCTCAGAGAGAGGCTGCATCCCAAATGGCATCCTATTCCCTATTATAGCGTACTACTTTTGACCAGGGCCTATAGGGCTCTGGTCAAAATATTGCACTATATAGGGAATAGGATGCCATTTGGGACATATCCAGAGAATACAATAACTGCTCCTAAAAAAGACACTACTGTAGGGTCTGTTACTGTGGTAAACTAGCTCAACAAGACTTTATAACAGACAGCATCAACATTAGGCTCTGAATCAACTACACAACAGGACAAAATCTAATCTGGACAATAACAGAATAATGAGAAGGAGAGTAGTGGGACCTATCCTGATTTGACATACGGGAGCAGAACACAGATTTCAGTGCATAGAGATCCTATTAAATTACTCTTTAGTATTTAGAATTCTAATTCTTAATTCTATGTTTCACTGTAGGTTTCTAGGTTTCTCATATAAGGATTCCAGACAGGGAATGTAGTCTCCTTACTGCACAATGCACATACTAACCAGACCTCAGTCAAATACTGTATGTACTGTATGTAAAATACTTGATTTAGCTGGAAGTTCACTATTTGGCAAAGTTATCATTGGTTCCATTCTAGAGTGGCGATGTGAGAAGGAGAAGAGAAACACGGTATTGGTCTACAGGAGAAGAAATAACAGCTTAGCATTGTGTGTCAGAGCCTCCCCTTGTCCCCCTTCCCCCAACCACACATACACACCTCCCCACACACCCTCCCCCTCCCCGGGTTTTAATTCCATCTCAGCACGGTAACAAACCCTCGTTAAAGCAGATTAATACCACAAGAGGATTAGTCTCTTATATTAGATAATGGAAGCGAAGACAGGAGAGAGAGATGAAGGAATCCCATACAGGCATGGATGGTGTATGTTTGATCTCTCTCACACACACACACACACACAGCTAATCCAGGTGTAACACATGTAGGTTAGGAATGGTGTAAGGGGGGTGGGGTGTGTGTGTGTGTATTACTATCCTCGTGGGTACCGGAAATCCCCCACAAGGATAGTAAAACAAGGAAAATTCTCCCTTGTAGGGACATTTCCCTGGACCCCACAAGGACAAAGGCTATGTTAGGCGTAGGGGTTAGGTTTAGGGTTGCAATTAGGGTTAGGGTTACAATTAGGTTTAGGTTTAGGAGTTAGGGTTAGGTTTAGGGTTAGGGGTTAAGGTTAGGGAAACTAGGATTTTGAATGGAAATCAATTTTAGGTCACCACATGGATAGTAAACAAATGCTGTGTGTGTGTTTGTGTGTGTGTGTGTGTGTGTGTGTGTGTGTGTGTGTGTGTGTGTGTGTGTGTGTGTGTGTGTGTGTGTGTGTGTGTGTGTGTGTGTGTGTGTGTGTGTGTGTGTGTGTGTGTGTGTGTATGTGTATGTGAGTGTGTGTGTGTGTGTGTGTCATTAGCAACAGCTGGATGATGGAGTGGTCTTTGTCTCGTCTGACATTGGATGGATAACGGGTTGACCCCATAAAAAGGAAGTGCATGACTTGCACCCCCTTTACATATGTGTGAATATGTGTGTGAACTTGTGATTGTGAGCTATAGCCCAGGGATAGCCCACAGTCTTGTGTTTCTGGCACATCTGGGCTATTTTCTCCACTGGCTGTCTGCTGGGTGTGAAAATCATCTGCAGTAATCATGTCTCTGTGGCGTCAAGTTTCCTGTGGGCTTCACTAACTGTCTGTTGTTACATAGCTCAGAGACAGTATTTCATGACTTCCTATTCACTAATAATGGTACATTACTGTCCTGTGGTTGGTGTAGGCCCTAATAATAATGTGTTACCACAATGCTCATTATCAAATCATTATTTGCGGTACAACAAGTTCTCTCCATGTTGTGTACATGTTTATTAGATCTGCTATGTAAATCCATTTGTTCAGTCAAGGCTTGAACAGCCACGCAACTGATCCTCTGAACAAGCCCTAAATGTAAAATGTTTACAAAGAGGTAAAGTGATGGTGCCTCCACACACACAGCTGGAGCCTAATAGACTCAGAGGCCCTGTCCCTGACATGGGGGCAGACACTAAAGCCCAGATCAATCAGGTGTGATCGGTGTTTTTGTCTTTAATTACAGTTACACTGACCCTGACCCTACCTAGCTATAAGGACACTTACTGAAGAGGTCCATGTAGACTGACACAAACACACACACACACACACACACTTAAGCACGCATAGTCACACACACACACACACACACACACACACACACTCACACACACACACACACACACACACACACACACACACACACACACACACACAAGCATGCACATTCAAACACACACACATTCCCCAGCCCCAACTTGATATGGAAGGCCTCTGCCCTCTAACATCTAACAGACAGAACCAATCAAATAAAGACTTGTGCCTGCCTATCAGTCCTTCCCTGCTCTGTCCAGGCAGAATCAAATCAAGGATGTGCTCTCTCTCAATAATGAAAAGCTTTCTGTCAAAGAGCTGCTGTTTGGTGCTCCCCCTGTCACTATAAACCAGAAAGCTTGAGTTCCTCCCAGTAAATACCGTAGCAGCCAGTAACACAGCCACCAACTTTAACCCTGACTCTCTGACCCAAATATCCTTCCTTGGGCTATGGATAATGTATACATATACACTGAGTTCACAAAAGGAGTCTATTAGGCTCCTGCTGTGTGTGTGGAGGCACCATCACTTTACATCTCTGTGTAAACGTTTTACATTTAGGGCTTGTTCAGAGGATCAGTTACGTGGCTGTTCAAGCCTTGACTGAACAAATGGATTTACATAGCAGATCTAATAAACATGTACACAACGTGGAGAGAACTTGTTGTACCGCAAATAATGATTTGATAATGAGCATTGTGGTAACACATTATTATTAGGGCCTACACCAACCACAGGACAGTAATGTACCATTATTAGTGAATAGGAAGTCATGAAGTACTGTCTCTGAGCTATGTAACAACAGACACTTAGTGAAGCCCACAGGAAACTTGACGCCACAGAGACATGATTCTTGACAGAGGATTTTCATACCCAGCAGACAGCCAGTGTAGATAATAGCCCAGATGTACAATATTGTACAATATTTGCCCATTCTTTTTTACAAAAATCTTCAATCTCTGTCAAATTGGTTGTTGATCATTGCTAACCAATCATTTTCAGGTCTTTCCATAGATTTTCAAGTAGATTTAAGTCAAAACTGTAACTCGGCCAGTCAGAAACATTCACTGTCTTCTTGTTAAGCAATTAGTGTAGATTTGGCCTTGTGATTTAGGTTATTGTCCTGCTGAAAGGTGAATTCATCTCCCAGTGTCTGGTGGAAAGGAGACAAAACCAGGTTTTCCTCTAGGATTTTGACTGTGCTCCATTCCGTTTCTTTTTTGTCCTGAAAAACTCCCCAGTCCTTAACGATTACAAGCATACCCATAACATGATGCAGCCACCACTATGCTTGAAAATATGGAGAGTGGTACTCAGTAACATGTTGTATTGGATTTTCCCCAAACATAACACTTTGTATTCAGGTAAAAAAGTTAATTGCTTTGCCACATTTTTTGCAGTATTACTTTAGTTGCCTTGTTGTTTTGGAAACTCTGTCAACTCTGTCAATTAGGTTAGTATTGTGGAGTAACTACAATGTCGTTGATCCATCCTTAGTTTTCTCCTATCACAGCCATTAAACTCTGTAACTGTTTTAAAGTCACCTTTGGCTTCATGGTGAAATCCCTGAGCGGTTTCCTTCCTCTCCGGCAACTGTGTTAGGAAGGACGCCTGTATCGCTGTAGTGACTGGGTGCTTTGATACACCATACAAAGTGTAAGTAATAACTTCACCATGCTCAAAGGGATATATTCAATGTAAGCCCACGTTTTATCCTAATTGTTTATAATAAAGATCTGTCAGCAGTATTTTGCAGAGGGGGCACACTGACTGGACCAGGCAAAGAGTACCCCCCCCCCCCCAACCCCCTCGTAAGTGGTTCCATCCAAGGTGCACCACACAGCAAAGATATGCTAGGCAAAACAATAGATACTCTAGTGCGTGCAGATAGTATCATCTGTGGAGGGGAAGAGAAAGAGTGTCGAGTGACACACACAGCATTTGATTTGGCCCTGTGTAGCTCAGTTGGTAGAGCATGGCGTTCGCAACGCCAGGGTTGTGGGTTCGATTCCCATGGGGGGCCAGTTTGAAAAATGTATGCACTCACTAACTGTAAGTCGCTCTGGATAAGAGCGTCTGCTAAATGACTCAAATGTAAATTTGATTTTAGCAGCTGGTAATGGGCAGGACTTGCAGGAGGTATGTTTGTAAATGAATTTTGATCAAGCTATGTAGCCTATTGATTCCTTCTTGATGAGTAAGTAAAACCAAAATGTTTTATTCTTTCTCTGTAATATGAGCCACCTAGCAATTTTATTAAGTTGGCTGTAGCTAGCCAGCAAGATATAGTAGATTTCCAATCTCCCAACCACATAACTAGCTTCTAAGCCATTTCAGGCAATCAATCAAGTTAGAGTAGCTTGTCTAACTATCTTAGCTGGCATGCCTGCTGGCAAGGTTTCTAGACTTTAGAAAATACTAAAATGTCTTTCATTCTTGGATTATGATACTATATACCAGTGTGGCAGTTGTATTTGTATTTATTATGGATCCCCATTAGCTGCTGCCTTGCAGTCCGGGAACTACCGACAGATATCAACTCAATCATCGCCTTGACCATTCGGATCAATGGGCGACTACGGGAACGAAGGAAGGAGAGGAAGTCCAATTCCACTCGCCCGCCCAAGGATTCCACCTCGCCTCCGAGGCATCCCGGAAGTCCCCGACGGCTCCGTTGCCGAAAGAAACCGAGGCTACCAAAGTTCCCCAGAGAGTCTCCGATGTCTGCCGATTCACCTCTTTCCGAGCCGATGCAACTAGGCAGAGCTAGGCTGTCTCCAGCCGAACAGCAATACAGGCTTCACACGAAGAGTTGCCTGCATTGCAGAACTACTAGTTATTTTGTGCAACCTGTCCACTAAAGGACCAGGCTCACCGCTAGGAGCGAGTACTCTGGTGGGCCATACGGATAACTTTTCCTCTCCCCTTACTTGCACCCCCTTTCATGCCATCTTACTGTGGGGGAACCAGTCGAAATCTCTCCGGGTACTCATCGACTCTGGGGCCGATGAGAGCTTTATGGACGCTACCCTGGCGTCCAAACTGGGCATCCCCACTCAGCCCCTCTCCATTCCCATGGACGTTAGAACACTGGACGGGCGCTCTATAGGCCGGGTCACCCACAATACCACCCCCATAAACCTATGAGTATCAGGGAACCACAGCGAGACGATCCAATTCCTGCTAATTAAGTCTCCTCAGGTTCCCGTGGTATTGGGTTTCTCTTGGCTCCAGCAACACAACCTCTTTATTGACTGGTCTACGGGTGCCATCATGGGCTGGAGCCCATTCTGCCACTCTCATTGCCTGAAGTCAGCGCAGCCTGCCCCGGGACGTGTTCCTGGGGGCTCGGAAGTTGCCGCGGACCACTACGCCATTCCCGCGGAGTATCAGGACCTCCGGGAGGTGTTCAGTAAGGTCTGGGCCACTTCGCTTCCGCCGCATCGACTCTACGACTGTGGAATCGACTTTCTCCCAGGCACCACTCTGCCCCGGGGACGACTGTACTTGCTGTCGGGTCCGGAGACCAAGGCAATGGAGACCTACATTGAGGACTCCCTAGCTACCGGGTTCATACGTCCTTCTGCCTCCCCCAGCCCGGGCATCGACTACCAGGGCCTCAACGACATCACGGTGAAGAACCGCTACCCGCTACCACTCATCTCCTCAGTCTTCGAGCCGCTCCAGGGGGTCAATGTGTTCTCCAAGCTGGATCTACGGAATGCCTACCATCTGGTGCAGATACGGGAGGGGGACGAGTGGAAGACTGCCTTCAATACGGCCAGCGATAACAACAAGTATCTGGTCATGCCATTTGGCCTTACCAATGCTCCAGCTGTGTTCCAGGCCCTGGTTAATGATGTTCTCTGCGAAATGTTGAACCGGTTCGTCTTCGTCTACCTCAACGACATCCTCGTTTTCTCCTGCTCCGCCCAAGAACACGTGCGCCACGTTTGACAGGTTCTCCATCGCCTCCTGGAGAACCAGCTTTTTGTGAAAGCGGAAAAATGTGAATTCCATTGCTCCACCATCCCCTTCCTGGGCTACATAATCGCTGCAGGGAGTGTACAGATGGATCCCGGTAAGGTGAGAGCGGTGGTGGATTGGCCCCAGCCTACGTCCAGAGTGCAGCTGCAACGTTTCCTGAGATTTGCCAATTTTTATCGCCACTTTATCCGGGGTTACAGCATCCTGACTTCCCTCCTGTCTGCACTCACCTCTCCCAAGGTTCCATTCACATGGTCCCCAGCTGCTAACCGGACGTTCCGAGACCTCAAACACCGTTTCACCACTGCTCCCATCTTGGTTCATTCTAACCCGTCCCGCCAGTTGGCGGTGGAGGCCGATGCTTTGGATGTTGGAGTGGGGGCAGTCCTGTCCCAGCGTTCGGCCCTGGACCTCAAGTTACATCCCTGCGCTTTCTTCGCCCATCGCCTCAACACCATGGAGAGGAATTACGATGTGGGGAATCGTGAGCTTCTCGCGGTGAAGATGGCATTGGAGGAGTGGAGGCACTGGCTGGAGGGGGCGGAACATCCGTTCATTGTGTGGACAGACCACAAGAACTTGGAATATCTCCGCACCGCCAAGTGTCTCAATTCCAGGCAAGCTAGGTGGGCCCTGCTTTTCACCCGGTTCAACTTCTCCTTCTCATACCGACCGGGATACAAGAATGTCAAGCCAGATGCGCTGTCACGCCGCTATAGCCCCGCGGCTACACCTCCGGAATCCGAGACCATCCTTCCCACCTCGTGCTTGGCGACGGCACTCAGTTGGGGAATAGGGAAACAGGTCCTGGAGGCGCAGTGTTCCCAGCCAAACCTCGGATAACCGGATGTTTGTTCCTGACGCTGTCTGCTCCGCGGTGCTGGAGTGGGCCCACACCTCCAGGCTTGCTTGCCACTCGGGCTCCCGCCGGACCTTGGCCTACCATGGTTCCTGACGTCTCCGCATTTGTTGCCGCCTGCACGATCTGTGCGCAGAACAAGACTCCTCGGCAAGCTCCGGCTGGTCTCCTCCAACCTCTGCCTGTTCCTCAACGTCCCTGGTCTCACATATCCCTGGACTTTGTCATGGGTCTTCCCCCGTCTGATGGCAACACCGCCATCCTGACAATTGTGGACCGGTTTTCCAAAGCTGCCCACTTCATTCCTCTCCCCAAGCTACCCTCCGCCAAAGGGACAGCCCAGCTCATGGTGCAGCACGTCTTCTGGATCCATGGACTCCCAGTGGACATGGTCTCCAACCGGGGTCCTCAGTTCTCGTCCCGGTTCTGGAAGGCGTTCTGCACACTCATTGGGTCGTCGGTCAGCCTGTCCTCCGGTTTCTACCCTCAGTCCAACGGCCAGTCGGAGCGAGCCAACCAAGACCTGGAGACGACTCTGCGCTGCCTGGTCTCCGCCAATCCCACCACCTGGAGCCAGCAACTAATGTGGGTCGAATACGCCCGCTACACCCTTCCCTGCTCTGTCACGGGTCTTTCGCCCTTTGAGTGTTCCCTGGGTTATCAGTCCATGCTCTTCCCGGAGCAAGAGGAAGACGTCGGCATACCCTCGGCCCAGATGTTTGTCCACCGCTGTCATCGTACTTGGAGGAGAGCACGGTCGGCTCTTCTCAAGACCACCTCCAGGTATCGACGACCGGACCCCGGCTCCCCGGTATCATCTCGGGAAGAAGGTATGGCTGTCCACTCAAGATCTGCCCCTCCGGGTGGAGATCCGCAAACTTCCCCCCCGGTTTATCAGCCCTTTCCCCATCTCCAAGATCATTAGCCCCTCTGCTGTTTGTCTTCTGTTGCCCCGTACCGTCCGTATACATGCCACTTTTCATGTGTCTAGGATCAAACCCATGTCTCACAGCCCTTTGTCTCCTGTTTCCTGTTTACTGCTTGCATAAGTTACTTGATATGGAATAGAGTTCCATGTACAGTAGGTGTACTAAACTCCTAAGGCATACAAGTTCTTAAAGAATCAATGTGCATCATTAATTAAAATGACAATTGAACAGGTAAAGAGGTATGCTTAGATAACCTATGCATTTCTTTGCATTGAATTAGGCATAATGATTTTTTTTTTTTTTTTATTTTATTTCACCTTTATTTAACCAGGTAAGCCAGTTGAGAACAGGTTCTCATTTACAACTGCGACCTGGCCAAGATAAAGCAAAGTAGTGCAATAAAAACAACACAGAGTTACATATGGGGTAAAAAAACATAAAGTCAGAAATACAACAGAAAATATATATACAGTGTGTGCAAATGTAGCAAGTTATGGAGGTAAGGCAATAAATAGGCTATAGTGCAGAATAATTACAATAGTATTAACACTGGAATGCTAGATGTGCAAGAGATTATGTGCAAATAGAGATACTGGGGTGCAAAAGAGCAAAATAAATAACAATATAGGGATGAGGTAGTTGGGTGGGCTAATTTGGGATGGGCTGTGTACAGGTGCAGTGATCGGATTATGGCTTCAGGTGTTTAAAAATTCCCAATTCTCTGAATTCTACAACCCCCCTTAGTCCTCACTTAATGCATGCCCCCTCTAAACTAATGAATGCATGACGCTCCTGCACACACACACACACACACACACACACACACACACACACACACACACACACACACACACACACACACACACACACACACACAACACACACATTAAACACCACAGACATACAGGGGGTCAGACATGACTGTGCCTCCTCTGTCTGCCATGTAAACCTCAGCAGGGACTAATTATTATCATTACAGCTGTTTGAGAAGTGTTTCCAAACAAGGCAATCAAAGTGTGTCTTTATAATTAGCAAGAAGTAGCAGCAGCCATCTCTCTGTCTACTGCTTTCCTCCTGGTGTGTTGTGTGTGTGTGTGTGTGTGTGTGTGTGTGTGTGTGTGTGTGTGTGTGTATGTGTGTGTGTGTGTGTGTGTGTGTGTGTGTGTGTGTGTGTGTGTGTGTGTGTGTGTGTGTGTGTGTGTGTGTGTGTGTGTGTGTGTGTGTGTGTGTGTGTGTGTGTGTGTGTGTGTGGACGTGTGTGTCCATGCATGCATGTGCTTTTTTGTGTGTGCATGCATGAGCGTCTGTGTATGTGTGTAGGTGTGTGTGTGTATGATGGGTTTGAGAGGCAGGCAGCTAGGAGATAGAATAATCAGATCCTTCTCCCTATGGAAGCCAACCTGTACACTGGGCTCATTGTGCAGGAGAGACAGCTTGAGTGAAAACAAACTGACACAAATCATTTGAAGCAGAAGAGACACACAACAACCTGTCAGCAGGAGAAATGGCTCTAATTTTTCTGTCATCTGCCAGCAGTTTAACAACAAACTATAGAGAGAGGGAGTGTTCTGCCCCCACACTCTTCTCCTTACAGCCTTTCAGAGAGGGGGTGGGAGAGGGTGGTGAGAGAGTGAGCGGGGAGATAAAGATATACCATATCTATAGACAGAGTGTGAAGGAATGAGAAATGTAGACAATAAAATGTCCCACCCTCCCATTCTCTCTGTACTTACCAACCCCCCCTCTCTCGTGTGACTGGATCTCCTTATCACTCCTGTGAACACACAATATCCAGTCCTTCTATCCTTATATAGGTTACCTACGCACACACATTGCTGCTAATATAACACCCAGTCAGGCCCAGCCATAGCAGAGCATAAATTAGAGGTAGTCTCCTCTGGTCCAGACACACAGAAACAGAAACAGGACCTAAGTCAGTCTGCTCTGATTCTGTCAGTGTGGAACCAATGTAGGCAAAACAGACAGAGATCCTCACACATACTATACAGTACATCATGCATACACACACACAACTCATTTTTCCCAAGTGTGTGTCAGTCCTCTCCTGTCCCTGTGACCTCCATTGCTTAATCAATGCACTGGAAGTGGTGTTCAGACATAACCTATCCTGCGTCCCAAATGGCACCCTATTCCCTATGGGCCCTGGTCAAAAGTAATACACTATATAGGGAATAGGGTGCCATTTGGAAAGACGACCTAACCAAATTATCTGAAGCTAACTGGAGACGTACACTAAGTGCTGCTCACACACATATGCATATGCACAAACACACACACACACACACATATATACAGTATATATATATATATATATATATATATATATATATATATATATATATATAGTTGAAGTCGGAAGTTTACATACACCTTAGCCAAATACATTTAAACTCAGTTTTTCACAATTCCTGACATTTAATCCTAGTAAAAATGTCCTGTCTTAGGTCAGTTAGGATCACCACTTTATTTTAAGAATGTGAAATGTCAGAATAATAGAAGAGAGAATTATTTATTTCAGCTTTTATTTCTTCTTTCATCACATTCCCAGTGGGTCAGAAGTTTACATACACTCAATTAGTATTTGGTAGCATTGCCTTTAAATTGTTTAACTTGGGTCAAACGTTTCGGGTAGCCTTCCACAAGCTTCCCACAATAAGTTGGGTGAATTTTGGCCCATTCCTCCTGACAGAGCTGGTGTAACTGAGTCAGGTTTGTAGGCCTCCTTGCTCGCACACACTTTTTCAGTTCTGCCCACACATTTTCTATAGGATTGAGGTCAGGGCTTTGTGATGGCCACTCCAATACCTTTACTTTGTTGTCCTTAAGCCATTTTGCCACAACTTTGGAAGCATGCTTGGGGTCATTGTCCATTTGGAAGACCCATTTTTTGACATTTGACATTTTAGTCATTTAGCAGACGCTCTTATCCAGAGCGACTTACAAATAGTGAGTGCATACATTTTTCATACTGGCCCCCATTTGCGACCAAGCTTTAACTTCCTGACTGATGTCTTAAGATGTTGCTTCAATATATCCACATCATTTTCCTTCCTCATGATGCCATCTATTTTGTGAAGTGCACCAGTCCCTCCTGCAGCAAAGCACCCCCACAGCATGATGCTGCCACCCCCGTGCTTCACGTTTGGGATGGTGTTCTTCGGCTTGCAAGAACCCCCTTTTTCCTCCAAACATAACGATGGTCATTATGGCCAAACAGTTCTATTTTTGTTTCATCAGACCAGAGGACATTTCTCCAAAAAGTACGATCTTTGTCCCCATGTGCAGTTGCAAACCGTAGTCTGGCTTTTTTATGGCGGTTTTGGAGCAGTGGCTTCTTCCTTGCTGAGCAGCCTTTCAGGTTATGTCGATATAGGACTCGTTTTACTGTGGATATAGATACTTTTGTACCTGTTTCCTCCAGCATCTTCACAAGGTCCTTTGCTGTTGTTCTGGGATTTATTTGCACTTTTCGCACCAAAGTACATTCATCTCTAGGAGACAGAACACGTCTCCTTCCTGAGCGGTATGACTGCTGTGTGGTCCCATGGTGTTTATAATTGCGTACTATTGTTTGTACAAATGAACGTGGTACCTTCAGGCGTTTGGAAATTGCTCCCAAGGATGAACCAGACTTGTGGAAGTCTAAAAAAAAATGTCTGAGGTCTTGGCTGATTTCTTTTGATTTTCCCATGATGTCAAGCAAAGAGGCACTGAGTTTGAAGGTAGGCCTTGAAATACATCCACAGGTACACCTCCAATTGATTCAAATGATGTCAATTAGCCTATTAGAAGCTTCTAAAGCCATGACATTATTTTCTGGAATTTTCCAAGCTGTTTAAAGGCACAGTCAACTTAGTGTATGTAAACTTCTGACCCACTGGAATTGTGATACAGTGAATTATAAGTGAAATAATCTGTCTGTAAACAATTGTTGTAAAAAGTACTTGTTCCATGCACAAAGTAGATGTCCTAACCGACTTGCCTAAAACTATAGTTTGTTAACAAGAAATGTATGGAGTGGTTGAAAATAAAGTTTTAATGACTCCAACCTATGTGTATGTAAACTTCCGACTTCAACTGAATATATATGCACACACACACACACACACACACACACACACACACACACACACACACACACACACACACACACACACACACACACACACACACACACACACACATACAGGCACACACACACTCCTGGCCAGATAGTCTTTTCATTAGTTCCTACTGTCCCTTTATTCTTTTCATCATTCAGACCCTACTGAGGCCATTTAGAGGAATAGGCTCATCCTAAAGCCACCTGTGTGTGTGTGTGTGTGTGTGTGTGCGTGTGTGTGTGTGTGTTTTGTGATTGTCCTGGTCTGTGTGTGTGTTTGTGTTTGTGTATCCCCAGCACTAATGAAAGTATTGGGGTCAAGGCTAACTTGTAAAATAAATCAGAACTGTACGTCACGCAAAAGGCCAGGACAATAAAAACCTGTACTGCTGCCTCAATCTAGTCCATAAGAGCTGAGAGCTACAGACAACACCTCCCTGCAAATAACAAGAGCCTGTTACACGACCATGACGATAGATGGAGCTATAGAAATGTATTGTATTGTATCGTATAACAGAGTTTATTATCCACTATCCAGGCTTTATCTGAGCTGTTTAGCCTTGAGAAGAGTAGACCAGGGCCCATATTCAGAAAGCGTCTCAGAGCAGGAGTGCTGGGATCAGGTCCCGCTGTCCATGCAATCTTATTCATTATGATCTGAAAAGCAAAACTGATCCTGGATCAGACACTCCTACTCTGAGATGATTTAAGGAAATTGGCCCGGGCATCTCCCAGCTATCAACAGAGTATACTAGGTTTCCACTGAACTTCAGCCAATAGGTTGACAATGGTCATGTGTGTAGTGTGTGTGGTGTGTGTGTGTAGTGCGAATGAGTTTAAGACCTGGGGATATGGAGGAGATTGAGTCAAACAACCTGACAGCTGTCAGTAGGACCCATTTCAGCTGACACACACACATGTCAATTAGGGTCCAGTATGTAGAGTTGAGCAGCAGAGGATGATTGGGTCTCAGACTCACTCCCTGCAGCCACTGACACAACGATACAATCCAATAGAGTACCTGGCCAGACACGGACACACACACACACACACCACAGACACACACAGACATACACACAGACACACACAATAGCAACTGTCCTCCATAGGGAAAAAGCACATGACAAGACAGATCCTTAAAATTTGACCCCCTAGCTAGAAACTGAGTTTTGTTTTAACACTGATGAGTTTGTCCTGACTGGACCAACACAGAGTTCGATCTCAGTTACAATCAATCTGTCAAAGAGAGGGTGTGAGTTCGTCTGAGAGTGTGAGTGTACCAGTCTCTGTCTAAAGTAGAACAGTACTACAATGAAGAATGAGCACTGAGAGTGTCTAGAGCCACAGGCAGAGAGAGAGAGGGATGGACAGAGAAAGAGACTGATAGAGAGAAAGAGGGGATATGAGGGTAGGAAGAGGAGGAGGAGGAGGCACGATAACAATACAACAAAAGACCCAGAAAACACAAAAGAGGGAGAGAACAGAGGAGAGAGAGACAAAGTAAGTACATTCATTAAAACTCATCAGATTGCCTTCCTATCTGTAGGGCAACGGCGAGAGCCGACTTTGTAGTCCCC
>NC_139992.1:38847329-38895794 GCF_964263955.1 Coregonus lavaretus | reverse complement strand
CATAATGTGCTCCATACACTCTCTCTCTCTCTCTCTCTCTCTCTCTCTCTCTCTCTCTCTCTCTCTCTCTCTCTCTCTCTCTCGCTCGCTCCCCTCTGTCCTTCTCTCTCTCAAAGTTAAAAACAGCACTTGAAGCGTATCAAAGTATCAAGGAGTTTCAGATCCCTCTAAACTACGAGAACAAAAGCCTTTGATTCTTTAAAGAGAAACCTATCAGCGAAGCACTTGAACAATGTTACTGAATGCCTTTGCGGAAGGGAATAAGACGGTAGCTCGCTCGCTCTAGCAGTTGTTGTGGTTGAAGAGCTGAACAGATTTCTCCTTCCTCTCTGGCTCGCTTCAACACTCAAATTGACTTGAACAGAAGCCAGACGCACTGGGAGCTGCAGTCGTGTAGGGAGAAGACACTGATCTAGGGTCCGTTTTTTTTCTTCATTTTTACCTCTAATGGGCAAGTATATAATATGGGGAGGGTACACTGATCCGTGATCAGCCACTAGGAGTAAGTCGCCTCTGTAGACACTGATCTAAGGTCAGTTGTACGTGTTTGCATCTTATGGCTAATGTTAGGATTTGGGGAGGGTAAGCTGATCCTAGATCTGTGGGAGCAGCAGTGGAGCCGACCCTCACAAGATGCGAGGCTTGAGGCTTTGAGGCCTAAGTGGCATACAACATAAAAGCAATACAGGAATTTCTTGCGCACATAAATCCATGCAACAACACCACAAACACACACACACACACACACACACATCCATTCAAACCCACAGACAATCACCATACAGTAGACCAGACTAGATCTACCACACACACAGTCTAATTCCTCCTCTTGTGAAAACAATGCCATGAATACAGTAGCAGTGTAATCATGACACACAAGGCAGAATGAAGCAGACAGAGCATCAGATCTCATTGAAAATTAAACACCCAATCTTCAACCCAAGCATCAATTCACATCATTCAACCTCTTTTTTCTCCTTCCTGTATTGTGTTCACTATTTGCAATGATTTAATTATAAAAAACACTGAGGCAAATTTAAACACATACACAATACATTCCATTAGAGATTCCCCTCTTGTCTGAATACAAATGTTCAGTTATCTATATGATAATAGAGCAACACGTCTGGCTCGCCACAATATAAGAGGGACACACAATGCAGCGGGAGCGCCTAAAGACAAAATGATCTGTAATACAATCTGTTCAATAGATTGCCAACTGTCTTCATGTGCAGAGTTGGGCTCTGGATCGTGAGACAATAAGCACCCCGACAACAAAGAAGATGATAGTGTTTTGTTAGCGAGCAGAGACATTGTGCTTGGCAGAGAGCGAGAGAGAGAGAGAGAGAGAGAGAGAGAGAGAGAGAGAGAGAGAGAGAGAGAGTGAGAGAGTGAGAGAGAGAGAGAGAGAGAGAGAGAGAGAGAGAGAGAGAGAGAGAGAGAGAGAGAGAGAGAGAGAGAGAGATAGAGAGAGAGAGAGAGTATTGATATTCAGAGGCGGAAGTGCAGTGAAGGGAAACACTATGTGACAGGTAACAGGTAGCGACACAGCCTGTTCCAATGTTCATTCATATATTCATATGGTACATTGTCACTGTGACTGAGGTATATGAGTGACTCATATGTACCGTATGACATCTACTTTATGTCTACAGGGCTCATGTGAGATGGGAATGGGTGGGAAGAGGCTGAGCAAGCAGGTGTGTGTACGTGTGTCCTTCTATGGATTCAGGTCAGTGGGTGCGTGTGAGTGTGAGTGTGAGTGAGTGTGTGTGTGTGTGTGTGTGTGTGTGTGTGTGTGTGTGTGTGTGTGTGTGTGTGTGTGTGTGTGTGTATGTGTGTGTGTGTGTGTGTGTATATGTGTGTGTGTGTGTATATGTGTGTGTGTGTGTGTGTGTGTGTGTGTGTGTGTGTGTGTGTGTGTGTGTGTGTGTGTGTGTGTGTGTGTGTGTGTGTGTGTGTGTGTGTGTGTGTGTGTGTGTGTGTGTGTGTGTGTGTGTGTGTGTGTGTGTGTGCGCGAGTGTGTGTGTGCGAGTGTGTGTGCGTCTGTGTGCGTGCGTGCGTGTATGTGTCATGTGCATATGTGTGTGTGTGTGTGTGCGTGATCACACAAGAGCCTGTTCTTCATGCATTGTACACCCTGACCAACACTCCAATCACCATAGAGAAAGGAGAAAGGAGAGCCTCCTGAAATCACAAAGGAATTCCATTTTCTCTTGGCACATATGATGTATTATTAATCCAATTTTATGTGGACCCTTAAATTCTAAGAAAAATCACATTGAGCAAATTAATGAGGTAAACGTAATGATCTGCCATGATCAAAGGCAATCGGTGTTGAGCAAGTATAGCCACCAATTAGTAAAATAAGCCCAGGAAAGGGACTAAAATATGCATTGAGCATCCTGATGAAAAGACAAGGTCAGAGAGAATGGACTAATTTCACAAATTAAACGCTGTGTTTCTGTGGTGGAGACAGGAGACAGGCCCACGTGTGGTTGTTCCAGGGGGGGTTGGGGGGGTGGGGAGTAGAGAGGGGCGGAGACGGGTCATGTTAGAAACCCCAGGAGTGTTTAGTCTGAGAGAGAAGGTCCCAGAAGAGCAGAGAAACTGGCTATACTTTGATAACAATAAAGAAGTTATCGGAGTATACGGACTGTTTTCTTTGGCACAATGAAAGTGGTTTCTGTTTGATCTAAGCGAGTAGGCCTCATTTTTGAGGAGTTGATGCACAAAGGACTAAAAAAGTGCTGCTTTGCTGACTTAAAAGGTAGAAGAACAAACTATGAACTAATTTTTGTAGGAGCACGGAGGCACTGTATACGTAGCTTTACACACAAATGGAGTAAAGTCGTACTGTAATTTGGAAGATGACTGGAAAAACATGAGCCTTCCACAGACCTTTGTGTAAATCATGTGTTGTTGTCAATGGGTTGTTAGACGTTACAGGGTTCATGTGAGGATCTCAATTTAGGATTCAGATGTGTACACCCCTCCATCCACTATAAGAGGTCAGACAATAAGAGACAACAGAGGAGACTTACAAAGCAGGCAGCCATTCATTCTCCAATCATAAAACATAAGACTGTTATTGTGTCTTGTCAATCACAATATGAAGCCAGGCCATATCAGGCCGGTCATGAGTTTTCAAAAAGCAACAGAGTAAATGAGAGATGAACAGTCACTGTTTAAACAGAAGACACAGCTGCGGAATCCCAACTCATCCCATTCCACCACAGTATAAGGTCCAATAAACTCATAGACTTAACACCGTATATAGAGATATCAACGTTTACCTGATTTAAACACAACCCACCTTACTTATTCTTATTTTATTGTTATTCATGAACATATTCAACAGTACATATTTTGTTCTTCTTCTTAGTGAATGTGTTTCTGTCCCGGTTTATGATTATTAAGCAGCTTTTCTTTCTTATAATGACAGATATTGTAACGACTCACTCACAGAAAAGCTTCTCTGGAATATAAGCAGGCATATCTCTCAATTGAATAACAATGGTATACCTTGCGGATCCCTAATAAAAAGAGAAAAAGTTAGCAGTTCCTTTTATGAATTCTTAATCCTGACCTCAAAAAACTGTGGGTATTTTGGTTCCATTCTATTGGTGTTATTCTCCCTAAGCCTGCCTGTGCGCTGGTAACAGAAGACAATGTTAGGACAAGCCACTTAAGTCCATTAGTCTTATAGTTCATATGTCTTGGCAAACGCTATTCAGCCTGGTCCAAAGCTCTGGGAGCTAGCTCTTCTCCCACTGGCTTCTGGCTGGGGCTGAGAGAGAGAGAGAGAAAGAGAGAGAAAGAGAGAGAGAGAGAGGAGAGAGAGAGAGAGAGAGAGAGAGAGAGAGAGAGAGAGAGAGAGAGAGAGAGAGAGAGAGAGAGAGAGAGAGAGAGAGAGAGAGAGAGAGAGAGAGAGAGAGTGAGAGAGAGAGAGAGAGAGAGAGGTGGTGGGTGTAAGCTCCTCGCTCCAGGGCAATCTGCAGGGAGGCAAAGAGGAAAAGAGAAGAAGAGTGACAATAAAAAGGGGAAGGAGAGAAAAGAAAGAGATGATGGAGAGGACTAAGAAACAGAAGAGAGAGAGAATAGAGGGAGATGAGATGTATCCTCAGAGTCAGGAGGGGGAAGAGGGAGAAGGAGATACACTTCATGGCCAAAAGTATCGTCGAAAATCTCATTCCAAAATCATGGGCATTCATATGGAGTTGGTCCCCCCTTTGCTGCTATAACAGCCTCCACTCTTCTGGGAAGGCTTTCCACTAGATGTTGGAACATTGCTGCGGGGACTTGCTCCCATTCAGCCACAAGAGCATGAGTAAGGTCGGGCACTGATGTTGGGCGATTAGGCCTGGCTCGCAGTCGGCGTTCCAATTCATTCCAAAGGTGTTCGATGGGGTTGAGGTCAGGGCTCTGTGCAGGCCAGTCAAGTTCTTTCACAGCGATCTTGACAAACCACTTCTGGACCTCGCTTTGTGCACGGGGGCATTGTCATGCTGAAACAGGAAAGGGCCTTCCCCAAACTGTTGCCACAAAGTTGGAAGCACAGAATGTAATTGTATGCTGTAGCGTTAAGATTTCCCTTCACTGGAACTAAGGGGCCTAGCCCGAACCATGAAAAACAGCTCCAGACCATTATTCCTCCTCTACCAAACTTTACACTTGGCACTATGTATTGGGGCCGGTAGCGTTCTCCTGGCATCCACCAAACCCAGATTCGTCCGTCGGATTGCCAGATGGTGAAGCGTTTCCACTGCTCCAGAGTTTTACACCACTCCAACCGACGCTTGGCATTGCGCATGGTGATCTTAGGCTTATGTGCAGCTGCTCGGCCATGGAAACCCATTTCATGAAGCTCCCGATGAACAGGTCTTGTGCTGACGTTGCTTCCAGAGGCAGTTTGGAACTCGGTTGTGAGCGTTGCAACCGAGGACAGTCTATTTTTACGCGCTACTGCACTCGCGGTCCCATTCTGTGAGCTTGTGTGGCCTATCACTTCGCGGCTGAGCCGTTGTTGCTCCTAGACGTTTCCACTTCACAATAACAGCACTTACAGTTGACCGGGGCAGCTCTAGCAGGGCAGAAATTTGATGAACTGACTTGTGGGAAAGGTGGCATCCTATGACAGTACCACGTTGAAAGTCACTCAGCTCTCCAGTACGGGCCATTCTACTGCCAATGTTTGTCTATGGAGATTGCATGGCAGTGTGCTCAATTTGTGGTTGAAATAGCCGAATCCATTAATTTGAAGGACATACTTTTGAAAGGAGAAGTATGCTCCTGCAATCCGCCACATGTCAGGGAATTAGTTTACAGTTTCCTGTCCTGCATGCGATCAACAGCCAGTTAAAAAGGACTACAATGCAAGGGGAGAAGTACTGTATCTAAGGCCTTTCTACGCTACCCCCTGACATTTTCTTCCTGCATTGTCACTGTGTGAAGCTATAGGCTCTTAACTTCGCTGTGTGTGTCTATTCAGTTCTATGTTAGCAGTTGTTCTTGTTCTTGCCATCCTCATCAGTACCATTCAGGCTCTGTCATTCACTGCCATTCAGACTGTCAGATCTGTCCTGTCCTGTCCTGTCCCTGCCTGTGTGTGTGTGTGTGTGTGTGTGTGTGTGTGTGTGTGTGTGTGTGTGTGTGTGTGTGTGTGTGTGTGTGTGTGTGTGTGTGTGTGTGTGTGTGTGTGTGTGTGTGTGTTTTTAACAATCCTTTTTAGTACCAGAAGTCCCCACAGGGATAGTAAAACAAGGAACATTCAGACAAGTGTGGATTTTGCTGGTCCACACAAGTTAAAATGCTATTTTAGGCTTAGGGGTTAGGTTTAGGTTTACGGTTACAATTAGGGTTAGAATGATGGTTAGGGTTAGGGGTTACGGTTAGGGTTAGGAGTTCGGGTTAGGTATAGTTTCAGGGTTAGGGTTAGGGGTTTGGGGTTAAGGATAGGCTTAGTGTTAAGGTTAGGGTTATGGTTAGGTTAAGGGTTGAGGTTAGGGTTATGGTTAGATTTAGGGTTAGGGGTTAGGGAAAATAGGATTTTGGAGGGGAATCAATTATTTTGTCCCCACAAGGATAGCAATACAAAATTGTGTGTTTGTGTGTGTGTGTGTGTGTGTGCTTATGAACATGCATGTGTGTGTGCATGCGTATGCCGTGCATGTGTGTGTGTATGCCGGGTATATACGTGTATCCAGCATGTTGTTTGTGTTTCCCTCCCAGTCTGCCCATGGTCGGAAACCAATCCCTGATTTAACAAGGAGATAAGAACAGTCACTGCTACCAATATTGCCCAAAATAACAGCCACTGTACCCACTGTATCATATCTGCTACACTGGCATGAGACTGAGGAAATATCAAACCCTCTCAGCAAGCAAATAAGCTATTTTTAACCGTATGAATCATATTGAAACAATAGATTATATATAAACACGTTAAGACCATGAACCGCAATTCATTATCTATATAGTTAGGTATTTACATATATTAGTATAGCAACCACAATATTCAGAACAGAAGCATATTCATGTAGCCTGTCTTTATCAATACATAATAAAAGCAGTGCCTCCCAGTCCCAACACACACAGTAACTCTCACTAGTGTAACAACAGTGACTTTTATGGCCAGAGTGCTTAGATTCCTCAAATAGTTCCTAAACAACTGCTGCGGTGTCACACAACTCTTTACAAACTATACAGATATCAAAGAACTGATCAGTCACAGACACACAGAGAGACAAACTAAAGAAATACTGGACACCATGCCGTGGTGCTGGTCATTAGAGTGGACAGACCAGGATGAAGACACACACTTGGACTGGACGCTCAAAGTTCTTAGGACACTTTTTAGGAGAGAAAGACTAGGAGAGGAAGAAGACAAGAGAGAAGATAATGAGGAGAGGGAAAGATGGAACTCTCTCAATCACTACCTGGCATCTCTGAAACTGTCCTACGCACTTACTATGGAGGAAGGAACTTGTTTGGAGTGAGAAATTCATCTAAAATGCAACAATCCTGGATTAATTAAATTAGAAATATATAATATGCACAATAATTATTGGTGTCCTCATAATGCATAATGTAGGATATATTTCAGAGTTGATTTGATCCAATTTATATTATTTGGTAAAACTGTATATTTGTAAACGTTTGTATATTTGTGGTTTAATACTTACTCAGTTTGCCATGTCAATTCAAGTAACACAAACCAAACTCAAATAATCATTTTTGACATTATTAGTTGCTACTAAAATGGTTAAATAAAACTCAGAGTGAAAAGTTGTCAATCATCAGGTAGCCTACTTTTATGTGTGCTTTATCAAATTAAAAATAACACGTGAATGTGAAAAATACGGTACATTTCAGAATATAATAAAATTGAATATGAATACATTGCCATGCATCTGGAGCAAACAGAGTTTCTCAGGCTTGGAGCTGCTCTGGCAGAACATATTGACACACACAGGTACTGACACTGACTGCTGACCATACTGACACACACAGGTAAGAGGTAAACAGTTTCTCTGTCTGGAGTGTAGTATCTGATTCTGAAACCTGCATGTAGCCACTCCGGAGGTAAACTATTCAGCGGCGGCGGGGAGTTTATGATAGGATGAAACGCGTTCTAATCCCAAAAGGCTTTAGATAATCGAGAATCACTAACCGAGAGAGAGAGAGGAGCTTATAACAGCACGATCAGCACCGGGAACCCCCCCCCCCCCGCATGAACAAGCGGTAAACGGTGTAACGACAACAGGAGAGTACCACGCCACAGCTCCCCTCCTCTTAGTTTCCATCCCTCTGCGAGCGCAACAGCGATCACGGAAAAACCTCCCCTGTCTATCATTTTAAAGTTCAATCTGTTTGCCTATCATTTTAAAGTTAAATCTGTTTGCCATCACTTACTGGGTCTCGGTGATGATGGCGTCTTCCTCGGTCGGTGTGTGTTCGGGGTAATTTGTGTGTCGCTCTCTCTCTTCTTATTCTCTCTTCTGTCTCTCTCTCAAGGAAGAGGTGAAAGCCGTGCTCTGGTCATCGGGCGGCTTCACAGACAAAACCAACACCCAAGAGCAATATATAAAAGGCAAGGGAGGAGAAGTCAATTTGTTGAGGGGCACTGAGACAAAAAAAATAACTGTCACCTATGGAGGCTGGTTAAAACTCTATAGAGAAAGGTTATATAATAGTGGCCAAGGCTATACGTCAAACTGTAGGCTAGAACCACAGCTTTAGATTGTCTCTGTAGCCCTGCGTGCGCTCTCAGTTCAAAGGTGTGTTTTCCTGCGCACTGTAGCCTGCCTTGTTAATGCCACAGTATGGTGCAGAAGAGGCGTGATAGGCAGCGGAACATAGAAAATGTGCTTCAAATGCTGTCAAAAACTATAATGTTTGTTCGCTTTCACAGTTCAAGAGATGGGCCTTTTACGTCGCAGTTCTGTAACACAAGGAGCAAAGCGCAACTCGGAGGCACTTTTCTATTCCAAAGTTAGCCCTTATGAGAGAATGTCCCTCACTGTGCCGAGAAGGAGAGAGAGGGATGAGAAGGGGATGCAAATGTGTCAAGTAACGGGATGTCTAAATGGAGTGACCGCATCAGTAAGGATTTACACACTTTATTATTTATTCTCTCTCTGCCGCTTGCCTGTATGTCCTCAGCTGCTCTGCACTAGCAGCTCATCAGAGCACTGTCCACCCTGGCTAGCCCCTAAGTGCGGCTCACGCTGCGCATGTGCATGGAGGCGCTGCCCAAATGTCAAGAGCAATAACTGGGGATGTCATCCCGAATTCTCTCTGCTCACTGATAAACTCCTCAGGAGCTGGGTCTCGCTCTCTCGCTCTCTTTACCTCAGACATAAGCGGTCACTTAGGGCCCCCGGCCGCTAGGGGGCCCCGACCCAAAAAATAGGAACTCAGTAGAGGATCTCAACAGTCAATCAATTAGCCCATGTCATCTAACATGTTTTAGATGGGTAAATTAGTCTAGCCAGCTATCTAAACTTGTAGTAATCATGGTCGAATTATGACCGTGCAGGAAGGGCACGTGCCTAGGGGCCCTGACCCCTTGGAGCCCCCATTGATTTTGTTAGTTACTCTAGCTCAGATATCATTTTAACATGACATAAGTCATAAGTCATGGCAAAATGTGTGCAATTGCAGGAAATTAGCTGTAAAACTGAAAAACATTTATCTCCACCCTATGGCAAAATGTGTTAAATTGCAGCAAAATTGCTTTCAAACTGCAACATTTGTTTCTCTCCGCCATTAAGCTGTGGCCACTAAAATGTTTTGTCCTGGTGGTGGGGGGGGGGGGGGGGGGGGGTAGTGTAAATCACCGCTTTGCCGGCGAGTCTACAAGGTACCCAGGTGTTAATCACCGTTAGCGCACATCTCCCCGATAATGAGCTGTTTTTTCCCGCCACTCCACTGAGCGTTCTAATTCACCTGTCAGATCTACTGAGCCACTTCCATTTGCCACGCAACGGTGCCTGCCTGCTCAGATGTCTCCATTACATAACTGTGTGTGTACGTGCGTGCGTTATCCTTGCATATTGTATGTAGGCCTAAATATATAAATAGCCTAATAAGCTATAGCCTACACTTGGTACCACTACATTTGGACAATAGGTTATTGTCCAAAAACCTACAAAGAAGATTACGGTTATTTTTGAATTGCTAGATGTGTAGCCTGGGTAGACCTACCAGTCTTTTTAGCATTCCACTGAGTTACAAGGAGTGGAATGTTAGCTAAAAAGACTGTTACCCAGACCAGTGTAAGAGCACAAGGCTATTTCTCACTTTCAAGAAAGAATTCTGAAAACTCATAATTTTCAATAGCTGCCTTTGAAATGTTATAGGCAATTTCTTTGGACATTGTGGTTATGATCTTCGGCCTTTTTCAAATGTTTCATGTAATAATTTATTGTAGCCTACAACTGAAAAATGACATTTCATGGAACTTATGGACTTTATTGAATTAAGTAAAAAAGTTATTTTAGGCCTACATTTTTTTGTTTAAAAGAAACCTTCTCCACCAAATGTCTACCCCTGGCCCTTGCAGCTCTTCTTTGATATTGTTAAACTGACACACACTCCTCCAGATCCCCCAGGTTCCGCTGCTACCCACCTCAGCCAAATGACACCCCGCTGGGGCTACAGCAGAGGTCTCTCCCCGAACAGACGGCTCTACATCCACAGGTCGGTTTGAAGAGCATGTCTATCAAAACCAACAGGCCAAGTCCCCTACATAGAATTGCAAAAGAAATAGAGCCTCAAGTAGGCCTAGTGCCAAATGAAATGTGAATGTAATGTTAACTCAATAGACCTAAGAATTGTTTGGTTATAGACCTGTGTGAAACGTGTAAATAGTTATGTATATTTTTCCTATTGTCTTATTGTTTTAGAGGTGTTTATGGAATGCATAGCCCTAATTGTATCAGGTGTGAGATGTGGCATCTCTATCTATTCATGCTGTCCTCGTGCATTTATCCACGTTCCATTACTGATGTAGTTGTCACAACCATAGAGAACCTATTCTATTAGTATTCTAATTCCTAATTCTATGGTCACAAGTCCTAAGCAGGTATCTTAGTGGTTAAGAGCGTTGTGCCAGTAACCAAAAGGTCGCTGGTTCTAATCCCCGAGCCGACTAGGTGAAAAATCTGTCGATGTGCCCTTGAGCAAGGCACTTAACCCTAATTGCTCCTGTAAGTCGCTCTGGATAAGAGCGTCTGCTAAATGACTACAAATGTAAGTCACAACTCATTAAAACAAGCACGCACACATAGCGAGAGAGAGAGAAGGGGCGCAATAAGATATAAATAAATCATAGACTTTCAAAGAGGCATGAGTGGAGTTTTACAATGTGCTGCTCTGAGCGTGGGATTTCAATAATCATGTTTATGAGCACAGGTTCAGAGAAATGAATGTTGGTCAGTGTTCTATTGGCTATTGAGGGTATAATTTGTCCCTAAGGAAATCAGGAGTTGATGTGAACCCCTGGCCTTTTTATTTTAGGACAGTATTGATCGTGTTTCTTTAGAGGCCCATGTGAGTTGAAAAAGATGGCGTCGACAGACAAGGCAGCCCTGCTTCTAGCTCCTAAGCAACTTTGCAGTATTTTTTTGTTGTGTTATTTCTTACATTATTAGCACAGAACGTTTTTTCTTAATTCCATTCTTTAACTTTTAGATTGTGTGTATTGTTCTGAATTGTTAGATACTACTGCAATGTTGGAACTAGGAACACAAGAATTTCGCTACACCCGCAATAACATCTGCTAAATATGTGTATGTGACCAAGAACAATTTGATTTGATGTGGTGTTTTTTTAACCTTAAATAGCCTACACACAATCACAGGCTACAGCATAGCCTACTTTTCATAAACATGCATTTTATTAGGCCTAATTAAACTGCATTCAATCATAACATTGTATAGGCATACAAATATTATAACACAAAAAAAAAAATATATATATATTTTTGTCTCACATTCTAAGCCCAAGGCACAGTTAATAAGGCCTACGCAGTCATTCAAATTATTGGACCTAACGAAGCATATCTAATCATCCACCTACAGTATATGGCTCTGGACATTTCGTTTGAACTGACTGCATGGTATGAGAATTACATATTTTGAAAAGCATTCTGCCTATAAGCTACAGACTGTAGACCGTCTCCAACGTGCCACAGTGACAGGTTTATTGGACCTCTAGCGGTTGGAAAGGGCAATTGCAGCCAAGTGATGGAAATTAATATAGTCCATTTCAAAGCTTTGAGGCGCATTGACCAGAGTAACGGCTAACGTTTTTTACACATGTGCGTTAGTACTAATATAACATCCGTGACCATGTTCTATTCCAAACAGAAGAATGAAGGAAGTAGTTGGAACATAAACAATTCGCAACAAGGAAGCAGAGTTCAATGCGGTGCGTCCTGTTCCAAAACCACAACCACTAACCGACCACTTCAGCCTTGCACATAATACTGCCATTCTCTATTTCCAGGGAGATTACTCCAATTCAAGCTGAAATTTGACGTTTTTGAAGGTCCTCAGGACGTCTGGAGACGCCCTCAAAAGACTACAGGAATGGCTTTAATAAATGGCTAAACTTAAAGTTGTTTTTCTGTTTTAACATGATGTTATCCAATCAGAATGAATGCCTGACGTTAAACCTAGAGTTGTTTCTGTATCTCTTAACCCAGTCGGAATTAATGCCTTAACTTAACTGTAGAGTTGTTTCTGTCTGCCTAAACCCTAATATGCCTAAACCGTTAGTTTAAAGGGTGTATATGAAACATTTTAACAAGGCAAACAACCGTTACAAAACAACTCAACAACCACCCAGTAGCCTATTCACAACCAATAGTAAACTAATTTCACCTAATTTAAAAAATAATTTTATGTGCATTTGCAGACATTCTGAAAAACAGTTGGATTTCTGTCAAGTGCTTTGTGATAACACTGGGGGAACAACTGACTGCACTGGCACTGGAAACATTTTGCACATGTTCAGCATTTTAGATCATGCAGCTATCCTATGAAACTACTTTGCTACAAAATATTCTGACACAATAGCCCAGTAATCAAATTACATGTCTCAACGTTTTGGATAATTTACATGTCCATGTCAATATAGTGATAAATAGATGACAAGGTGATTTTCAAGGTATAGCAGGCATGTTCATCACTGAAATGTGCCAATCATAACAGCTATAATATCATAATAATAACACAGTCATTTCATAATGTAAAATATGACATTTAGGGATGGGTTGATCAGAGGATGTTCATTCAACAAACAACCTGTTAGCTGTCCAACTCAATGCCTATCCAGAGGAGTAGCCTATACGTCAAAAAGGCTACTGGCTGGAAGTGTACAGTCATAAGGTCTGAATGCTAGCTGCCACAGTCTCATCTTAGAAAACACACCATATAATCTGTCTAGAAAACTAATCAGACTAGCTAGCCTATTATTCAAGCCATTATTGGAGGGACAGCACAGCGCACGAACAAGGCAGAGAGAGAGAGAGAGAGAGGGGAGTTGCCAGCCCACGGGACCACTGGGCACCTGGGCTATAGGTGCTCACATTTTCCACCTCTCAAAACGTAGGCTACTTCTAATAAAGTTAAGCACTTGCTAGTCTAGCTAGCTACTGTAATGAATAGCTAGATGCAGGTATGTATGTCGATTACAGCAACTGTGCAAAGCTGGTGGACATGGAAATCAAATGCAACATTCTCCTGATTGATGGACCGGGCCCTGCTTGTAATAGACTTGAACGCCCTCATCTCCACATTTCAGTGCCACAGCCAACTTTCAACTACTAGGCTACTGTAGCTACTACAGTCATTTTAATAAATCAATTAAGTTGTTCAAAAATATGTAGCCTACCTTTGGCTGGCTGTCATGTTCCAGTAGGCCTAAATGACTTTATGATTAATTTTTCAATGGTGATTATTATCCAACAAAGTAGATAAGGTTATGGCCACCAATTCAGCTCCCAACTGTGCACGCATGCATTGCATGATCAATGTTGCAAATGTGAAGCACAAGCCATTGATAAGGCCTGTTACATATGTGGATGCTCGAAATAGAGATGTATTTTATAAAAATATATATATTTCTACGGCCTCTGCTATGGTAATATGCTGCAGTTGATTGACTTGTTCTTTGAGTCACATCAAAGTCCATTGTTTCAGAACGCCAAACGTACAGAACATTCAAAAGAACTTTGCAAACTGTTCATTTAAAATTCATGATTAAACAGCATGATCATTACACAGGTGCACCTTTAAAGGCTACTCTAAAATGTGCAGTTTTGTCACACAACACAATGTCTCAAGTTTTAAGGGAGTGTGCAATTGGCATTCTGACTGCAGGAATGTCCACCAGAGCTGTTGCCAGAAAATTGATTGATAATTTCTCTACCATAAGCTGCCTCCAATGTCGTTTTAGAGAATTTGGCAGTACGTCCAACCGGCCTCACAACCACAGACCACGTGTATGGCGTTGTGTGGGTGAGCAGTTTGCTGATGACATCGTTGGGAACAGAGGGCCCCATGGTGGCGGTGGGGTTAAGGTATGGGCAAGCATAAGCTATGGACAACGAGCACAATTGCATTTTATCTATGACACTTTGAATGCACAAAAGTACCATGACGAGATCCTGAGGTCCATTGTGAGGCCCATTTTTTAAAAGGTATCTGTGACAAACAGATGCATATCTCTATTCCCATTCATATCTTGTGGTCCTCTGTAGCTCAATTGGTAGAGCATGGCGCTTGTAATGCCAGGGTAGTGGGTTCGATCCCCGGGACCACCCATACATAAAAATGTATGCACACATGACTGTAAGTCGCTTTGGATAAAAGCGTTTGCTAAATGGCATATTATTATATGAAATCCATAGATTAGGGCCTAAAGCATTTATTTAAATTGACTGATTACCTCATATGAACTGTAACTCAGTAAAATCAATGAAAATGTTGCGTTGATATTTTTGTTCAGTATAGAATGAAAAATAATACTATGGTGCCTGGTGAAGGGTTTCCTTCTGCACTACCCCTTGTTTCATATACATCCTTCAACTTAACCCACGTCGCCACTAGGGGAAACACTGAGCGCTATTACTATCTAGTAGGCTTGGGTATTGCAAAGGTGTTGTGGACAAGAATGGCGGATGGGCACAATCTGGATTGGAGGGTTGCATGTTGCTCAGGATCGGAGGGTTGCATGTTCAATCCCAGTGGTAGGCAGTTCTGTGTCAACAAACAAGTTCACATTTTACGTTTAGAGCAACTTCAAAATGTGATGTTTGAAGACACGTGGATCAACATCAAATTTTGCAGTGAGACTGTGAGAGCTAGGGGCAATCTGCAAACTCAGGATCGGAGGGTCGCATGTTCAATCCCAGTTATAGGCAGTGCTGTGTCAACAAACATGTCGAAATTGGACTTTTAGTGTTTGGAGAAACGTGGACAAACGTCTCATTTCACAATGAGACTGTGAGAGCTTGTTGCTATTTCACCCTCTCAAGTAGGCCTGCACTTGAAGAATACAATATATTGTTACTCTCAATTGATATAAAATTACTGAATTACAATAATACAACTGATCTAAATGACTATCGCCCCGTAGCACGCACCTATGTCATCATGAAGTGCTTTGAGAGGCTAGTTAAGGATCCTATCACCTCTACCTTACCTGACACCATAGATCCTCTTCAATTTGCTTACCGCCCCAATAGATCCACAGACGACTCAATCGCCATCGCACTACACATAACCCTATCCCATCTGGACCAGAGGAATACGTATGTAAGAATGCTGTTCATTGACTATAGCTCAGCATTCAACACCATAGTACCCTCCAAGCTCATCATTAAGCTCGGGGCCCTGGGTCTGAATCCCGCCCTGTGCAACTGGGTCCTGGACTTCCTGACGGGCCGACCCCAGGTGGTGAAGGTAGGAAACAACACCTCCACTTCGCTGATCCTCAACACAGGGGCCCCACAAGGGTGCGTGCTCAGCCCCCTCCTGTAATCCCTGTTCACCCATGACTGCGTGGCCACGCACGCCTCCAACTCAATCATCAAGTTTGCAGATGAAAAAACAGTAGTAGGCCTGATTACCAACAATGATGAGACAGCCTACAGGGAGGAGGAGAGGGCTCTGGGAGTGTGGTGCCAGGAAAATAACCTCTCACTCAACGTCAACAAAACAAAGGAGATGATCATGGACTGAAGGAAACAGCAGAGGGAACACCCCCCCTATCCACATCGATTGGGACCGCAGTGGAGAAGGTGGAAAGCTTCAAGTTCCTCAGCGTACACATCACTGACGATCTGAAATGGTCCACCCACACAGACAGTGTGGTGAAGAAGCGCCTCCTCAACCTCAGGAGGCTGAAGAAATTTGACTTGGCCTCTAAAACCCTCACAAACTTTTACAGACGCACAATTGAGAGCATCTTTTCGGGCTGTATCACCGGCTGGTACGGAAACTGCACCATTCGCAACCGCAGGACTCTCCAGAGGGTGGTGCGGTCTGCCCAACGCATCACTGGGGGAAAACTACCTGCCCTCCAGGACACCTACAGCACCCGATGTCACAGGAAGGCCAAAAAGATCATCAAGGACATCAACCACCCGAGCTATGGCCTGTTCACCCCGCTATCATCCAGAAGGCGAGGTCAGTACAGGTGCATCAAAGCTGGGACCAAGAGACTGAAAAACAGCTTCTATCTCAAGGCCATCAGACTGTTAAATAGCCATCACTAGCCGGTTTCCACCCGGTTACGCAACCCAGCACCTTAGAGGCTGCTGCCCTATATACATAGACTTGAAATCACTGGCCACTTTAATAATGGAACACTAGCCACGTTAATAATGTTTACATACTGCTTTACTCATCTCATATGTATATACTGTATTCTATTCTACTGTATTTTAGTCAATGCCACTCCGACATTGCTCAATCTTATATTTATATATTTCTTAATTCCATTATTTTACTTAGATTTGTGTGCATTGTTGTGACTTGTTAGATACTACAGCACTGTTGGAGATAGGAACACAAGCATTTTGCTACACCCACAATAACATCTGCTAAATATGTGTATGTGACCAATACAATTTGATTTGATTTGAATACAGCGAGGCAAGTGCACAACACATATTTTGTGGATTATATATTATTTTATTTGATATATATGAGTGACACATATATACCATATGACATCTACTTTATTTCTATAAGAGGTGTGAAGAGGCTGAGCAAGCAGGTGTGTGTACATGTGTGTCCTTCTATGGATCCAGGCCAGTGTGTGTGTGTGTGTGAGTGTGTGTGTGTGTGTGTGTGTGTGTGTGTGTGTGTGTGTGTGTGTGTGTGTGTGTGTATGTGTGTGTGTGTGTGTGTGTGTGTGTGTGTGTGTGTGGTCTGCGGGACAGAAGTAGGCCAAATGTAGAATCCGGGCTAAACAGATGCAGATGGGCTTCTGGTTCCTCAAAACAATCAATATGTTTGTACTGAGACACAGAACAAACCAATACTGTTTAGAAACAGTATAACAAATAAATGAACAATTACATTTCAGTCATGTATCATGTCAATTATACTGTTACCTTTACAGGTGTTTATTTAAAATAATAAAATAGAATAGGGCTAATTTTTCCATCTTGCAAAGGAAATTCGTATTTTCCTGTTCTCCCAAACCCCTCCAGACAACACAGTCACACGCACTCAATTACATTTGATTTGGGCAGACCAGCTGAAAGAACAAGAATTAAACTTATCAAATGTCCAGTTATGTCCGGATTAGTTTGATTTGCAGGACAGACAAAACACAGCAGCTGGACAGTATTACAGAAAATCATAATGAATTTATAATCTGGTATTATTGAGGCTTTTTGGTATATCATTGTGCAACTCAATTCCAATAATACAAACGTTAATTTCAAAGTAGGTGTAATTAGGACACAGTTATGCTAAAAGGGGGACACAGCATCTGTTTCTGTATAATAGTTCCCTCTAATGTGATTGTGACATTGTCAAAGAGGAAAGTCATTGTAAACCAGGGAATAAATAATCTTGGTTAAAATATAGCGTAATATAGGGGGGGATTGGTGAAATGTGTCTATCTAAATTTTTCCTCAGTAGAGTATTAACACTGTAGATCTCTGGACACCACAGGAGGTTGGTGGCACCTTAATTGGGAGGACGGACACGTGGTAATGACTGGAGCAGAATCAGTGGAATGGTATCAAATACATCAAACACATGGTTTCCAGGTGTTTGATGCCATTCCATTTGCTCCATTCCGGCCATTATTATGAGCCGTTCTCCGCTCAGCAGCCTCCACTGATGGACACAATGTTTTTAATTTATCAAAACCCCTCCAAAATATTAGGAATTAAGAGAGGATACACACATTAAGTATTCAGAACAGACATATATTACTTAGCCTCCATCTTAACAGTCTAACACATGGGGAGGAATGAGAATAGCTAAATCTCTGGAGGATTTTACAGAGAGGGATGTGATTGCACTTCTTCCTCATCAGCTAACATCAAGCATCCAGAGAGATATGTGTCTAATATATTACATGTCTAATATATGGGTGTATTTGGTCCCCAGCTTACATCTGTCTGCTTATGGATTTATTACTTCGAAATTATTTGAAGAAAAAAGGCGACTCGAGACAGACTGAGTGACTAATAACTAAAGCCGACAGCGGGTGAAAACACACAGGCACATGGCATGCACACACACACACACACAGAGAGAGAGAGAGAGAGAGAGAGAGAGAGAGAGAGAGAGAGAGAGAGAGAGAGAGTCATAGTGACAAGGCTCTGCTACACTGAACAAAGGAGTCAGAATGACACATCCTCTGTGGCATTGGGATAAAACTCAATCACCCCCAAAGCAACACACACTCATCCACCTGCCAGACAAATTAGTATTTCGGAGTTTCGGACAACAGCTATTTTGAAACCTTTATTGTTTAGCTCTGTTTTGTTTTTCATTTTAACGCGGCGCCACGTCCTAGTCAATCTTTCATTGCTCGCTCTATTTAAAGGATGGGCAATTTATCGCCCTTCAATGGAGAATACACTCATACGCTATCGCCCTTCAATGGTGCGCGGGTGTACGGAGGTGAGGTCACACCATATCAGATCACGAGTCGCCGTAGCGACAATGGCCATTGTTCCTGGACCCAACAGGAAGGGACTTCCTGTCGCTGATACGCTAACTCTCCGGTAGTCAGATTAAACAAAGGGTGGTGGCGAGGTGTGTGGGCTGTGTGTGGGTGCATGCGTGTGGTTGAGCACATTGTTTTCCAGGTAGGTCCCTAGGGGCCTCTGTATTTCCCAGCCACACAGGGCCCCTGCCCGACCACAGTCCAAAACCCCAGTCCTCAGTCCCACAGCCTTAATATAGATCTGAATACAGGCCACTGGAACCAGCCCAGCCTCACAGTCTGTACACAGCTTTATTTAGTGTGTGGCAGGAGACAGAGGGATATACACACAGTATACCTACATACACAAACACAAATACACAAGCAAACAGACAGACAGACGGACAGACAGACAGACAGACACACGCTTGCACTCACACACACACAGCCTTCATATCGCCACCGCAATGGAAAAGACACAAACAGGAACCTGCATGGTCTGTCACACAAAGATAAATGCCCCTGATGTCTGCCTTACTGCTGTTTCACTTGTTATCTCTCTCTCTCTCTCTCTCTCTCTCTCTCTCTCTCTCTCTCTCTCTCTCTCTCTCTCTCTCTCTCTCTCTCTCTCTCTCTCTCTCTCTCTCTCTCTCTCTCTCTCTCTCTCTCTCTCTCTCTCTCTCTCTCTCTCTCTCTGTCTCCTCCCTTGCTTGCAGTAATAGAAACAAAGTATGTGAACATGATCCAGTTTTGATAATGCGAAGGGGGCAGTCCAATTGAAATAGGAAATAACCACATTCATAATTTATTTAGCAGAATATTTCGATGTCCTTGTCTATTAAATTCTTTCTCCAAAGGTAATGGTAACAATTTAGAGCTTGCCTCTAGAAGCAAGCGGGAAGCCTTTTCTCCAATAGCGTTATGTTGAACTATGTCCCAAATGGCACCCTACACTCTTAGAAAAAAGGGTTCCAAAAGGGTTCTTCAGTTGTCCCCATAGGAGAACCCTTTTTGGTTCCAGCTCTAACTTTTTTTGGTTCCAAGTAGAACTCTTTTGGGTTCCATGTAGAACCCTCTGTGTAAAGGGTTCTACTTGGGACTCAAAAGTGTTCTACCTGGAACCAAAAGGGTTCTACCTGGAACCTAAAAGGGTTCTGCAAAGGGTTTTCCTATGGACACAGCCGGAGAACCCTTTTAGGTTCTAGATAGCACCTTTTTTTCTAAGAGTGTATTCCCTATATAGTGTATTACTTTTGATCAGGGCCCATAGGGACTATAAAGGGTATAGGGTGTCATTTGGAACGTTTTGTTGGTTTCATGTAACGCCGCTGAAAGGCTTTTGACCCGCCAAGCAGGGTTTTGTTGGCAGATTGTGGCTCTCACACAGACATGAGCAGAATCACTGGGCTCTTGGCAATGCTACTTGGGAACAAATGCACAGGAATTTTCTCCAAATAACCCCCTCTATGGCTGAGTCCCAAATGGCACCCTATATATTCCATATATAGTACACTACTTTTGACCAGAACAGGGAGCCCAGAGGGAGATCAGATTCTCACATATCGACTGTATCTCTCCATCTATCTATCTCTATCTATCTATCAGCCCCCAGACCTGCTGCTATTGTGTGAGGACCAGTGAGGCTGAAGCCTCTCATTCACTAACAGGCCTTTGTACCAGTTGCTCTATTAACCTCCTGCTGTAGAGAGGAGAGAGAGAGGAGAGAGAGAGGAGAGCAAGATCTTCACGTGTTTGAGGCTGAGGAAGATGTATTAACGACTGGATGATACACAATGGACAGCAGAACATCGTGTTCAAGGATCAAGGAGAGAGAGGGAAGAGAGAGAGAGCAGTAAGGACAGAGAAAGAATAAAAGAGAGAAACCCTTTATGCTTGTTCCTCAGATAACATTAGTATATTATAGTATCCATAGATGATGGCTTTCTTATTGATTGTGAATGGGCTGGCCATCCCTGACCTGTTCTTATTTGTTTACAAAGCAATTCTTATAAAAGTCCCGATCTACCTCACTTCACTTCTATCCTGGAGATCTAGTGAATATCAGACAAGCACCCAAAGTAGGCTACTTTTCCATGTTCCCTGCACTCTTAGAAAAAAGGGTTCCACTTCCAAAAGGGTTCTTTGAGGAGGGATAGGGTTCTACCAAGAACTGTTTTGATCTGAAGAACCCTTTTTGGAAGACAAGGGTTCTTTGTAAGGCAAAGGGTTCTACCTAGAATCTTTAACGTCATAAGAACCGTTTTTTGGATGAAAGGGTTCTTTGGTGATTCTTTGGAAGGCAAGAAGGATTCTTTGGAAGGCAAGAACAAGGCATTGCAGGGTGATTTTCAGAATAGTTTTTTTTTATATATCTGTGCTTTTGCATGTACATTGATTGGTTGATCAATTTTATGCTACACAAAGATAAATAGCATACATTTTTCGAAACAAATCCAATCTGTTAGTGGTTGGACCCGTTACTGAGATGGTTGTTCCAGTTTAGATGATTGAGGTAGTCTCAGTATTCAATCTTCCCTACTCTGGAAGTCATTCTGAATGCAGGTTGCAGGTGATTAAAAATTATACTTGTTGGATATCCTGACTCTGGCTGGATTCTAATAGGAATTAAACATCACATTGCAAGCCAGCATAACGTGACTTGCAGGCCTGATGGGGACTGTAAACCAGGAGTTTCCTAACATCACTATGTCAGGGTATAACTAGGCCCTCAAAGAAAGGCCTTATGATATACTGTATGTAATCTATTGTCATAAATTAATTAATTTTGAAGGATGATGGAACCATTCATAGAGGGTTCTAGGAAGAACCTTTAGATCATACAATGGTTATTGGTAGAACCCTTCATTTACATTTTAGTCATTTAGCAGACGCTCTTCTCCAGAGCGACTTATAGTTAGTGAGTGCATACATTTTTCATACTGGCCCCCTGTGGGAATCGAACCCACAACCCTGGTGTTGCAAACGCCATGCTCTACCAACTGAGCTACACGGGACCACATAGAGGGTTCTAGGTAGAACCATATACAGGTGGTTCTAGAAAGAACCCTACATAGAGGGTTCTAAGTAGATGCTTCTGCAAAAAGGGTTCCCCTATGGGGATAAACCAAAGAACCCTACATGGTTCTACTTAGCACCTTTTTTTCTAAGAGTGTTTTTAGTTATAGTGCTCCTCATTTCTGGAATGACCTTCAGGATATATTAGAGCTGGGTGTCCTGATTTCATTGGGTCACTTTAACACTTGAATACAGGACCTGTTCATTGTGAAATGTACTTGTAAAATCAAACAATTTTCCTCTGTATATAATTTCTGCTCTGTATGCAATTTTATCTGTTTAAGATGTTTGGATTGTTGATTGTTATAACACAGGGCACCATTTAAAAAGAGATCCTGGTCTCAATTGGGATTCCCTGTATGAGGTAGCCTAGTGGTTAAGCGTGTTGGGCCAGTAACTAAAACGTTGCTGGTTTGAATCCCCGAGCAAACTAGGTGAAAAGTCTGTCTATGCCCTTGAGCAAGGCATTTAACCCTAATTGTTCATGTAAGTTGCTCTGGATAAGAGTATCTGCTAAATGACAACAATGTAAATTAAAAAACAAAATATCCTCTGTTATTTTGTCTCTGTCTGGCAAGAGCTGCACCTATTCTCTTATATATATATATATATATATATATATATATATATATATATATATATATATATATATATATATCTGTCCCCTTCTCTCCTCTCTGTCTCTCCCTCCTTCTATACATTCCTCTCCCTCCCTCCCTCCCTCCCTCCCTCCCTCCCTCGCTGTTTCTGGGAGTCCAGCCAAACCCCGGCCACTGAATATGTCTGACTGCTGTCCCTGTAATGTAGTTATGGCCATATTAACTCACATTCACTGGAATTCATGTTGGGATGCTTCAAATAAAAAAAACACTATGATTCGGTTAAGTGTATTTCAACCGTTTCTATCTAATCACAATCACAGCAGGTCATTTATTTGTATTTTTATGTGAAGCCCTCGTTAAAAATGGAACATATTGGCAATTACGGTCAATAACAATAAAACAACCCAGTGTTGTTATAGTAATACTATTGTCCCTAATCTCTATTTACCCCTGCTGTATTACCACCCTAACACACACATACAGTATGGCATTTGTTTCATACAGATTTATGCTTTAGGTGTGTGTGGGGAGGGTGTGTGCATCTGTATGTAAAGCTGATCTCAGTACACCACACGTCAAACTCTAGTCTTGGGCCCCCTCTAGTCTAGTGTGTCCCTTATACAGTAAACAGTCTGGGGGGAGTGTGTTTCTCCTCTCCGCCTTACCCAGCCTCAGTCAACAGTACTAGCCAGGACCAGGGCTGTGGGCACTGTGAGTAATGTTGTCTTTGCCTGGGCCCAGTCAGTCCTACACACACACACACCACACACACACACACACACACACACACACACACACACACACACACACACACACACACACACACACAGTCCTATTCCTATATCTACCCTCACAGGCACGCTCACACACACACGCATGCACGCATTCCAAACACACAATCTCACACAGGTCGCGTCAGGCCCCACTAACAGAGCCTGGGGCTGGGGGGTTCAGAGAGGGCCTTCAGAGGCCCCCCACTCCCGTCAATGGCTCCTTTGTCCAGCTCTGTGTTTGCAGAGGAAATAGCTGCTCTTTATTCTCATGTGGGGAATATGAAGCTGTGATCACCTAATCAAACTGCACTGAGAGAGCAACTCAGTTAACCTTCGCCACCGCACCGCTTATACACACACACATACACAAACACGCACACACATGCACAAACGCACATATAAACACACACACACTCACACACACACACACAGGCAGACATGGCAGTCACACACGCACACACAAAAACACACACATATAGTCCAGATACACACACAATGAGACACACACACAGACACACACACAACGGGCCGTTTATGTGACCCCCACACCCTCTCTCTCTGCCTACATTCATAAATCCTCAGACGGAGACAGCTCTGTTGTTTTAGTGACATGGAGGAGAGGTACAGTATGTGGTCTTAATTTAAACATCAGGAAACATCGCCATGGGGTAACCACCCTTCCTCGCTTAACTAACCTCTCCCTTTCGTTCTGTCTGTCTCGCCTTCCCTTTATCCCTCAATCTCTTACTCTCTCTGTCTGTCCCTCCTACCCTCTATTCCTTAATCTCTCCCTCTCCCCCTCTCCATCTTCCCCCTTCTCTCTCCTGCTAGAGCTCTTCTCTCCATCTTTTTATATCCCTCTACCTCGCCCCTCTCTTTCCTGTCCCTGTCACAGCAGAGAGGTTAAAAGAGAGACACAGTGTCATCCTACAGTAGGGATTAACAGCAGTGAACTATGCTGACAACACAGACACACACACCAAATAGAAGTGAAGAGGGGAGGAGAAATGGAGAAACAACCAGAAAGGAGAGTTGGATAAGGAGAGAGAGCAAGAGAGAGAGTGAGAGAGAGAGCGAGAAGACAGCTTCTCCATCCTGGAGGGGAAAATCAATCATTTCCAGACCCATGGACATGTACTAGTCTGTGGCGACCTAAATGCCAGAACTGGACAAGAACCTGACACCCTCAGCACACAGGGGGACAAACACCTACCTGGAGGTGACAGCATTCCCTCCCCCATATGCCCCCCTAGGCACAACTACGACAACATAACCAACAAAAACGGGTCACAACTCCTGCAGCTCTGTCGCACGCTGGGTATGTACATAGTCAATGGTAGGCTTCGAGGGGACTCCTATGGCAGGTACACCTATAGCAGTAGTACTGTAGACTACTTTATTACTGACCTCAACCCAGAGTCTCTCAGAGTGTTCACAGTCAGCCCACTGACACCCCTATCAGACCACAGCAAAATCACAGTCTACTTGAACAGAGCAATACTCAATCATGAGGCATCAAAGCCAAAGGAACTGAATAATTTTAAGAAATGCTATAGATGGAAGGAAAGTAGTCTCGAAACCTACCAAAAAACAATTAGGCAACAACAAATTCAATCCCTTTTAGACAACTTCCTGGACAAAACGTTCCACTGTAATAGTGAAGGTGTAAACATGGCAGTAGAAAACCTAAACAGTATATTTGACCTCTCAGCTTCCCTATCAAATCTAAAAATCCCTAACAGAAAACCGAAGAAAAGTTACAAAAATGACAAATGGTTTGATGAAGAATACAAAAACCTAAGAAAGAAATTGAGAAACCTATCCAACCAAAAACATAGAGACCCAGAAAACCTGAGCCTACGCCTTCACTATGGTGAATCACTAAAACAATACAGAAATACACTACGGAAAAATAAAGGAACAGCATATCAGAAATCAGCTCAATGTAATTGAAGAATCCATAGACTAACCACTTATGGGAAAATTGGAAAACACTAAACAAACAACAACACGAAGAGCTATCTATCCAAAACGGAGATGTATGGGTAAACCACTTCTCCAATCTTTTTGGCCCTATAACAAAGAACAAACAGCATATACATGATCAAATGTAAATCTTAGAATCAACTATTAAAGACTACCAGAACCCACTGGATTCTCCAATTACATTGAATGAACTACAGGACAAAATACAAACCCTCCAACCCAAAAAGGCCTGTGGTGTTGATGGTATCCTCAATGAAATGATAAAATATACAGACCACAAATTCCAATTGGCTATACTTAAACTCTTTAACATCATCCTTAGCTCTGGCATCTTCCCCAATATTTGGAACCAAGGACTGATCACTTCAATCCACAAATGGAGACAAATAACTACCGTGGGATATGTGTCAACAGCAACCTTGGGAAAATCCTCTGCATTATCATTAACAGCAGACTAGTTCATTTCCTCAGTAAAAACAATGTACTGAGCAAATGTCAAATATATTTTTTACCAAATTACCGTATGACAAACCACGTATTCACCCTGCACACCCTAATTGACAAACAAACAAACCAAAACAAATTCTTCTCATGCTTTATTGATTTCAAAAAAGCTTTTGACTCAATTTGGCATGAGGTTCTGCTTTACAAATTGATGGAAAGTGGCGTTGGGGAAAAAACATACGACATTATAAAATCCATGTACACAAACAACAAGTGTGCTGTTAAAATTGGCAAAAAACACTCACATTTCTTTCCACAGGGCCGTGGGGTGAGACAGGGATGCAGTTTAAGTCCAACCCTCTTCAACATATATATCAACGAATTGGCGAGGGCACTAGAACAGTCTGCAGCACCTGGCCTCACCCTACTAGAATCTGAAGTAAAATGTCTAATGTTTGCTGATGATCTGGTGCTTCTGTCACCAACCAAGGAGGGCCTACAGCAGCACTTAGATCTTCTGCACAGATTCTGTCAGACCTGGGCCCTGACAGTAAATCTCAGTAAGACAATAATAATGGTGTTCCAAAAAAGGTCCAGTTGCCAGGACCACAAATACAAATTCCATCTAGACACCGTTGCCCTAGAGCACACAAAAAAACGATACATACCTCGCCCTAAACATCAGCGCCACAGGTAACTTCCACAAAGCTGTGAACGATCTGAGACAAGGCAAGAAGGGCCTTCTATGCCATCAAAAGGAACATAAAATTTGACATACCAATTAGGATGTGGCTAAAAATACAGTTATAGAACCCATTGCCCTTTATGGTTGTGAAGTCTGGGGTCCGCTCACCAACCAAGAATTCACAAAATGGGACAAACACCAAATTGAGACTCTGATTGCAGAATTCTGCAAAAAGATCCTGTGTACAACGAAAAACACCAAATAATGCATGCAGAGCAGAATCAGGCCGATACCCGCTAATTATCAAAATCCAGAAAAGAGCCGTTAAATTCTATAACCACTTAAAAGGAAACGTTTCCCAATCCTTCCATAACAAAGCCATCACCTACAGAGAGATGAACTTGGAGAAGAGTCCCCTAAGCAAGCTGGTCCTAGGGCTCTGTTCACAAACACAAACAAACCCCACAGAGCCCCAGGACAACAACACAATTAGACCCAACCAATTCATTAGAAAACAAAAAGAGAATTACTTGACACATTGGAAAGAATTTACAAAAAAAACAGAGCAAACTAGTGTAGTGTATTAGGATTATGTCTTTGTTAATGTTTTTCATGAAGAAATTGAATGTTGTTTATGTTAGGTCAAAAGTAGCCAGTTGTAGGGTGACGCCCCAGGGGAGACAGGTGATTGGACCGCAGAGGGAGCAACCCATATTTTTACATTGTTTATAAGTATATGCTGGAGGCACAGGAAAGCAGAGCAGCCATTACAATTCGAGGACACTGCTCTCCGGGGGATCTTGACTCCTGTAACTCATGCTGAAAGCTTGTGATATGAATAAAACTTATGATCAAAGGTTCAGTATGAGCGGACTCCTTTGTTTATCAGCAATAATTGCCAGCATTTACTCGATACGACAAATGGCGCCCAACGTGGGGCTGGTCTGCAAATCTTCTATGTTTCATTCATTGCCGCCAAGCTAACTCGTTCTGAAGTCATGGCCAGAAAAGGGTGAGTTTTTCTCACAGCTTTGGGAGTTTGTTAGTTTGGATACTATTTGTGTACACTGGAGAAATGTACCATTAGGACCGAAATGTGCCTCGTGTGGCGTTATTGCTGAGAACTGGGGGTCTGGCTAATCATTATCAATTGTTGCACTGGTAGACAGGGCAAAAGGGGGGAGAGTAGGCTTGGAATTTTAGAGCAATCGATGGTAGGGATTAAGGCAGATATTGGCAGATGTACAAGGCAGAGATACGTATACATTAGGGCACTGCACCATTTAAGACCCCGGGGTGGGCCATCTAATGATGGGCCGAAAATCCGTTTGCGCGTTAGAATGTGCATTTGGTGGGTTCTAAAAAACTTGGGTTGATGAGATTTATCTGATTGTGATTATTGCTCATCGTTCATCCGACGGGGTGTCTGCTTGGGGGTAATCTCTCAGTGGATGGTCATTGAACCCACGGCATCACAAACGGTAGAGAATAGACAAAGAAAAGGGCAGTGAAAGGTACCTGTTGCGTGGTGGAAGCCACAGGTTAGCTAAAGGCTACTGCTAATGCTGATGCTAAATGCTGGTTGTGTTTCATGCCACATTGTACATAAAGGCTAAGGCTAAATGCTAAATGCTAAATGCTAATTGTGTTGCGTGCTACATGCTAACGGGTGACCTTAGGGGGGCCATTGCGATGGAATAAGCCTCTTAAATTATGTTTGTGTGTAGAATTCAGAGTTCTATGCAATTGTGAGCTCTGTTAAGTGTTATTGTTTGACTATAAGTGTAAAAAAAAGAGAGGCTGTGGTAGAATGCTGGCGTTCTATTGTTTGAGAAAGTATTTTTGAATGTATCGCGCATGCGTGGGATTTTACTAGACTACAACACGTTGGTTGCTAAAACTACAACACGGGATTGTGGGTAAATGGGTCATATTTCTGTTAGACTGGGCTGCAGGGGGAGACAGTGACACAGTTGAGGGAACAAAGAGGAGAGATTTTAACACGAATCTTCTAGTTTTAAAGCAGCTGTTGTTTGAAAATGAAACTATTTGTTGAGATGTAGTGAATTTATAAATTAGATATATGTTGACGGATTATATTAAATTAAATGATGGATTAAAATAAATGAAAATGTTATTGAGCTATTTAGTCCTGAGTTAAGTCTTAGAGCGAATATGAGGGGGGGAATATTGAATGTGGATAACTCAGTGATTGCATGACTGCTAAATTCTTTTTCTGTTTCTATGTTCTTTTGTCATATGAGAGGAACGATAGGACGAGACGAGAGGAGAGAGAGGGAGAAAGAAAGAGAGGTGCTGACGTGACATCACGTGACGCGTCAGAGGATCGAGTCAAGGGGTTTTGGTACGGTCTGTTTGCAAAATCTTCCCCTACAGGATATTTGATGTTATGACAATTTCACAGAGGCTTGGCAACAGACTGATCATTTCAATAAAATTTGCATTTTAGAGTCTCTGGCATCACTTGGGTTTGATTGCAGTTGGGTTGGAAATCGAGTACTGACATTATTCTGTAAAATTAAGATAATTAGGTGCTTTCATATTTTGGTTGATTGATAAAAATAAAAATAAAAAATAAATAAAAAAAGCTTTATTTTTATTTTTGTTGTTTAGGTTTATATTAATAATTAAAGGGGGGAAGCCATAGGCTATATAGTCTAAAATAAAATAATTCACAATAAAGGAATATAAAATAGTAGTTACAATGGGGAGAAAGGACAGCAAGGCTATGAAAGTCATTACACCGGTTGATATAGTTGAAAATAGTAATCCTTTAACTAAAGTATTGCTAGGTTATCCGGCAAATGAAACAAAAGTTGCCCTTCATTCTCAAACAAAAACTGATAAAAGATTCCAGCGATAAGATAAACAAAGGTATAGAGAAAAGGCTAAAGGAAGAGAAGGCGACAGAAAAACTAATGGCAGAAGTTAGTACACCTTTCTCACATACGGATTCAGCAAAAAGACACCCACCTTATGAGAAGGAAGTAGAGCTTAGGGATGTTTATCCTCAGCTTCCGGTGATCATCCAGCAGGGTGATTATTGCATCAGAGATGAAGATGAATGAATAATAGAGAGAGGACAAGCAGAAACGACGATAAAGATGAATCCAAACCTCCAGAAGGAAGAAAATGAGATGTCTGGAAGAGAAGAGTGAGGTTAAGGAAGATGGAACTTGAAGAAGATGATGAAGATGAAGATCAGAGTGATTGAGAAGAGATCATGGGTGGATATGACTCTGTGATCAGAAGGAAGTTGGCAAGAGAGGAAAGAAGGATACTAGAGATTTGATCTCTGATGGAAGTTGAAGGAAGAAGGATACAAGAGATTCGAGTTCAGATGAAGACAGCGATAAAGAGGAGACTAAAGGTGCTGTGTATTCAAAAGGAGTTTATCCTACAAGGACTGGCACAGAAGAAATAGAAGGAGATATAGACCGATGCTTATCATGCCTGGATAAAGCGAATAGTTTAGAAGAAGTAACACAACTGGATGAACAACTCAAGAAGGGAAGATACAGAAGAAAACCTGCTGAGAAAAGAATCCCAAGAATTGGAGGAGAAGAATACATTGAGGTCAAGGAAAGGCCAATAGTAAGAAGATGATGGAAGATGATATTTCGAGGACAGAACTTAGAATATAAGCTTTTGAAGAATCCTGATATGTCAACAGCAAGAAAGAACAGGATCAAGAAACTCTCAGAAAACTCAATCATACAACTGGTGGAGAAGAGAAGCTTTGGTTAGGAAGAATCAGAGTGAACCAAATCAACAATCACTGCTACAGCTTCAACTGAACAAGGCCAACCGCAATTGTACCAGCCACCAAGGGCGGTACCAGGTGTTTCATATCCACAGCCAGTTTCGGGACAGACACAGAATTGGAGAGGAAGAGGACGAGAAGGCTTAGAAGGAGGAGGAAGATTTCAGCTACACTTCCAGCAACTTTCAGAAGAGTGTTATAATTGTGGACAGATTGGTCACTTTACCTGTGAGTGCAATAAGTCAGGAGGGAACATCAGAGGGAATTTCAGAGGAAGATACAGGGGCCAGTCAAAATCACCTGTTCTCCAGGTGAACCCCTACAGGGGTCCGGAGCAAGGATTCTAGAGGTGTCTAGAAGATACGAAGGGGGGTGTCAGCTGATAGCAAGAGAAAATATCTAACAATTGAAGTGAAAACAAAGGACTATGAGAAGTGATAGTGAATAGTGGAAAAACTTTTATCTGTGTTGAGCCTAAAGAGGTTAAACATCTCACTATGTAAAATTAACTAATTAGGATAGGGATTTGAGGTAGTAAAACAGCTAATTACTCTTAAGGAACCAATTGAGCTCTGCTATAAAAATCAAAGAGAAATTAAAATAGACATACTAATATTAGAACATATACCTATTGCATTGTGGGAAAGAGATGCATGGTGTAAATTGAACTGTACAATAAGATGTACACTAGACGACTGTCTGGTAGAGGATAAAAAAAAAAAAGAATAGGGTTTTTGGGAATCATATTTGCTTAAAAAGATAATATCATAGGAAGGATAATAATCTATTAGACTGCCTATTAGACAATCTGTCTGGAAAATAAAGTTAAAAGGGGTGACTGTTATTCTGGGTTACATTCCTACACCAAGAGATTTCAAACTAGGCTAAAAGGTGTTTAGTCGTTTGCCAAGTCTGTGTGTGAAGAAGTCAGAAGCAGGTGGGGACTTCCCAATCACATATTCTAAAAATTTGGTGGTAAAGGGATTTTGTGAATAAATCAGTGGAAAAAGGTTTTTAAAGGTTAGGAGAAAATATTAGATTAAAATAAGTTAGGAGAACTAGGTTGAAGGAACTCTAAGACAGTAAGCTAAGTTTCAAAGTTAGTAGTAAGAGAGAGAACAGTGGTGAAGGACATTTTAGAGTTTAGTGGGAAGATAGATATGGTAGGAGTTTAGATCTGTTAGGAGCAGATGCATTGAGAAAGTATGCGTTGCTGAATGATAAGAGAAGATTGAGGGTGATTGAGTATCTATATTTACAATTCCCAGCAGGAAGATCAAGGTAATTGTAGGTGTATTTCTTATAATCAAAAGTTTGAAAGTGAGGGTTTAGAGTAGGAAGAGAGAGTGAATGTAAGTTACATTTACGTCATTTGACACTAGTGGTGATAGATGGAAGTACAAGCAAAGAGTTCAAAGCTTTGGGGAAACTAGATGAAGTAACAATAAGGACATTAACGCGTCAGTATATTAAAACAACAGTGAGAAGCAATTTAACTCTGTCAACATTGATAGTTATTAAAGCCATAAATATATCGCATTTGATTATAAGGGAACCAATAGCTCCAGCACCAATTTTAGAGGAAAAGACTGTTATTAGGGTTAGGATGAGTGATCCAGCTCATCTTCATTGTAGATGTGAGAGATGGAGTGGAGAGGGGACGTTCCTCCCACATGGAGAGATAATTATGGAGAAGAAGTATTGTTATCAGGACCAGAAGTAGAAGCTGTTGCACCTAGTCAAAGGAAGTATAGTTTGTACAACGATATGAAGTGGAAGAGGGTTATGAGTGATTGTTCATTTATTTTGCGTAATGTTACAGAGAAAGATCAGGGAGAATATATGTGTACTTATCTAGTGCAAGCATAAAAATTTGTTCCGGTTAAGAATTATTGGTTAAAAGGCTATGTAATTCGTAAAGTGACGCTTAAAATGGAAGATGTGAAATCTGTTGAAGCTTCCACAGTCACCGAAGGAGTTCAGGAGGAGTAGATTACAGTAGCCACTCCAACAGTAAATAATACACAGAGGATATCGGGAACTTTCCCACTAGAAGTAGTTAAGAGTGTTAATACATCAACTAAATCAACTACTTTAATGGTAACTTTGGAAGGGATTAATGATGCGACGGCAATAACAAATGTAGGAAGTATGACACCGACACCGACAACAACTTTTCTGAAATTAAAGGGGGTAGCAAGAAGGACTCAGGGGTTTATGTTACGGATGGAGAGTGCTGTCAATGATAGTACGAATAGGGTTAAAATAGGAGAGCAGATAGTAGTAGAGAACAATATAGATTCATCTGAAATAGTGAAGGATACTATCATGGAGGTACAGGATGAGGTCTTTGATTTTAATGACAGACAAGGACAGGTATCTGATCAGTACCGCTCATTAGGGAAGAGAGAAACTAAATGGATGGGTTTGATTCTTCTGTTGTGAAAATTAAAAATGGATGGGCAGGTAGGAATCTTTGGTTCCTGTCACGGTTTCGGCCGAGGCTGCCTCTCTTCCTTGCTCGGGCAGGCTTCGGCGTTCGTCGTCTCCGGAATACTAGCTGCCACCGTTGCATGTTTCTATGTTCGTTTGCTTTTGTCTGATTGTTGTTACACCTGTTATCGTTTAGTGTAATTAGTGTCCTATAAGTTCTCGTTGTGTTTGTCTAGTGTTGTGTGTTATTGTTTTACTGTCGTGCCGGTAGGCTGTTATTCTACTGTTTGCTCGTTTGAGCAATTTCTCCACATTGTTTGGAGTGTTTTGTCGCACCTGTTAGTGCGCCCGTTATTTTCGCCTACGTGCAGAGTTTTCGCCTCAGGGCATTTATTCGTGATTGTTTTTGTGTGCATCTACTAAAGTCTGTTGGACTAACGTTCTGCGTCCTGCGCCTGATTCCACCACCACACCCACCTACATCTACCTTGACAGAATAACACACCTGAAGAATGGAATCAGCAGGAGCCGCAGCAGCACAGGCGGGTCCGCGAGCAGAATGACCAGATCCTGCGGATGGGGTCCGCACTGCAGGAGGTGATCACCACCATCCGAGGCTGGGAGACCCGAGGGACACCTCCACCACCATCCTCCCTGCCCGCACCATCGGCAAGTCAGCCCATTCCCGCTCCGGAACCCAGAGAAGTTCGACTCTCGCTCCCGAGGGCCTACGATGGGACCGCTGCCGGGTGTCAGGGATTCCTTCTCCAGGTGGAGCTTTACCTGGCCACCATGCACCCGGCGCCCTCGGGACACGAGAGCGTGTCCGCCCTGATCTCCTGCCGTTCCGGTAAGGCGTTGGAATGGGCCAACGCAGAGTGGAGGAGAATCGACGCTACCACCATCACCTACGACGAGTTCTCCCGCCGCTTCAGGGCGGTGTTTGACCATCCCCCGGAGGGGAAAGCGGCGGGGGAGCGTCTTTTCTGCCTCCGGCAGGGGAAGAGGAGTGCCCAGGAGTTCGCCTTAGAATTCCGTACTCTAGCGGCGGATGCAGGGTGGAATGAGCGGGCCCTCATCGATCACTACCGATGTAGTCTACGTGAGGACGTCCGTAGGGAGCTGGCCTGTAGGGACACCAGCCTCTCGTTCGACCAGTTGGTCGACATGTCCATCAGGCTGGATACCCTGCTAGCTACCCGCGGACGTCCCGAGAGGGGTCCGTCCATTTCACCCTCCAGCGCCTCCGAGCCGTGCCCCATGGAGCTCGGGGGCGCTGGCGCTAGAGAGAGGAGGGGTCGGATGACGAGGGGGTCCATCTCCTGCACCAACTGTGGTCGGGGAGGACACACCGCGGCTAGGTGCTGGGGATGGCCTCCTAGGGGAGAAGACGACAGGTCCCGCACTGGGGAGTCCTTCAAGGTGAGTAGGCGCCCCACTCACCCAGAGCTCTCTGTTGCACACTTCTGTATGCCTGTGCGTTTTCCACAGGTAGCACCTCATTCCCAGCATAAGGCGCTGGTAGATTCAGGCGCGGCTGGGAATTTTGTTGATAATACATTTTGTTTAGCCTTAGGGATTCCCCTACTACCTGTTGACGTTCCCTTCCCCGTTCATGCCCTAGATACCCGTCCGTTGGGTGCGGGCTTGATCAGGGAGGTCACGGCGCCACTTAGGATGTGTGCGCAGGGGGGTCATCAGGAGATGATCCAGCTATTTCTGATTGACTCGCCTGCGTATCCGGTGGTGCTGGGCATGCCCTGGTTGAGTACCCATAACCCATCTATTTCGTGGCAGGAGAGGGCTCTGATGGAGTGGTCTGCCCAGTGTGTGGGTCGATGTTTAGGCGTTTCCGTAGGGGCTACCTCGGTGGAGAGTCCAAACCAGGTGCCCGCATTGCACGTTCCCCCTGAGTATGGGGATTTGGCTATTGTGTTCAGTAAGTCGAGGGCGACGCAGTTGCCTCCCCATAGGCAGGGAGATTGTGCGATAGACCTCCAGGCAGGAGTTGCGCTCCCACGGAGCCATGTGTATCCTCTGTCTCAGGAGGAGAAGAGAGCTATGGAGACTTACATAGAGGAGTCTCTGAGACAAGGATACATACGGCCCTCCACTTCCCCTGCGTCCTCGAGTTTCTTTTTTGTGAAGAAAAAGGATGGGGGGTTACGCCCGTGCATTAACTACCGTGGTCTCAATCAGATCACGGTGAAGAACAGTTATCCACTCCCGCTGATTGCGACCATGACGGAGTCATTGCACGGGGCGCGTTTCTTCACTAAATTAGATCTCAGGAGCGCGTACAACTTGGTGCGCATTAGGGGGGGCGATGAATGGAAGACAGCCTTTAGTACCACCTCGGGCCATTACGAGTATCTTGTCATGCCATACGGGTTGATGAATGCTCCTTCAGTTTTCCAATCATTCGTGGATGAGATCTTCAGGGACATGCAGGGGCAGGGGGTGGTCGTGTACATAGATGACATTCTCGTGCACTCGCCTACCCGAGTCGAGCATGTGGCCCTGGTGCGCCGAGTGTTGCGGAGGCTGTTGGAGCACGACCTGTATGTCAAGGCAGAGAAGTGTCTGTTCTTCCAGGAGTCGGTCTTCTTTTTGGGTTATCAGTTGTCTGCGTCAGGGGTGAGGATGGAGGTAGACCGGGTGTCAGCCGTGCGTAATTGGCAAACGCCAACCACTGTGAAGGAGGTGCAGCAGTTTTTGGGGTTTGCGAATTACTACCGGAGGTTTATCCGGGGTTTTGGACAGGTGGCAGCTCCCATAACGTCTCTTTTGAAGGGGGGTCCGGTGCGTCTGCAGTGGTCAGCCGAGGCGGACAGGGCGTTTGGGAGGCTGAAGGACCTGTTTACCTCGGCCCCGGTGCTGGCGCATCCGGATCCCTCTTTGCCATTTCAGGTAGAGGTGGACGCGTCAGAGGCCGGTGTAGGAGCCGTGCTTTCGCAACGGTCCGGCGCGCCACCTAAACTCCGCCCCTGTGCCTTTTATTCCAAGAAGCTCAGTCCGGCGGAGCGAAACTATGACGTAGGGGACAGGGAGCTGTTAGCCGTGGTACAGGCCCTAAAGGTGTGGAGGCACTGGCTTGAGGGGGCTCAACACCCTTTCCTCATTTTGACGGACCACCGTAACCTGGAGTACATCCGGGCAGCGAGGAGGCTGAACCCTCGCCAGGCGAGGTGGAATATGTTTTTGACCCGGTTCACATTTAAGATCACGTACATCCCTGGGTCACAGAACGGTAAGGCAGACGCACTGTCTCGGCGGTATGACACGGAGGAGAGGTCCGTGGAGCCCACTCCCATACTGCCGGAGTCTTGTCTGGTGGCACCGTTAGTGTGGGAGGTCGATGCTGAACTCGAGCGGGCGTTACGCAACGACCCTAGTCCACCTCAATGCCCGGAGGGTCGGAAGTACGTTCCGCTCGAGGTTCGGGATCGATTGATCTATTGGGCTCACACGTCACCCTCCTCTGGATACCCTGGTATCGGCCGGACAGTGCACTGTCTTAGTGCCAAGTACTGGTGGCCCACGTTGGCGAGGGATGTGAGGGTTTATGTTTCCTCCTGCTCGGTGTGCGCCCAGTGTAAGGCGCCTAGACATCTGCCTAGGGGTAAGTTACTACCCCTGCCCGTTCCACAACGACCATGGTCTCACCTCTCGGTGGATTTCCTCACTGACCTTCCTCCTTCACAGGGGAATACCACTATACTGGTCGTTGTGGACCGGTTTTCTAAGGCCTGTCGTTTGCTCCCTATGCCGGGCCTTCCTACTGCCCTGCAAACCGCCGAAGCACTATTCACCCATGTGTTCCGGCACTACGGGGTACCCGAGGATATTGTGTCTGATCGAGGTCCCCAATTTACCTCCAGAGTCTGGAGAGCTTTTATGGAGCGGTTGGGGGTCTCGGTGAGCCTCACCTCGGGTTACCACCCGGAGAGTAATGGGCAGGTGGAACGTGTGAACCAGGATGTGGGTAGGTTTCTTAGAACATACTGCCAGGACCGGCCGGAGGAGTGGGCCAGGTACGTTCCCTGGGCCGAAATGGCCCAGAATTCCCTACGCCATTCCTCCACTAACCTAACCCCTTTCCAATGTGTGTTGGGTTACCAGCCGGTTCTGGCACCTTGGCAGCAGAGCCAGATCGAGGCTCCTGCGGTGGATGAGTGGGTGCGGCGCTCGGAGGAGACATGGAACGCTGCACACGTCCACCTGCAGCGGGCCCTCCGTCGTCATAAGGCGAGCGCCGATCTCCACCGCAGTGAGGGACCGGTGTACGCACCTGGTGATCGAGTCTGGCTCTCTACCAGAAACCTGCCCCTCCGCCTGCCCTGTCGGAAACTGGGTCGGCGGTTTGTAGGGCCATTTAAAGTCCTGAGAAGGTTGAACGAGGTGTGTTACAAATTACAACTACCTGTTGAGTATAAAAGTATTAACCCCTCGTTCCATGTGTCTCTTCTCAGGCCGGTGGTAGCTGGCCCACTCCAAGAAAGTGAGATCAGGGAGACTCCTCTGCCCCCATTGGACATCGAGGGGGCACCGGCGTACTCCATGCGGTCCATCTTGGATTCGAGACGTCGGATGGGGGGTCTCCAATATCTAGTGGAGTGGGAGGGGTACGGCCCGGAGGAACGGTGCTGGGTGCCGAGGAGAGACATTTTGGACCCGTCTCTCCTGACGGAATTCCATCGTGGGCACCCGACGCACCCTGCTCCGCGTCCTCCTGGTCGTCCCCGAGGCCGGAGTCGGCGCACGTCTGGAGCCGCGCGTCAAGGGGGGGGGGGGTACTGTCACGGTTTCGGCCGAGGCTGCCTCTCTTCCTTGCTCGGGCAGGCTTCGGCGTTCGTCGTCTCCGGAATACTAGCTGCCACCGTTGCATGTTTCTATGTTCGTTTGCTTTTGTCTGATTGTTGTTACACCTGTTATCGTTTAGTGTAATTAGTGTCCTATAAGTTCTCGTTGTGTTTGTCTAGTGTTGTGTGTTATTGTTTTACTGTCGTGCCGGTAGGCTGTTATTCTACTGTTTGCTCGGTTGAGCAATTTCTCCACATTGTTTGGAGTGTTTTGTCGCACCTGTTAGTGCGCCCGTTATTTTCGCCTACGTGCGGAGTTTTCGCCTCAGGGCATTTATTCGTGATTGTTTTTGTGTGCATCTACTAAAGTCTGTTGGACTAACGTTCTGCGTCCTGCGCCTGATTCCACCACCACACCCACCTACATCTACCTTGACAGTTCCAGCAGCTAGCTCATTCTGTAAGATCAGTGAGGAATCTTGAGGGTCCATGTCTGTTGAGAATTCCAGCACCAAACATTTTAGACGGTCGCTCGACCTCTATCAAGTATGTGTCAGTCTTATGCTTTGTCATGACTGTTGTATCAGCAACAATCAGTAACAGATAAAATAATGTCATTGTCAAAACATTTGTTTAAGCTTAGGTTTAAGTGTTCTTGGGGTAAGTGAATTAACTTATGTGAATTTGTTAGATGGGAAACCATTGAGGGCTAAAAGTTGTTTTTGTTCTAATAAAACATATGATGTAAGGGGTATGTTTATGGGAATATCAGATTGTGATGATTATATGATAACTTTGGGTAAGCATGACCTTAAGGGTAGTAATGAGAAATATAATGTTACTTTTTATGTTCCAGTTAGTAAGAAGAGCAGGACTTTGAGGGTTAAAAGATTAGCTTTTGCCTGACAATGTGACTATTGGGAATTTTAGAGATATTTGGAGGGTTTGTGGTGATAAAGCGTATATATTCTTACCCTATGGATGGATAGGATGTTGTTACATGTCAACGTTGAAGCTTCCATATGAGTTTCTACCATTATAAGAGGGGTAGCACCGGACACAGATAAATCTGAATCTAGGTTTGAAAGTAGGGTGAAAAGGGACATGGCGACATTTCATAGTCTTGAAGCCTATCATTGGAGGATAATTCTAAGAGAGAAGGGGGGACTTTTTCCATGGTATGGTGTAACATTTTTGGCAGATCATATTGATAATATTAGCTATACTTTGATTCCAGATAGTTCAGATAGTATCACTATGCGTTGAAGAATATAAGGGATGCGTTTGGTAGATCTGATGGTCAGCGAAGACTTGGTTGCAAGATCAGTTAGGCCCAGTAGGAGCAGTGATGGATTAGATTTTAATGGCAGCTTTGGTAGCACTGTGTGTGATGTTTAATGTGTTACTGACCTTTGAGAAAGCTATGATATTGAAATAGGTTGGAGTAGTGATGCCTGGAGACAACGCTCAGAGGCCGTTGTTGACTGTTCCTGATCTGGATGAAGATGGACAAGTGGGACTGGATGATAAATATCCTTTTTGAATATTTGATCATTTTTCAATTTTTTTTTTCAATATTAGGGTGATTTTAGTATGATTTTATGAATCAAAGGGGGGAAGTGTATGAATGAATCACAGTATCCTATTTCATTATTCTATCATTTATATTGATTCATACATCATTTATATATAATTTGTATATTCTTAGTTGATATTGATGTTTAATTTGAAAGTGTTGTTTTGCAAAAGATACTGTTTGGTCTTTTCTTTTCTTCCAGAAGCATTTGGGGGAATATGTGGAGATTGAAATACTCAAACAAGGACAATATGAAGGGACAATATGAAAGGACAATGACTGGAGGAGATGGAACAAAGAAGGTGTGGAAAGATTCCGATTCCATCATCAACAATGCATTGGAAGTCGAGACTACGGGGGAGATGAAGTGTAGTGGACTACATTCCAGTGTCTGCAATGAAATATAGACATATTTGCATGTGTAATACATAATTTGTGTCATATTCTTAGGTATTAATTTTTGTAGAATGATATTTGATGTTATTGAATACATGTGGGGAACTTAGATGTTTTTGTTTATTTCGTGAATGCTTAGGGACAGGGAGTCTAGGCAGGGAGAGGTCCACTATAGGGTCCGATGGGTTGACCAGCCTTGGTGTGGACATTTTTTGGATAGTATTTTGTTTGCTGGGGCTTTCATGTGTATTTAATTGCATCATAGTTTCAAATGCATTTATAAAGATTTATGGATTCATCGGGAGTACCTAGGTGGTTGCCTGGGGCAGAGGGACCGTGAGAGAATTTTACTGTCTTGATAGATGGATTTGGAACGAAGGTTGCCAGACAGTTTTTCGCTCTCACACTCCATAAAGATTTGTTCATATTTCATAGTAATGTATTCACACTTCATAAACAGTTATTCATATTTCATAGAAAGGTATATACACTCTAGAGAAGAATGTTTTTTGGTTTAATGTTAAAGATACTCAATAAGATAAATTGTTACTTGTCATAATCCTATTCTGTTTGGTTTCGAGACTTTTAGTTCGTCTCGAAGGGGGGAATGTAGTGTATTAGGATTATGTCTTTGTTAATGTTTTTCATGAAGAAATGGAATGTTGTTTATGTTAGGTCAAAAGTAGCCAGTTGTAGGGTGACGCCCCAGGGGAGACAGGTGATTGGACCGCAGAGGGAGCAACCCATATTTTTACATTGTTTATAAGTATATGCTGGAGGCACAGGAAAGCAGAGCAGCCATTACAATTCGAGGACACTGCTCTCCGGGGGATCTCTCCTGTAACTCATGCTGAAAGCTTGTGATATGAATAAAACTTATGATCAAAGGTTCAGTATGAGCGGACTCCTTTGTTTATCAGCAATAATTGCCAGCATTTACTCGATACGACACTAGAATGCAATTTGGCCCTAAACAGAGAGTACACCGTGGCAGAATACCTGACCACTGTGACTGGCCCAAACTTTAGGAAAGCTTTGACTATGTACAGACTCAGTGAGCATATCCTTGCTATTGAGAAAGGCCGCTGTAGGCAGACCTGGCTCTCAAGAGAAGACAGGCTATGTGCACACTGCCCACAAAATGAGTTGGAAACTGAGCTGCACTTCCTAACTTCCTGCCAAATGTATGACCAAATTAGAGACACATACTTCCCTCAGATTACACAGATCCACAAAGAATTCGAAAACAAACCCAATTTTGATAAACTCCCTTATCTACAGGGTGAAATACCACAGTGTGCCATCACAGCAGCAAGATGTGTGACCTGTTGCCACAAGAAAAGGGCAACCAGTGAAGAACAAACACCATTGTAAGTACAACCCATATTTATGTTTATTTAACTTTAACCATTTGCATATATATATATATATATATATATATATATATATATATATATATATATATATATATATATATACATAATATGACATTTGAAATGTCTTTATTCTTTTGGAACTTCTGAGTGTAATGTTTACTGTTAATATTTATTGTTTATTTCACTTTTGTTTACTATCTATTTCACTTGCTTTGGCAATGTTAGCATACGTTCCCATGCCAATAAAGCCCTTAAATTGAATTAAATTGAAATGGATCAAGAAAGTTTTAAACACAATAAAAAAAAAATTGGGCATGAAGTAATCTAAGATGTGAAGAAGGGAAGGAGGGATGAGGAGGGAGGGATGGAGGATGTATTGATGCTTTTATAGCAAATAACAGCGATCTGCTGCTATTCAGCCTCCAACCACAGGTCTGAGAAGATCAGAACAGGTCACGGGAGGCAAGACAAAGGAATGGCTCTGCATCTGTGTACGGCAGCAGTTTCCATAGCTCTGTAGCTCCAAGAGAAAACACATGGGTCTTTATTACTATTTTTCCCTGACCCTGTCCAAACTCCCTGTGTGTTCTTCTTCTCACATCTCCTCACACTCCCGCTCGCCTCAAAGCCTGGAACAAACACTATTAGAAACACACAAGGTTACAACCCTGCTTCCAGCTGGCACTGTCTACAGCAAGGCTGTGTTGGTTCTCTAACTGTGTAGCTACCTGAACATGCGGGGTCACAGTCGATTCAAAGAGGAGTTATGTGAAATGGCATTTCATTGATGTTTCATCTGAACGAACTAATGGGAATGGATGTTCTGACTAAGAGAGTGTCCTTCTCTGTACAGTTAGGGTGTTATTGTGTTAGTACTCTCTGTGGGAGTGAAGGGAGGCAGACAGTAAACAAGGCGTAAGGTTCAGGAGGGGAGCGAGAGAGAGGACGTGGAGGAGGAAGAAGAGAGGGAAGAGGAGAAAAGAAGGAGAGGAGAGATAAAGGAGGAGCAAAGTAACTCAGATCCTGAGCTGACCCAGAGCATAGTGCAATATTGATGTGATGGGTGAGAGACCACAAACATTCATTCACAAACACACACACAAACAAAAGTACCTGAGTGTGCAATCAAAGACTACCCACACATGCACACATGTAGTCATTACTCTCAGATTGTAATTATACAAAGAACGTAGGAGCAAGGCAACTTTTATCTTCATTAACATGAGGAGGGGGGCGGCAGGTAGCTTAGCGGTTAAGAGCGTTGTGCCAGTAACCGAAAGGTCGCTGGTTCTAATCCCCGAGCCGACTAGGTGAAAAATCTGTCGATGTGCCCTTAAGCAAGGCACTTAACCCTAATTGCTCCTGTAAGTCGCTCTGGATAAGAGTGTCTGCTAAATGACTAAAATGTAAATGTAAGAGTCCCTTTGACTCTGTAACCAGCTCTGCTATTCTTCAGTTCACAGCAGATGGAATGAATCATGATAAATCACAGCTACCGCTCTAACCCTATGGCCCCTAAAAAACTAGTAGGACCTAGTAAGGTTGCATCCAAAATGGCATCCTATTCCCTTTATAGTACCATCATTTAGTAGTGCACCATAAAGGGAAAGTAGTGCACTATAAAGGGAATAGGGTGCCATTTGGGACGCAACCTAAGAGACCAGTAGGGACCCACAACTCCCAGCAGGGTGTGCCAGGCCACAGTGGTAGTCAGAGAGTGGAGAGGACTGAAGTCTGTTCCCATGTAAAGATCAAACCACTGACTCTGCAGGGGAGAGATGTTGAATATGGAGAGAGGAACTGCTGTGTGTGGTGTCTTCTTTACAATTGGAGCCTTTTAAAAACATGCAGAGGATGAGACGAGTGTGTGTGTATGTTGAGTTGTGTTACCTCTCTTGGGAATCTTAGCACAGCTGGAAGTAAATTACAATTATAGTGTTTAACCGCACTTAGAGGCAGAAATACACTGCTGATCCCATGTATGTTATGGTACTTAAAACACACACACATTTACATACACACACACCAATCAGTCGACTATAAAATACCGTGTTCTATTAATGGATGAATCCATCAACCTAGAGTGAAGTCATCTCTTAAAGGACATTGATTTTCAGTGTTGTACAGCACACAGACCATTAAATATGACTCTATAAGATATGAGTGACTGATCACAGAGAGAGAGAGAGAGAGAGAGAGAGAGAGAGAGCGCAAGAGACAGAGAGGGATGGAGGGAGAAAAAGAGCAAAGAGGAGTGGAGCAGAGAGATAAAGAGCAAAGCAAGAGAGGGACAGAAATATAGGGAGAGAAAGAGTGAGTGAGAGGGAAGAGAGAGCAAGCAAGACAGAGAGAGAGAGAGAGAGAAAGTAGAGGGGCACCTTGTTCCTGTGCTGTGCTGGTATGTAGTCTTGGCTTGCCTTGGTGCCCATTGGCCAGTTGACTTCTACGTCCTCTGGCTCGCTGGCTGGCAGGAGGCTGAGGTGGTCAAGGCACTCTGGGTGGCTTCTCTTCTGGCAAAGTGGAGTGTGTGTGTGTGTGTGTGTGTTTGTGTGTGTGCGCATGCGTGCGTGTGTGTGTGTGTCCGTGTATCCATGTGTACGGTGACTCATGCCACCTGCAGGGAGACAGAGCAGTGCCAGCCGCCAGGCCTGGAGAACATTACTCACCATCAGGACCCGTCTCTCTCTCTCACACACACACACACACGGACACACAAACACACAGAGAGAGAGAGAGACAGAAACACTCTCACACGCACACACAAATTCAAAACTCCACTGCCAGTTTTTCATGACCCTTTGGAAAAGAAAATATACACTCATCCCATTGGTTCAGGTGCAGGACAGAAATAACGCATGAAAAAGTGAATAACATCATCATCACTAATATGCTCCCCAACGCACAACTCAGAAGACATGGAAAATGTTTGGATCCCCACATAGTCCCCTTTTCTTCTCTGTCTGTGTTGTGTCCCTGAAGAGAGGGATGGATTGAGGGATGAGATGGAGAGATGGAGCGGGCCAGTGTAGTGTTGGCCAGGGGATGATGCACTGAGGGGAGAACACAACAGGAGGTCTACACAAAAGCATCTAGCCCTACTTTTCCACTACTGTATATGGCAATGAATAAAGATGAATAATAGTCTGAAAGGCCTACAGCTGAACAATGGTATTGTTCCATCCCACTGGGAACACACTGGTTGAATCAACGTTGTTTCCACGTCATTTCAATGAAATTGCGTTGAACCAACGTGGAATAGACGTTGAATGACGTCTGTGCCCAGTAGGATTGTTCTACATTTTGAACATTGATAAAACAAATAGAAATCATTTAGACCTTTATCATCAGACCTGAAGTCAGTAGAACCTGAGTATTATATAACCGGTCCGTTTTGTGGCTAGGACATTTGGCGTGTCACACAAACCACAGTAGCCTTTAGTGTGACAGTGAGTGAAGAGAGAAGAGTGATCTCTATCCGTCTATCCCTCCATTACCACCATCCCTCCATCTTTAAGCCCTTAAGCAGAGCTGTAGTTAAAACTCCCTAAAACTCTGTTAAGGCAGATAACATGTGTGAGGCGAGGATAACGTTGATATAATGTCATCTCTACAACTGACACCCAATGTTCTGTCCCGGGTGCTAACAAAACCCATCACACGGCATCAGACAGGGAGAGCTAGGCTAGGAGCTGTCTGTCAGCGCGCTTAAATCTCCTCTTAATCACACAGAGAGAGGCTCTTATTTTAAAAAAAACATGTTAATGTAACAGCAGAGTTTAACAGAGAGAGCAGCAGTAGAGGTAGATGATGATTATTTGTGATTAAATGATTTCATCACTGTATTAGGGTATTAAGACAGCCATGACATAGATTACTTCTACATCCATTTTCATTCTGATTGGAAGTGATCCAAGGTCCCAAAATGGGAAAATGAGGAACATGAGGCAGGCTGGCTCTGATGCTGTGACAGCTGGATCAGCGGCGGTAACCACAGCTGGTGTACGCTGCTACCGCCACCTGCTGGCGATGTGGGGCATGGCTGTAGAGTATGCCCTCTCTCCTCTGAATCTCTTCCTTTCTCCTTTTTCTTTCTCTCTCTCTCATTCTATATTTATATCTCTCTCCCCGTTTTCTCCTATGTCTTAGCCCCTGGAGCTGTCAGTTTGAAGTCAAAGAGCGAGGGAGAGAGAGAAGAACATATAGAGAGAGAAATTGAGAAGCAGAGAGTTGTCTGCCATTAGATTATCACCCCTGGCCTCCCAGCACTCTCTATCAGAGAGGTTTGTGTTCAATCATGACGCCTCTGTTTGTCTCAATCATGACGCCTCGGTCTCAATCATGACGTCTCTGTCTCAATCATGACGTCTCTGTCTCAATCATGACGTCTCTGTCTCAATCATGACGTCTCTGTCTCAATCATGACGTCTCCGTTTGTCTCAATCATGACACCTCTGTTTGTCCCTGATCCTGTGTGACTCCTCATCATGGTGCTCTGACCTAAAGACCCTGATACCATCTTCCTCCACTATCTATGTCTCAGACACAGACCAGGGTCTGAAGTTACAGCCTCAGAAAGAGAAGAGGAGAAAGGGGAAAGAAAAGACATATAGAAGACAAACAACAACAACAACAACAACAGCGGAGAAACGAAACACAAAGTGGCTGCGAGTTCATTAATTAGCATTTTCAAATTGGACAAACTCAAGATGACAGCGTCGTGCTTGTCAAATCAGATCACGCCCTGGCGGTCGGAGAGAAGGAACGGGGATGAGAAGAGCGAGGGAGGGGAGGGAGGAAGAGGGAGAGCGCTCAGAGCTAAATGCCGCTCGCTGCAGCTGCTTGATGACTGGGCGCCAGCGGTTTCTTTCTCTCTCTCTCCCTCTTCTCCCTCTCATCTCCTCTGATTACTCTGGCCCGCCCTTCCGCTCTGTGCTGTCCCCTAGTGAATGTCACTGCTGTCTAAATAAGATGTGACAATTAAAACATCATCTTATCTTTAGGCTAAGAGGAAGAGAGGAGGAGAAGAGAGGAGGAGGGTGGATAGGGTCCCTGCTGGTCCCTGGGTGTAGGGCTACGACACCACAGGAGACCCACATGAAAATATATTACAGTTTACTATAGAAAACTCCAGTACTTACTATAGTAGTAAAGTAACTTATTATGTAGTAAACTGTAGTATACTGTAGAATACTATACCACACACTGTAGTATCCCTGGTTCATATATAGTATTTACTATGGAATGTTGTAGTATACTGGAGAATACTATAGTAAAAACTACAGTATTATCAGCAAAAACACTCAGTAGTAAATACTACAGTAATGTCCACAAAAACATTACAGTCCGCAAAAACACAACAACAAAAAAATACTATAGTAAATACTACAGTATTTAATTTGCATATACCCTGCACATTTCCCTCCCCCATATCCCAATTTGTGCCATCCATAAATAAGAAAACTACATGCCAAGTATAGACCATATATTGTGTTCCCTACAGGTTATAGAAAAGAGCAGAAGCTCTGAACTCTGCGATCAGAACCCAGTCCTATAGACCTACAGGTTATGGAAAATTTTATTTTAGTATTTCTCCAGCAGGTTTCCTCAAGGAGAAAGCCCCCCCACCTCTATGTCAAAGATAATAGAACAAAAACACTATTGTAAATACTACAGTAATGTCCGAAAAAAACACTACAGTAAATACTACAGTATACTACAGTCCGCAAAAAAACTATAGTAAATAGTACAGTAATGTCTGCATAAACACTACAGTAAATACTACAGTATACTACAATCCACAGAAACACTACCAGATCAGGTACATGTATAGCATGACAAGGAATCTTGGAGGACTTGGCTAAAGCACAGGCAGATCTGGCAACTAAGATACCACACTTGGGTGTAAGTGAGACAGACAGAGAGAGAGAGAGTTGTCTTTATTCTTTTGGAACATTTGTGAGTGTAATGTTTATTGTTATTATTTTTATTTTATTTCACTTTTGTTTATTATCTATTTCACTTGCTTTGGCAATGTAAACATATGTTTCCCATGCCATAAAGCCCCTTAACTTGAAATTGAATTGAGAGAGAGAGAGTGAGAGAGAGAGCGAGAGAGAGAGAGAGAGAGAGAGAGAGAGAGAGAGAGAGAGAGAGAGAGAGAGAGAGAGAGAGAGAGAGGGAGAAGAGAGAGAGAGAGAGAGAGAGAGAGAGAGAGAGAGAGAGAGAGAGAGAGAGAGAGAGAGAGAGAGAGTGGTGGGTGTAAGCTCCTCGCTCCAGGGCACTCTGCAGGGAGGCAAAGAGGAAAAGAGAAGAAGAGTGACAATAAAAAGGGAAGGAGAGAAAAGAGAGAGATGATGGAGAGGACTAAGAGACAGAAGAGAGAGAGAATAGAGGGAGATGAGATGTATCCTCAGAGGGAGAAATAGCGCATGAAGAGGAAGAGAGGAAGAAGGAGATAGGATGGAAAGAAGAAGTATGCTCCTGCAAGCAGCCATATGTTGGAGAATTTGTTTACAGTTTCCTGTCCTGCATGCGATCAACAGCCAGTTAAAAAGGACTACAGTGCAAGGGAAAAAGTACTGTATCTAAGACCTTGGGAGCTGGGAGCTGTACCAGGGAGTAAGGTGGTAAGATGTGTGTGCTAGGCTCTATACCAGCCTGCCACAGGGCACAGGGCTGGAACCACCACCAAACAGCCCTATTGTCATTGGAAGGCAGCTTAGCCAGGAACCATGTGCCCTGCCCTGGGGAACCACACACACAAGGGTACACACGCACAAACACACACACACACACACACACACTGTACTGAACATAATGCAGTAGACACAAACTTATGTTTTGGTGCGTATTTATTATTTGGATCAATAGAATAGGCAATATTGTATCACTCGACGCATTGCATTGATTCCATAAATATATGTCTTACATTTAAGTATATATAGAACTTTACATAAAACAGATATTGTGCTTCACTTTCTAGATACAGATAGAGAGATAGGTCAATCAAGGCAATACAGGTCTACAGTAAATGACAGACATTGGTCCAAGATAGAACACCTCTACACAAATCACCATTGTTATTATTGTGACAAAGGGACGTTTGATTAGATGTCAGTTTTCCTATCAACAGATTGTAGAGATAACATACATTTTAATATTGAATGTGCACAGCAACTGGCATGGAATGATATTACCAATAGTTGTGCTACTTAGACTTAGTCTTTGCTTTCTTTGATACCAGTGATTTGTGTATCATTCTACCACTCTCTAGGTTCAAAGCTTAAGACATGATATATCAGGCGTTCTTTCAGAGCCCTCTTTTAATGAATTCATTATTCTCTTTTAGCTGTACTAACGTGCTTTCCATGAGAAACTTGCTCCGCCATTTAAGCTCACTTTAAAATAGTTATATTTGTTCAAAATAAAATTCTAAAATCCTCCATTCAAAATAGAAATACCATATTCAGAAATAACGTTTTCGCATGACACGATTCAAACACACACTTGCATATAATGATACTGAAATACATAATAACCTTCATAGGTAACATTACCCTTTTAAAGGTCTATTGAGTCAAAGTGGTTTAACATTAGTTGCTGGTCATTGCTACCCCTCGAAATCTTCTGCTGGTAATATTTGAATGTCAACCCTTTAGCAGGGCTGCCACACCAGGGCAGACTATTGAGATCTGCACTGTCTGTGTGTCAGTTCTGCAGAGGGCAGGGTGTGTGAATGGGGAAGTCGTGCACAATTTGAGCGGAGTTAGAGTGGAATAATATTGCTACTGACCCTATGGAATTCAAATTGAACATCCAGTATCCTGCAATCTGAGTAAGATTATTG